>NW_015505461.1:1203117-1209544 GCF_001515645.1 Sinocyclocheilus grahami
ACCACAAGTTTGGTTAGAGACCGCTTCTTTTGGCCCCACATGCAGCGAGATATTGAGCACTATGTGTTGAGGACCTGCTCCTGTGTTAAGCAAAAGAAACCGTGCCGGGAGACGAGAGCACCCCTTAAGCCAATCACAACGACTTAGCCATTTGAACTTGTCTCTGTGGACTTCCTTCACCTGGAAAAATGTAGAGGAGGATACGAATATATCCTTGTAATAGTCGATCATTTCACAAGATTCACACAGGCATATGCGACAACGTCAAAATCCGGCAAAACTGTTGCAGACAAACTCTTTAACGACTTCGCCCTCAAATTTGGATTCCCGTTGAGAATACACCATGATCAAGGGGGAGAGTTCGAAAATCAGCTGTTTGGACAACTGCAAAAGTACAGTGGGATCACTGGATCGAGGACTACTCCTTACCACCCCCAAGGGAATGGGCAAGTGGAGCGATTTAATCGGACATTGTTACAGATGTTGAAAACACTCACTGAAAAACAGAAATCAAATTGGAAAGACTCATTGAACAAGTTGATCTATGCCTACAATTGCACAAAAAGTGAAGTGACTGGTTTCTCCCCGTTTCATCTCTTGTTTGGTTGCTATTGGGAAGAACAAGTTCATGTTGTTGTACGCCGAGTTGCAGAGGATGCGCCGATCTATGAGATAAAGCCTGAACAAGGAAAAGGGAGGTCACGAGTATTACATCGAAACCTGTTGATGCCATGTGATCACTTACCTCTCGAAGTCGATCCAACGCCGAGATCCAAATCAAAGCGGAGACAGCCACAGGAGAACTCCAGTGTACCAGCAAACAGAATGGAAGAAAGTGAGTTGGAAATGGAAAGTGACTCTGAGTATTATGTACCAGTTGAGCCTTGCCAGTTGAGAAAACAACGAAGTAGTTATGATCAGAGACAAGAGGAAGCAACAATACCACCTTCTTCCCCTGAATTGCCTGCTCATCAGAATACATCAGATAATTCTGCATTACTCCAACTTGAACTAGAACAGTTACCTTCAGCTGAGGCCGAACAAGATGTTCCCACACCCGCTCATGTACCTGTGAAAGAGCACAGATCTGAACTGCTTGGAAATCAAATGGAAAATGAGCCAGTGAGTGCACGTGAAAACTTACCTGTGAAAGAACCAGAGGAAAAGGAGTCAAGTGACAGACCTGCTGAGGTACAAAGAAAATACCAGTACTCAGGAAGGCAACGACGACCACCAAAGCAGTTCACGTATGATAGTCTAGGGACTCCCACCTGCTACAAAGTGCGAGTAACTGGTCCTGGGTATGATCCTAACATGTGACACCTACATTTACGCCTTGGGTGCCAATGCCGTTTCCTTACCAAAGACCCTCTTTTGTTTATTAAGCTTGAACTGAAGCTGAAATTGCAGTAACACACTCACTAATTGTTCCTATGGACTGTGAAAACAAACTGGTGAAAGACAATTAACTGTTGCACACCTACACACTAATTACCCTGATAGACTGTGAAAGAAAAAAACAATGGATCTTTGCATACACCTACACAAACTGGACTGTTTCTAGGCCAATGGGACATGGACTGTTTTGCAAGGCATATAAAAACACTGAGTGAACACTTTGGGAAAACATTTCTGAAACCTTTTTGCAGAGACTTTGAGTCATACCTTTTGCATTTTTTTTGCTTCAGTAGGTGGCGCGCCCGTGATGTGCTTGATTCAGAGTAAACATGCCATAAAGGAAGCCATCACTGCAGCGCTCTCTTTCGTTTTTTTTTTTTATTCATCTTTATAGGTAATCGCAAAACAAGATACACAAAACACACTTCCGTTTAACCATAAACACTGTGTAATGCGATACTGATGATTTGGGTGGTTGAAAGAAGTTCGGTTTACTATACGGATAGTGTGTCATGAGTTTAGCAGGGCTGAGCACATGGTTAGCATGGCTGCCTCGCGATTAGCGCGATAGCCACTATATGTGATGAATGGTCAGTATGACGATGTTATTTGTGCATATGAAAGTTCATGATGTTGTTTCAGATTTATGAGTTATGCATTACGTTTATCTTGATTAATCTTTCAGGTGTCTTTATTGTATGAAGTACATCAGATATGAGAAATTGAACAGCGTTTAGAAATGGACATGTGGTTAATATCCCAGCTGTATTCTTATATCGTCAGTTTAATTCTCACATTTTATTGTTAAAGGTAAATATTAATGAAGATGTTATATATTGTTTGGTGCTTATGTGTACATTCTGAATATCCTACCCTGTTTCTAAAAAAACATGCTTTGAGTGTCACTGTGTCAGTTGTAAATGACGCATGTCTTTTTTTTAAGACTTGAGCATGTGAACCGTGTAAAGAGAGTTTGTTAACCTGTTGATCGTATTTTCTTATTTAGTCTATGGTAATTGAAAGTGTTTGAAATCACTCATGTTTACATCCAGTCATGATACATGTGTTGATACTGTAATGTGCTGAGCTTTTGTTATATGCATATGCTTTTGCTTGATTGAGAGTAAACATGCCATGAAGGAAGCCATCACTGCAGCGCTCTCTTTCGTTTTTCTTTATTCATCTTTATTATAGGAGTACTACACCCACACCTATCCACCTTTTTCCTACGCCCCATGATGCTTTGCGCGAATTATGGGTGGAACTTCCGTTACGGCGGAAACAATCATTCGCTGCAGTCACAGTGTCGCTACTCATTCATAGCAAGATGTGGAATCACACGCTGACAGAACTTATAAAGGACAACATCAACATCCCCGTCCCTTCCTTAATAGAGGAATGGGAGGACGATTTAAAAAAGTGGGCACACATAACGTACAGTAGCATTTTTAGCTACTTTGTTGATTCAATTGCTTGTGACGGTAAGGCAATGAGCAATTTGAAAAGCTGAGAGGCTTACCAATACCTTCACAGTAATAAAGTAGGTTGTGTGCTATTCAAGGATGTGGGCAATGATTTTGTGGTCTTAAAAGTTGATGTAGAGCCGAGTCAAAGGCTGAATGTGTCACACCATAAAGCTTGGGTTTTAGTGTCTACGGCAATGTGAATGCGGGCATGAGCAATGCATCGTGTGGGTGACTTCCTCATTAGTCAACCGTCACTGTTTGCATGTAAATGCTGGCATAACTAAATTCACCTTGCGTACCTTGCGATTTTATTCCACATCCATGGTATCAAGCTCACCTACAGGTAACAGAACAATTGCACACGGAGAATTCAATAAGAGTTGTTGCTGTGGTTGTTTAACAAAATAAGAGAAAGTCTAACCTTAAAATAAATGTCTGGCTTTGTCTTTGTAATATATATATATATATATATATATATATATATATATATACACAAATGACTAATAACTGCGCAAATTATCACAGGAATTAGTAATTTATGTGTAATATATTTTACCATAAGATACATTTGAGTAATGTATTGTGTGTGTGGTGTTAGGATGGCACACTATATTAAATTTGCAAATGAATATAGATAAAACATAGAACAAAAAAAATGCATGCTAAAAATGCATAATGCATGTGATTTAAATGAATACCTGTAACTGATAGATAAAACTAATTTGGTAGTCACTTTACAATACAGTATGAAAAGAATGAGTACTGCAGAAATGAGCAAGGAAATCATGCACATTTGTCTCATTTGTGATAAGCTAGCTAGCTAGCCAGCAAGTATAAACTACCTTTTTCTATTAATCATGTTTTCCAGTCAAACACTGAAATTTCTGTAACGCTGAGTGAGTAAAGATACCTGTTGAGAATGAACTGTCATCCCTCCTGAGTCGTCGGCATCTCTTTTCTGGAGGCTTCTCATAAGCGAGGAAAAGAGTAGGGTATGGGTTGTCCTCTGTCTGGTTTTTTTCCACAAAGTGAAAAGAGCATACGTAAAGCGTTTTGGGGGGATTCTTTAAGTTCAGGTTTTTGAGCCAGTTTCGCTTAGCTTCGTCTTCTATAGGAAGGCGATGAAAACTGTACCTTCTCTCAAGTGCATTCCGCTCTAACTTTAGGTTTGTGTATATAGGTTCAGGTTTTTGAGCCAGTTTCGCGTAGCTTCGTCTTCTATAGGAAGGCGATGAAAACTGTACCTTCTCTCAAGTGCATTCCGCTCTAACTTTAGGTTTGTGTATATAGCACTGTTCTTTAAGCCACAAATTAAGCTTCGTCTGGTTATAAGTGCATCCACGGACAGCACAGGTTGTTCCAGAGCTTTGTAATGCCTTTTTAATACTGTAATGGGGCTGACAAGATGTGAGACGTGCGGATCCATATGCAAGCTTTATTCAGCAGAGAGGTCAGAAACACAGGCAGGGTCGAACAAATAGCAAACAGGTATATGGCGGGCAAGACACATGAATAATCCTAGGGCTAGCGAAGGTCGACGAACGGCAAACAGAATCAAAAGGGCGAGACTAAGGGGATAACTCCAGGAAACCAGGCAAAGATCAGAAACCGAGAAAACAGAAAAGACAAGGCAAGACTAGACTAGGCTACAACCCAGTCAACGCTGCTACTACTTCCGGCAGAAGTTATATCCATAATCGTTTTTACAGTTTTAAAAAAAATTTGTAAAGCCGAATAGTGAATAGTAAATCTCCATCACGTGCTTTCAAATGGAGCGGCATTTAATACACAGAGCCGTAGATCACTGCTATATCTATATATGGCATAAATAAAAAATGCTATATATGCTATACATATGCTATATATGGCATGAATAAAAAAAAACTTACACTGACAAGCTACGCAATCGCGTTAATAATCGAATGCGACTCGTCTGCGATTATGAATGCGATATTGCGTAGCTTGTCAGTGTACGTTTTTTTTATTTATGCCATTAATGTTTTTGTTAATACAGCGTATAGCACTAGTCAACTAAATTAATGTAACATGGCAAAGATGAATGCACTTTTGGAAGTTGAATATAAGGGAAATGTCATTTTGGAATTTCTGTGGTTTGTGTGTTCATGATGAAATTTTCATTTATTGTTGTAATTAATTTATAGCATTAACAAGATGACCCGTTGAATTCTTTTTGGCGCTATGACTGATTGAATGTATTTTTATAGATTTATTGAATTTTGAAAAAAAAAAACAAGAACGTGTCATGGATTTATTGCATTTTGGGGGGGAAAAAATACAATTTTATAATAAATCTTTGAAAATCAAAATCTGGATTTGAATTTTTAATGTTATTATAACCTAAATATGCTATGTGAAACTTTGAAACAGAAAATAGCAGGGGCAGCACACTCAAAGGGACTTTACCATTTAAGTGTTCATAATAGTACCATAAGACTACATATTAGGGAGAGTGGGGACGGTTGCAATTTTTTTTGCATTTCCTTTAATTCCTCAGAGACTTTTTGTATTAGAAAGCCAAAATTTTAATAATTCAATTCAAGTTTATTTATATAGCGCT
This sequence comes from Sinocyclocheilus grahami, assembly GCF_001515645.1. NCBI lineage: Eukaryota > Metazoa > Chordata > Actinopteri > Cypriniformes > Cyprinidae > Sinocyclocheilus > Sinocyclocheilus grahami. The sequence goes on from NW_015505461.1 coordinate 1,208,560, forward strand.
TTTCACGATACAAATCGTTGCAAAGCAACTTTACAGCAAATTAAGTTTCAACAATATTTAGTGGTAGCTTATAAGTGGTGACTGTCAGTTAATGTACATATGGCAGAAATGTACGGAAAAATCAATTAAAGACGTAATCAATTAAAGACGTAATCAAACAGACGATGAACACTATTAACAGCAGTTATTATATGATGCAATCAAACTTATAGCAAAATTTGGTAGTTCTGTATGTTGTTTCAGGGTTGGCATCATCTGAGGTCCTCTGAGGGGTTGGCATCATCTCTTCTCAGGTGTTCTGGATCCAGACTGAAGCTTGTGTAAATCCTAGTTACAGAAACAGAGAAACAAATAGAGACATAATTAGCGTAGCTGCTGTTCCAACCAAGCACAATTAATTTATTTAACTCAAGCTAAAGAATAATAATGTGCGTTTGATCAGATAGAACTGCAGTACAAGATTGAGATGCATTATTTGAATGTTTGGCCAAAGAGATGTGTCTTTAATCCAGATTTAAACAGAGAGAGAGAGAGTGTGTCTGAACCCCGAACGTTATCAGGAAGGCTATTCCAGAGTTTGGGATCCAAATGAAAAAAAGCTGTACCTCCTTTAGTGGACTTTGCAATCCTAGGTACTACCAAAAGTTCAGAGTTTTGCGACCTTAGGGAGCGTGATGGATTTTTGCGTGGTAGAAGACTAGTTAGGTACACAGGAGCTAACCCATTAAGGGCCTTATAGGTAAGTAATAATATTTTGTAACTGATATGGAACTTAATAGGTAGCCAGTGCAGAGACTTTAAAATTGGGGTAATATGATAATTTTTTCTTGACCTGGTAAGGACTCTAGCCGCTGCATTTTGGACTACCTGTAGCTTGTTTATTGAAGATGCAGGACAACCACCTAGCAGTGCATTACAATAGTCCAGTCTAGAGGTCATGAATGCATGAACTAGCTTTTCTGCATCAGAAACAGGTAACATGTTT
>NW_015505461.1:1209566-1214528 GCF_001515645.1 Sinocyclocheilus grahami
CCCTGATCAAACTCAGCTACCTGTGATTTTCTAATGATCCTGAAGACATTGATTAGCATGCTCAGGTGTGTTTGATTAGGGTTAGAGCTAAACTCTGCAGGAAAGTGGATCTCGTGGGCCAGATTTGAGGATCCCTGATCTATAGTGTCGAACGCAGCACTAAGATCAAGTAAAACTAGTAATGAGATGCAACCTTGGTCTGACGCAAGCAGCAAGTAATTTGTAATTTTAAGAAGTGCAGTTTCTGTGCTATGGTGGGGCCTGAAACCTGACTGAAATTCTTTATAGAGATAATTTTGTTTGCAGGAAGGAGCACAATTGAGCAGACAACTTTTTCTAAAATTTTAGACAAGGAAGATTTGAAATGGGTCTGTAATTTGCCAGTTCACTAGGATCTAGTTGTGGTTTCTTAATAAGAGGCTTAATTAATAACCGCCAGCTTGAATGGTTTTGGGACGTGACCTAAAGACAATGACGAGTTAATAATATTGAGAAGCGGTTCTTCTGCTACTGCTACTTTTAGTAGGTACAGGATCTAACAGGCATGTTGTTGGTTTAGATGCAGTGATAAGTTTATTTAGCTCTTCCTGTCCTATAGTTGTAAAGCACTGCAGTTTATCTTTTGGTGTGATGAATGAAGCATTATACGCTGTAGAATCTACATTTGTTATTGCGTTTCTGATGTTATCTATTTTATCAGTGAAGAAATTCATAAAGTCATTACTATTAAACTGTGAGGGAATATTTAGATTGGGTGGCGTCTGGTTATTTGTTAATCTAGCCACGGTGCCAAATAAAAACCTTGGATTGTTTTGGTTATTTTCTATGAGTTTATGGATATGCTCGGCCCTGGCAGCTTTTAGAGCCCGTCTATAGACCATTTCAAAGACGTAAACAATGACAAAGGCGTTGGAACGCTACTGCGCATGTCTGGTCCTGAAGCATTTCTGGTAGCACCATTTTTAAATCTCAGATCTGTCAAAACAATCATGTACTTTTTAAGAGTAGCAAAAACGCAACAGTTGCGGTATTACATTTTTTTTTTTTAATAAACGGTTATTGGAATTACCCTTTAAATATGACTGAGGCGCAAACATACAAAGAAATTTAAAAGTAGTCTTCCGGACGGCTCTGATTGATGCTACGTGCGTGTACATGAGAGATGGCGGTAAATGCATATCGCAGTCTAGATGCAATGAACTCCTTAACGGAAAGGTTGGGATAATTTGATCGTACAATGGATGACATCAGTCTTATGTTTGGTTAAACTGAAGCAAGACAAATGGTCACTTACGTACTTATTAAGGTTTGTCGCCAAGATGTCCAGGGAGGTTTTTAATGGACATATCACTTGCATTGCTGGGTCATGTATATCTATGCAAATATTCATTTTCATATTTATTTGTACAGCACTTTTCACATTACATATTGTTTCACTGCAGCTTTACAGAACATGCATGTATATTACAACGCTAAATGAATGCTAGGATACTAATCAAATGCCATTATTACGGATTTCATTTGTTTTAAAACGTGTGCCTAGTTTGGACAAGTTTGTTGCTGTGGAAGAGTGCGAGAAAGCATTTGAATGCTCTATCTTAGCCATTATGTGGTCACAAATAAACAAGGTGAATGCAATTCAATGCTGGCTGCCGTGTTTTGCATAAACCTGTATTAGTTTTTTTTTAAAAAGATAAACGTATAGCCTACATGCAGATTAATAAACGCACACACACTACATACAGTATATATGTGGGTATGTATGTTTTTTTTAATGCACATTTACTGTAAATGCTCATACACATACAGAAGTACCGGTCAAAAGTGTGGGCACTTACTATTTTTAATGTTTTTGAAAGAATTCTCCTATGCTCATCAAGCCTGCATTTAATTGATCAAAAATAGACAAAAACAGTAATATTTAGAAATTTTATTACAGTTTAAAATAATGGTTTCCTATTTTAACATTTAATCTCACTGGTCACAATAGTGACCATAAAAAAAGGTTTTCATTTATAAAGCTCTAAATAAAAAAAATACAAAAAAAAAATAAAACATACTGATTGATGTTTTAGTGCACTTCCTGCAAATATGGAAAAAATAAATGGTGTCAATTAACTGTGCAGTGTCACATGGTTAGTGCAAACTGTCACGATCAAAGCAATTTCTTGTTTGCCCCACGAGAAGATGGCTGCATCAAAGCTGCAAAATGAAAGGCTATTAAAGTATGTTAACAAAGATATGACAAAGACTTTTGGTACACATTATCTTTAGGGTGTCTAGTATTAATATATTTATTCACATATATTCAGTTTTGTTGAGTGTGGTCATAGAATGAGTAAACACTTCTCCAAAAAAATAAAAATTAATGATATTTCAAAGGAACACTAATGACCCATCATTTGGATATTTTCATGTCTGAGAAAAATTTGGGATTAAGCAGGTTAATATGCTTTAAAATGCAATTTATTTCTGTGATCAAAACTGTATTTTCAGCATCATTACTCCAGTCTTCAGTGTCACATGATCTTCAGAAATCATTCTAATATGCGGCTTTATTATCAGTGCTGGAAACTGTTGTGCTGCTTAATATTACTGAGAATTTTAGGATTTTTTTTTTTAAATCCTAAATTTAAAAAAAAAAAATTTGTAACATGCACTACTGTTCAAAAGTTTGGGGTCAGTTTTTTTTTATTTTTATTATTATACACTTATTCAGCAAGGATGTTAAATTGATTTAAAAAAATAAAATAAATAAAAGATAATAAAAGACACTGTTAGGAAAGACTTCTATATTTTGAAAAACCCTGCCAGGATTCAATCAATCCTGTATAAAGTATCACAGGTTCCAGAAAAAATAAATAAAGCAGCACAATTGTTTCCAACACTGACAATAACCAAGTATCAAATCAGCACATTAAAATGATCTCTGAAGGATCATGTGACTTTAGACTGGTTTAAAATTCAGCTTTGCATCACAGAAATAAATAAAGAATATTAAAACAGAAAACTATTTCAAATTGTAATAATATTTCACTATTACTGATTTTGTCTATTTTTGATCAAATTAATGGAGGCTTGATGAGCATGAGAGACTTCTTTCAAAAACATTAAACATAGTAATGTGTCCAGACATTTGACCAGTACTGCATAAACAAGACATCCTTTCGCTTTCAACTGTTTCCAACAAATGTATTAATATGTGATCAATATCAAAAGCAGCAGGCTGGCCATGAGCAGCTTTACATTGCATTGCATCCTCAGGTTCTCAAACACATCTGGGTGTTCACATGGTCACATGTGGTTTGGCACCAGCTGTCCTTCCTGTAGCACTCTGATTTTGTCTATTTTTGATCAAATTAATGGAGGCTTGATGAGCAGAAGAGACTTTTCAAAAACATAAATAGTAATACGTCCAGACATTTGACCAGTACTGTATATAAACAAAAAGACATCCTCTCGCTTTCAACCGTTTCCAGCAAATGTATTAATGCGAGATCAATATCAAATGAGCAGCTTTACATTGCATTTCATCCTCAGGTTCTCAAACACATCTGGGTGTTCACATGGTCACATGTGGTTTGGCACCAGCTGTCCTTCCTGTAGCACTCACTGTCTTACATTACAGATGGCTTTCCTAAAGACAAAATTAGAAAAATTATTTAATTTAATGCACAATATTTATAAATACTATTATTATTGTTTAATACATCAGTACATGTTGGAATTAACATTGGACAAGCATAATGAGTGATGAAAAATGTTTACCGTTAGCTTTTGTAAACTACTGCAGTATACATTTCTATAACGTGTTACTTACTGCATTTATCTGCTGACAAGATAGCTAGACAACTAATGTGAACTCATTTAATTATAGCTCACATAACGCTTGGCAATAAAACGGAAATAAAAGCTTGGCCTTTTTCACTAAACAAGAAACAAACCGCTAACTTAGGCGCATATGTAAACAATGACGACAACACAATTTTACATCATACTTGAAGAGTTAACGTAAATAAATACAAATGATCAAATGGGAAAAAAAAAAGAAAAAAATTTACCTGAATCGAAATGTGTGCTGTAGATCCACGAGCTGCGAGTTGCTATTCTGCTTCTCGCGTCACTGCTGCAATCCAGGCGCGTTTCTCGGAAATCAAAACCCTTTAATTTCCGATTTATAAATTAATGTTAGTTCCAGGCCAGGGAGCACCCAACCACCGAGCAACAAGGATCTAATTTTAACATTTTAAACAGCAGGATTAAATCAATTATCGTAATCCCACTGTGCATCAAGCACCTGCCGCCATTGTTTTGAATGCGCTCAAACAAACACTAACCGGAAACATCCAAGGAACAAAGACGTCACTTCCTTAAACCACCGAATATCCGTTAAAATGGTCCATAGATGGACATACCATTTTTCCACGCAATTCTAAACTTCCAAGTTAGTTTTTCTCCATTTGCACTCAAGACTACGAGTTTCTTTCTTGAGAGAATGGGTATTACTGTTGTACCATGGTGCAGTACGTTTTTCTCTAACCTTTTTCAATTTGATGGGGGCAACAGCTACTAATGTATTAAAGATAGTGCCCATGTTGCTTGTCATTTCGTCTAGTTCATGTGTATTTATGGGTACACAGAGCAGTTGAGATTAATCAGGCAGGTTATTTGTGAATCGGTCTTTGGTGGCTGGAATAGTTCTGCCCGGACGGTAACGCGGAGCCATATAGTTAATATCAGTAATACACAGCATGCACGATAAAAGGAAATGGTCAGTAACATCACTTTGAGGTACGATATATTTCAGTAAGATCAACTCCATGCGATATAATTAAATTAGCATATGATTAAAACGATGAGTGGGCCTGGTGACATTTTTGCTTGACTCCAAAAGAGTTTATTAGGTCAGTAAACGCAAGTCCTAATGCATCATTTGTATTATCAACGTGAATGTTAAAATCT
>NW_015505461.1:1214771-1230799 GCF_001515645.1 Sinocyclocheilus grahami
TTTTGCTTGACTCCAAAAGAGTTTATTAGGTCAGTAAACGCAAGTCCTAGTGTATCAATGTGAATTTTAAAATCTCAGACAATAAGCGCTTTATCAACAGGAACCAATAGGTCTGATAGGAAATCTGCAAATTCTTTTAGGAAATCTGTATACGGCCCTCTACTTTGGGTGCGAGTGATCTAATGTTTAGGAGCCCAAACTTTAAAAATAGTTTGTTCATTTTAAATTTTTCTGGTTTAAAAATCACAATCAGATTTTTTCTAGATCCTGCATTAAATTTATATTTTGACCTCACTATTCGGAGAACAGACAGTCTTTATAGACTGCTCCGGGGCTCTCGTTGCCCTTCAGGATCGCGGGTATCTGCGCAGAAACAGCGAGAAAACGAGCACCAGGGAAACAGTGCATGTGCACTTTACCTTCAGCTATCGTATGCACGGACATGCCAGACAATGGAGCCTCCGACGATCACAGCTTTGCGTTCCGTCTCGCGGAGGGGAGCGAAGCGGTTCTTGAAGACCGGAGGCGGCAGAGGGGGAGAGGTCGTGGCCCGGGGCCTGGCTCGCGTCTTTCTCTGCAGTTGCACCCAGGGTCCGTGGTGTCCCAGTGCCGGAGTGAAGGACATCTGGGAAGATTGCATCCTGGGTGCACCGGGCCTGTGCAGAGAAACACATGGAGTAGAGGTGGGAGAGTTACCAGCGCACTGTATACTTACCCCGGACTTGTGAGCGTCAGCCCGGGATGTTTCCAGCACGGCTCCACTTTCTCAGCTGGGCCTGCCTCTCCAGCAGGTCGTGGATCTGCTTCTCCACGGCCTCCAGGTCGACCTGCACCGAACGCAGCTCGAACGTGTCCTCACCTGCACTCAAAAGGTAGACATCCGCCAATAAAGCAAGTAACAGCGAGTAAAACAACGGTAATGTGTGAATAGTATTAGCAATGCAAGCGAGGTTAGCGGCAACCACGCTGGCGATACTAACGGGCTATATGCTAATAGCAGACTCGGGAAATCTAAATAAAACTAGTGATAAGGCACTGTTTTTGTTGTAGAATACGATCGGGGATATATTCACATGTTACAGAAACGAAAGTGGTGTATAAAATAGATGTTAAGATAAAAAAAAGACGATAAAGAATTAACTTGACGGAGCTCAAACTCAAAACACACGGCAGCAACAGACAGGCTACAATACAGCCACATCTGTCATCTACTCACCCACACTGGTGTAACGTGTACATGACAATATACGTACAAGTTATACTTGAATAGACAAAGTCAAATGTTACAACTGACCCCATAACAGGACGGTTGCAACGGTCCACAGGGGCAGTTGAAACATTAATTAATTTTAAATCTCATTTCACGATTTCTTTATTTTATTTGTGGACAGACGGTCTTCAATAAGTTAAATTGGCTGTATAAAAACAGAATAGTAAAGGGAAAACATTTTAAAGTAACAACCATGTTTTAATTACAGTCTGAACTACAAAATATAAATGTAATCAAATTCAAGACACTGAAATTTAATATTAGCCTATACGTCGGTTAAATTCTATGAAAATTTACTGAACTAAGGGCCAGTTGCATAAACATAGCCACTATGTTAAGACAGTCTTAAGAACTAGTTTGACTAAGTGTCATAAAGCGAGGCCAGACACAACGGGTAAGTGGAAGACAAGAGGGTTTATTGGTACAGGATGTGGAGGAGTGGAATGGGTTAGGTTAAGGCAGGTGAGTGTCAACAGAGTGAATGATTCCAGGGTTCTTATCTGAGTTCTGAGGGTGAGTGTCTGATGCTGGTTTCGTGGGAGATCGTGGAACAGCTTCCAAGGAGTCATTGGAGGATCGTGAGAGAACCAGAAGGTAAGTCTTCCGCGGAAACTATCATATAGCAAGTCCATAGGAGTGAACAGTAGACCAGACAGTGAATGACTGTGATGTGTGTGTATTTGTAGTGTGGCTTGATTGGTGACAGCAGGTGCGGGTGCTCAGAACTCAGGTGACTGTGATCGGGTGATTATCCGGGCTGGTGACTGCAGTGACTGAGATGAATCCCTGACACTAAGCAGTTAACCAGGTAATCAGTCTTACTTTTAAAATTTAAAATTAGACAAATCTACCATTTTAAGTAGCTGACTTTGTGTGTGTGTGTATGAGTATGAGTGTGAGTGTGTGTGAGAGAGAGAGAGAGAGAGAGAGAGAGAGAGACAAAAAGAGGGTGAGAGTGAAAGAAATTAGTCCACCTAGACTCAAACTGATTTTTAACCTATTTACTTAAATAAAAAGGTGAGACACTATGAAAGGGATTGTTTACCAATCCATAAAATTACAATTTTGTAATGTTATGGCAAGCTTTTACGTCAGAATCAGAATGAGCTTTATTGCCAGGTATGTTTAAACATACAAAGAATTTGTTTTCGTGACAGAAGCTTCCACAGTGTAACAGAATGACAGTGACAGAACAAAAAACACAGATAATAAAAAATAGAACAAGTAAATAAGGAATAAAAATATATAAATTGACAGTTGTATGTGCAGGTATATTACAATAGACAGTTTTTGTATGTACAGGTACTGTATATTATGTGCAAATTTGAGGTGTAGACTGAGTATGTGTTTTAGATAAATAAGTGTATGAGTGAATAAATAGTGTGTGTTCCACAGTTATTGTTAAGTGTTCATGAGATGGATTGCCTGAGGGAAGAAACTGTTCCTGTGTCTGGTCGTTCTGGTGCTCAGTGCTCTGTAGCGTCGACCAGATGGCAACAGTTCAAAGAGGGAGTGTGCTGGATGTGAGGGGTCCAGAGTGATTTTGCCAGCCCTTTTGCTCAGTCTGGATAAGTACAGTTCTTAGAGAGAAGGGAGGGTTGTACCAATGATTCACTTAGCAGTCCGGACTACCCTCTGTAGTCTTCTGAGGTCAGATTTGGTAGCTGAGCTGAACCAGACAGTTATTGAAGTGCAGAGGATGGATTCAATGATGGCAGAGTAGAACTGTTTCAGCAGCTCCTGTGACAGGGTGGAGCGCGATTTCGCCGTTGATTCTGCGTCGCGATCTGCTCTGAACAGCTGAATGCCCGGGAGACTCAACGCGCTGTCCGGAATGGCGTCTTTCAGCCAGGTTTCCGTGAAACACAGAGCAGCAGAGTTAGAAAAATCCTTATTTGTCCGGGAGAGCAGAAGAATTTAGTCCGTTTTGTTGGGTAGAGAGCAGAGATTTGCCAGATGGATGCTTGGCAACGGCGTTCTGAATCCACGCTGCCTGAACTTCACGAGCGCGCCGGCTCGCTTCCTCCGTCTGCACGTCCTGAAGTGCTTGATCAGCGCCGCTGCTCCCCCGACAACAATGTCCAGCAAAACATCAGAATAATCAAAAACCGGTGAAATATCGGGTGGTGTGTACTTCCGAATGTCCAGCAATTCGTCTCTGGTGAAACTGATTGCAGGGATATAACTAAAGACAGGACAAACTAACAAAAACATAAAAACAACTGTGGAGCACGCCACGGAGGCAGGCATCAGCGTCGGCGACATCTTACTACTTACTTACTACATCAGTGTTGTAGTAAGGGACCGCATGTTGGGACGGTTGCAACAATGTTTATATTATATTAACTTGACACAATATCTTTGACACATGCTAGCTATGCCTATAAGAAGCTAAGAAAACACAGATTAAAATTATATGTTTTTACAATGCTTCATGTAAACAACTTAGTATTGCAAAAAATCTGATCATTTAAAAAATTATTTTACCATTTTTTCCCCAAAATTTTTTACCATGAAAATTATTTTTTTGTAGAACGAATGGTCACATGTGCAACAGTTACAACCGTTGGTCGGTTATCACGGTTGCAACCGTCCCCACTCCACTACCTTAAGGGTACACATTACTTGTCTAAAAGGTACTAATAGGCACCCATTAGGGGTAAAGAAGGTACAAAGGTGTCCCACTGAGGGTACTGCCACAGTGACCGTTTATTGTTGTTGTTGTTGTTTTTTCTGTCAGTGTACAGGCAATTTATGGTCTTCACCTATGGTGCATGTCTTTGGGGGAAACCTACATCAAAACAGGGAGAATATGCAAACTCCACAAAGAAAGGTCCCCTGGCTCAGCCTCAACTCAACTCAACTCAAAACAGTACTTTCAGTATCTAGAGGTATAGTTGTCAGGAAGAATGTAAATGCTTTCTCACAGTATTGTGGTGACTCAGGAGCAAGTCCTTACAAGAACAACTATGAAGTCTAACTGTTTAATTAAAACACACACACACATTGGTTGTTCATGAATGATTTATTTATTTTGTGCCTGTCATGTGACAATCGAACGACAGACTTGGGATGGTAAACTAGTCATTTCTGTTTCTAATATTTAATCATTGTCTGCATTATATTGATCTTCTAATTAAGAATATGATTGAAGATTGCATATATGGATGTTTGAATAATTTGACTATTGAAAATATAATATTTTAATCAGTTCAGTAAAATGATATGATTATCTTTAGTTTCAGTGGCCTGTGATTGGAGAAGTTTGAGTTCCACGATATATGCTAACTATTCAAGATATATATCTCACCACATGAAATGCTGATAGCACATTCTAATGTGTTATGTCCCAGACAGACTTGCTAAATACATTTTTAACACATTTCATGCTGTGTTTTTATCACATCCATGTCCTGTTTAAACTAGAATGTCCTGTTTAAACTAGAAATTGTAAAGGAAGGTTCAAATCAAATTGTGTTTAATATTCAAATATTTAACCACACCTGTTAATATTTGATTAGGCAAAAAGTCCAATTTGATTTAGATATTATATTATGTCAGTAAACCTTTTGGACTTAAGCTACTCCAACTTCAGTTTTATACTTGATACCCCAGGGGAGCGTTGGCACCTGTCAAGGGGGGCGCAAGCATCAGTTAATTCAGAGATGTTCCCTTGAGAATTTATGAATATGAGTTAACAAATCTTTAGCCATCCACTAGGGGGCAGTCTGACTCCCACTGCTAGTCAACAGTTAGAGCAGAGTTGGCTCGAGTGTCAGTCACGCTCAGTGTTGCCAATTCCGCGATTTTCCCACTGAATTGGTCAACTTTAACACTTGCCACGTTTTGTAGTTTTGGGCTAGTTTTGAGCAGTGGTGGCTCATGGGTTTGTAGCGTCTGGACCACTCAAACACACAATATATATTTTGTTAGCTAGATTTCACAAATACTCTAACACCCCAGGACGCCGAACAGGACCCTGGTTTCATGGTTTCATAGGAAAACCTTTCTTTGATTGAATACACATATCCTTCAGGTCATTGTGTATACCATTACTGTTCTTGTATATTGTCTGTTGTAGTGTATGCTGTTTTATGCATGTTATGATAGACCACTAGTTAATATAACCTCACCTATATCATGTTTGGTCTCTATGAATTCATCTTCGGATGATCTAACTGAGAGTGCATATTACATGCTGATATCTATGCAACATATTGATGTCCTAAGAATCTTTACTAATTTGTGCATCAACACCCAAGCGAATTACATATGCGAAATACCATGCTTCCACACAAAGAGTCATATTTCTTTTCTCAACACTCCTCAGCGCTGAAAGTGAACGCTCGATGGTGATTGGCTAATTTTTTAGCTCAGCGTCTCCCCTGGCCTCCCCCTCCCCTTCTCTATCATTAGCGGTTATAATTACATCAGCTGATTCGGCACATTCACGATAGAAAAGTGGCGCTTTCACGTTATGGTATTACAACTGTGAAATTACAAACAAAAAATACACATTCTGAGACATGAACTGAAATTAATTGTGAATTTTATTAACATTAAATCATCCTCCTCCCATTTTCACCTTAAAATTATGGCGAAGATGTGCCTCCCCTGCCTCCCCCGACGAGCCCAAAAAATACACATTCTGAGAAATGAACTGAAATTAATTGTGAATTTTATTAACATTAAATCATCCTCCTCCCATTTTCACCTTAAAATTATGGCGAAGATGTGCCTCCCCTGCCTCCCCCGACGAGCCATCACTGGTTTTGAGTAGCAATTAGGCGGGTTTTGTTGTGAAAACCTGGCAACCCTGTAATATACACGCTTGTTTCGATCATAAGAAGGCGACTTCATAGATACTTGAGATACATAGAAACATGGTAGAGATATATATATATATGTAAGCTGACAGGAGTGTGTTTCGATTATAAGTCTACATAACAGTATACAGTTTCAAAGACCAAATACACGATGACAATAATATACCCAATGACCTGAAGGATCATGTGTGTTCATTCAAAGAAAGGTTTTCCTATGAATTAATTAGTAGAAAAGTCCATTTCTACTTTGCCTCTTGCCCTGGGACATGCAGGGATTTTCCCTGCTTTTTCCTGTGTCGAGTGGGTTGCACACTTCAGGCTGCACTACCCCCTGTCGTGCTGCTAACGGCCGTTTCCCCTGTGCATCTCACTCTCAGCTCGTAAAAGAGCATTTCCCTAAAAGAGCCAATTTCTCTAAAAGAGCACAATAAGTGGGTGAGTCTTTGTAAAGATGCCGTTTCACCCGTGCGTTTCTGGATCCGGACATTACCTGGCACCGGGTGATGGTCACGATCACTGCCTCACGTGTCTGGGCATTAAACACGCTAAGGTGGCATTCGCGGATGAGTCATGTTCCCGTTGCGGGCCAGGCTCTGTTTCCTCCGGGGGGGGGAGCTCTGTTGCCTCTGCCGCGATCTAGTGTTCGTCCTGGCGGCAGCCAGGTGTGGACTACTTCGGTCAGTAGCACGGGTGGTCTGAGGGTTACAGTGGTGGCAAACCCCTTAGGGAACCAACCCTCGGGGGACCATCACTCCTTCTTCAAAGAACGTACCAGCGGTATCCTTTGGTGCTCCTCCCGACGACCGGATGTCGATCACTGCATTGGAGAGAGAGCTCTCTGGAGAGGAAGATTCGGCTGCGCTGCCGCCCTCCGGGATGGTGGCAAGGCCTGAATAGGATCCAGAGATGTCGGCTATGCTTTCCCGGGCCGCTAAGAGGGTAAGGCTCAAATGGAAACCTCCACCGTGTCCTGGGCCCTCGAGGTTGGACGATTGGTTTCTCGGGGTTGCTCGTGCTGGTTCTCAGCGCCCCACCTCAGTGCCTTTCTTCCTGGAGGTGCATGAGGAGCTCACCAGGTCATTTACACGCTACGGCGTTACTGCAGGTTCATCAGGCCAAGGCACTGAGGGACCTGCACAAGGGAAGGCGAAAGTGCAAGAGGCCCTGGGACGGGTGACTCAGAGAGGGAGGAAGCTGCTCTTTGGGGGATGGTGAAGGCACCTCTCCCTCCCCCGGAGGAGGGCCGGGTGGAGAATCTGGAAAATCTCGATGAGAGAGTGGTTTTCTCTGTCCCTGGGTCCCAGGAGGCCACAGAGAGTCGTGGACGGACCCCCAAGTTCAGTGGCATCCGCTTCACGACAGTGAAGGCGGCCGATGCTCCTGTCTTGCGTGCGGAGATCGCAGTCCTACTGGCGAAGGATGCGATAGAGCCGGTACCTCCAGCCGATATGAATACAGGGTTTTACAGCCTTTATTTCATTGAACCCGAGAAAGGCGTTGGGTTACGACCAATCTTGGATCTGCGTGTCTTGAACTGGGCCCTTCGCCGGTTACCGTTCAAGATGTTGACGCAGAAACACATCTTCGGGTGCATCCGTCCCTGAGATTGGTTTGCAGCAATCAACCTGAAGGATGCGTACTTTCATATGTTGATCCTTCCGCGCCGCAGACCATTTCTGCGGTTCGCGTTCAAAGGACTAGCATATCAGTACGAAGTCCTGCCCTCCAGGCTGTCCCTGTCGCCCCGTGTCTTCACGTAAGTTGCGGAGGCAGCCCTTGTTCCCCTGAGAGAACAGGTCATTCGCATTCCCAACTACCTCAACGACTGGCGCATACTAGCTCAGTCTCAACATCAGTTGTGTGCACACAGGGACTTGGTGCTTTCGCACCTCAGCCGTTTGGGCTTTCAGGTCAACTGGGAAAAGAGCAAACTCTCCCCGACGCAGAGGATCTCTTTTCTCGGTATGGAGTTGGATCTGGTCGAACAGACAGCACGCCACACAGAAGAACAGGCGCGGTCGGTGCTGAATTGCTTGAATTCGTTCAAGGGCAGGACAGCGGTCCCACTGAAACTATACTGAGCTATTTCAGAGGCTCCTGGGGTATATGGCAGCTGTAGCGGCAGTTACGCCGCTGGGGCTGCTTCATATGAGACCACTCCAGCACTGCCTTCATAGCCGAGTCCTGAGGTGGGCGTGGCAGCGCGGCACTCACCGAGTCCAAGTTACACTGGCCTGTCGCCAAACCTTCACCCCGTGGTCAGACCTAACATTCCTCCGGGCAGGAGTGCCCCTAGAACAGGTCTCCAGACATGCTGTGGTTTACACGGATGCCTCCACCACCGGCTGGGGGGCCACGTACAACGGGCACGTAGTGTCGGGGGTATGGACGGGCCCCCAGCTGCACTGGCATATCAATTGCCTAAAGTTGTTAGCAGTGTGCCTTGCCTTGAACCGTGTCAAAGGGTGCTTGCGAGGCAAGCACATGCTGGTCCGAACGGACAACACGGCGACCATTGCGTACATCAACCAACAAGGTGGTCTGCGCTCCCGTCGCATGTCGCAACTCGCCCGCCACCTCCTCCTTTGGAGTCAGAAGGTTCTGAGGTGACATCGTGACATTCACATGCCAGGTCTGCTCAACTGTACGCCCGACGAGCTGTCACGAGCTACGCTCCCGGGAGAATGGAGACTCCATCCCCAGACGGTTCAGCTGTTTTGGAGACGTTTCGGAGCAGCTCAGGTAGATCTGTTTGCCTCTACAGAAACCTCTCACTGCCAGTTGTTCTACTCCCTGACCGAGGGAACACTTGACACAGACGCACTGGCACACAGCTGGTCTGCGTTTCCCCCAGTGAGCCTTCTCGCACAGACGCTGTGCAAGGTCAGGGAGGACAAGGAGCAGGTCCTGCTTGTGGCGCCGTATTGACCCACTCGGACCTGGTTCCCCAAACTAATGCTCCTCGCAATAGCCCCTCCCTGGCAGATTCCTCTGAGGAAGAATCTACTGACTCAGAGATGGGGCACCCTGTGGCACCAGCGTCCAGACCTCTGGACGCTTCGTGTCTCGTCCCTGGATAGGATGGGGAGGTTCTTGGTGACCTACCCCAAGAGGTAGTTGACACCATCACTGCGTCGAGAGCACCGTCTACGAGACACGCTTACGCCCTGAAGTGAGTGATGTTCTTCTCATCAGGAAGACCCCCGGAGATGCCCGATCAGGGTCGTGCTTTCCTTTTTGCAGCAATGGTTGGAGAGAAGGCTGTCTCCCTCCACCCTTAAAGTCTATGTCACTGCGATTGCTGCTAACCATGACCCCGTGGAAGGGAAGTCGGTAGGGAAGCATGATCTGGTCATCAGGTTCCTTAGGGGGACGAGAAGGTTAAATCCTCCCCGGCCCTCCTCTATACCCTCTTGGGACCTGTCTCTAGTGCTCAAAGCACTACAGCAGGGCCCATTTGAGCCTTTGCAGTTAGTCAAGCTAACGTTTCTTTCAATGAAAACTCTGCTCCTGCTTGCACTGGCCTCCATCAAGAGGGTAGGGGACCTGCACGCATTTTCGGTCAACGATTCATGCCTAGAGTTTGGGCTGGCTGCCCCAGCCGGCTATGTGCCCAAGGTTCCCACTACTCCCCTTCAGGAATCAGGTGGTGATCCTGCAAGCACTGCCCCTGGAGGAGGCAGACCCAGCCCTAGTTTTGCTCTGTCCCGTCCGAGCCTTGAGATGCTACATAGACCAGCCACAAAGCTTTAGAACCTCACACCAGCTCTTTGTCTGTTACGGAGGCCGGCAGAAGGGGAATGCCGTCTCCAAGCAGAGGATGGCCCACTGGATTGTGGATGCCATCACCCTGGCTTATCAGGCACAGGGTGTGCACTGCCTGCTCCGGTTGCGAGCTCACTCTACTAGGAGTGTTGCATCCTCTTGGGCGCTGGCTCGTGGCACCTCACTGACAGATATTTGTAGAGCTGCGGGCTGGGCGACCCTCAACACATTAGCTAGATTCTATAGCCTTCTTGTGGAGCCAGTATCCTCCTGTGTTCTCACCTCAAACGGGTAGAGGCGCTGAGAGGCCCCGGTTTAATGTCGGCTTGCTAAAACTGCTCCAGAGTGTCCATACTGTAGGCCCTGTCGAGCTCCTCCATCCCCTCAGCAGCCAGCCAGGCCCTCTCTCACTGAATCCTTGAGAACCGGTAGAGGGCTGGAGTTCCTATGTAAAGACCTAAGCGGATTCCATATGTGTAAAGTCTACGGTATAGCCTCAGAGCCCGTGTTTCCCCGGCAGACTTCTGCCATTTCCATGAGGGTTACAATCACCTCTAATCTTCCATATGCACCTAAACGGAGGTCATATGTGTAAGAGCTTCCGAAAACTCCTTCGGGAAGGATGGGGCTTCCGCAATATTCCTGTTCCAAGTGGAACGGGTACGTTTTCCCAGTGTTATCCAATCTCACTGAGTGGGTAGTGCTATGATAACAGTGACTGGTCTTCTTGTTGCGAGCCCCGGCCTACAGCCCAAAGGGGCGCAGGTGGCTCACACAGGACACTGGAAGGGGCAGCATCCATAGCGCTTTGGTAGGAATCCCAATTCGTCGGTCACCGACATGACTCGGAGTGACTGACTGAAAGGGAACGTATCGGTTACGTATGTAACCCTCGTTCCCTGAAGGAGGGAACGGAGACGTCACGTCCCGTCGCAACGGCTGCTGTGCCACCGCTGAGTGGCCGGGTCACCAATTCATCGGTCACCAACGTGATGTCGCCGTATCCTCCTTCAGGGAACGAGGGTTACTTACGTAACCGAGACATTTTCTGACTAAAAGCAAATAATAATAATAATAATATTCGGCAGGGATCCCCACACCAATACAATTAGTGTGCCTCCTCTATTTTAAAACCCACGAGCCGCCACTGCATATTAGTACCTAAATGCTACATATTAGCACCTTTTGAAAGGTTGACAGATTTTGTACTATTTTTTCTGAGAGGTCATTCATGAAAGATTCGTTCATTGCATCTGTCATGTGGCAAATGCAGTACAATGCAATGCATTATAATGATTTCCTAATTTGGCATATCATCATATGTTCCATATGTGAACATTTACAAGAGAGAAATGCTGCGTCCCAATTCACCTACTTAAACTATGCCCTAAAAGTATGTGCTCTTTTTGTGAAGAAAAAGTACATAATTTTGAGCATGTAGCAGAACAGTAGGCAAGATTTGGGGCATACTACTTCGTCATAACTGCCTTTAACGGACCACTCTGTTGCTTAGTTGCTTGTATCCTGTCACCATTTAAACTGCCCTGTCAATCATCTTGTCACGGTTAACATCATCCACATTTCGTGCAATTTAATTTCCTACCGTATTGGAGAGAAATGAAGAAACACATTGATCTACCAGTCATTGATCTTGCCGTGAACTCTCCTCATGTTTTCATAATGATGCATGCAAGTTAATGACCAAACGTATCATGTTGCAGATGAAATGTAACAGAATAAAATAAAATATTTTCTTCATCAGGGTAGATATTGATTATTTATCACTCAAACCGCTTTCTCTACCTGTCTGTTGGTCTCGCATATCCACCATGTTTGTAGTTTTTTAGCACTGTTTATTTTGAATTTATAGTTCTAATCGAATCATCATCGAACACGCAATGCATTGTGGGCAATATTTTCAGTTAGAGAATGCCGGTCTGCACTTCGAATTTCTACCAGAAATAGTAACCCATCCGGGTACCTTTGGAATACTCATTTCAACATACTACAATTTGTGACACACTAATTCCATTTTTGAATACTATTTAGGACAGATAGTACACTCTAAAAAATTATTCAAGGGACCTGTTTCCACAACTTAAATAAATGCATGGTTGCAAGTTAAAAATTCTAATTTAATAATTTAATTGAAACTTTTAAGTTGCAAACATTATTTTGTTAAGTTCAGTTGACATAATAATGTTGCTCATTACATTAACCACCGCATACTTAACCATTGTGCATAATTTGAACTCAAATTTCTGCATTAATTTAATTTCTTTTGTAACGAATCAGCTCATGGGAAATATGAATAATTAATCATAACTAGTTATAATTAATTATGAATATTTTAGATCCGCTATAGATATTTAGCTGACCTCTCAGGGTCAACTGTCTTGTCAATTCTAAGAACGTTAATTTCCTGGTTAAAGGAAATAACTTCCTTATTGTACAATTCTACAAAAGCTTGTAGCATAAATCTGCATGATTGAGTGACTCCAGTTATGAGCAAACAATGAACCACGACAAGTGTGATGCAAGAAAGGTTTTATTAACTACATAAACACTTAAACTAGTCTAACATACTACATAAACACATAAACTGGTCTAACATCCTACATAAACACATCACGCACACACAGTTGGTATAGGAAAGGGTTAAAGCTTAACTCAGTACAGAAAGAGACATAAGGAATGAAATTTATGGAACACTTTGCATATTCAGCAGATCTACACCTGAGGGAAGCGTCAGATTCTTAGTTCAGAGTACGGCCTTTAAAGTCTGCAAAGATTCATGCCTCTCAAGATGGGCTTGTCCAATAAGGAAGTCCGGAATCTAAAGTGGGAGTTCTTAGATACTGGGGCGTTTTTATGGCCCTTTGTCTGAAAGCATGGTAATTTGCATATGAAACTTGGATCAACATTACTAGAGACTCTTAGAACACTAATATGTTGCGTAGGTATAAACATACAATATACACTCTCAATTAGATCATCTGAATACGAATTCATAGATACTAAACATGGTAGGGTTATATATATGTAAGCTGACAGGAGTGAGTATTTCGATCATAAGCCTGCATAAAACAGTATACACTCTCAAAGACCAAATACACGATGACAATAATATACACAATGACCTGAAGGATACACTGTTCATTCAAAGAAAGGTTTTCCTATGAATTACTTAGTAGAAAAGTCAATTTCTATGGTGCATTGTGCCTCTTGCTCTGGAAAATGCAGTGTGCGTCTATGCTCACATTCCTTTAGATCGTAAATGTGTCAGTGTCAGTGTTGCTATGGAACCAGGGGCCTGTTCGGCTTCCTGGGGTGTTACAGAGTATTTGTTAAATCTAGCTAACAAAATATATATTGTGTGTTTGAGTGGTCCAGACGCTACACTTTAAAAATTAAGTTGTAGTAACTCAATAAAATTGTCTTGTTAACTTTGGAAATTGGGTAGTGGATTTCTAGTTCCCAGCATGCTTTGCATAGGACTGGATAAGGAGAGTAAAAGTTGAAATTAAGTGTTATTTTATCAAGGGTTAAAGCAAAAAAATATATATATACAGTGGGTACGGAAAGTATTCAGACCCCCTTAAATTTTTCACTCTTTGTTATTTTGCAGCCATTTGCTAATCATTTAAGTTATTTTTTTTCCTCAATGTACACACAGCACCCCATATTGACAGAAATGCTGTGACACTCATATATTTACTGACCCCATTGCACAGCCATACCTGTCACACCCAGTTTAAGAGCAGTTTTTTTTTCTTGTAATGAGGAGTATAATGTATTATTTATCTGATGAGAACATTAAGGATCCTGTCCATGTTTGCATTTGTTGATTCGTCTACATTTAATTAGAAATTCTTTCCTTGAAGCTTGGCTGACAGTTCTGTTTTTATACTGCGCAGCACTTCCATGTCTGCAGAGTTAAGAGGCGTGTGCATTTGATATTGATAATTTGGAAAGTGCAAACCGATCGTTAGCAACCGTCTTGATTAGCTCCACTAGTGGCTGTGACAGAATGAGCGGCAGGTCTTGTTCAGCTAAGAACGTGCATATACACATTTTGTGGTCACATACACGGTCAGCTATAGACACCCGTACCTCGATTGTGGTAGATGATGCACCAGGCAGGGAGGAGGTATGCTTAAGAGAAGGAACGGCAGCTGTGTGTGTCTTCTGATTGATGGCGCAGAAACACTTTTTTGCTGTTACTGCCGTACTGAAGTTTTTATGGCATACTACACACTAGGGTGACCATATTTTAGTTTTCCAAAAAGAGGACAGTGGGGGCGGGGCGCTGGGGTGTGGTTGGTTGGTGGTTAAAGTAGTTGAATGACTATATTCCAAATATCAAAACTCAAAATATGTAATTTCCACACCTAAAATATATATTTTACGGCCACTGTTATGCATATTGATCATAAACTCAGCTAAAAAGCTTCCTACCAGTGGCCCACCTTCACAAAACTTAACCTCTAGCACAGTTTTACGTACATACGTAACCTAGAGACGTTCCCCTTCAGGAACTCGAGCTGCATCGAGATCGCTTTGGGAACGAGAATACCCACTGCGCCATACTACCAAGAACCTGCATGTGTGTGTATCTTACGAGCACATCACGAAGAGAGAACTTGGGAACCTGGGGTAGATGCCAGGTCTAGGTTGTAAAAGCGGACAAAAGTGTGCGGAGAGGACCAGCCCACTGCAGAACAAATGGCCTGCAAGGCCACACCCAAGTTGAAAGCCTTGGAGGCCGCCATACTCCTGGTCGAGTGCGCTCTGACCCCCATAGGTGACGGGAGGCCAGAGGACTCGTAGGCTAGTGAGATGGCCTCGACCATCCACCTACTCATAGTCTGCTTGGTTGCCGGAGATCCTTTCTTTGGGGGACCAAAGCAAACACACAGCTGATCTGCCTTACGCCATGGGGCAGCTCTGTGTGCGTAGGCGTCCAGTGCTCTAACTGGACAGAGCAGATTAAGCCTTTCTTGGTCTACTTCCTGGAACGGAGGAGGACAGAATGCCTGAAGTACTATGGACCCTGGCGAAGAAGTGGGCACATTAGGGACATACCCGACCCTCGGGTAAAGGAATGCCCTAACCATGCCTGGAGCAAATTCCAGGCACGAAACAGAAAGTGCCTGCAGATCCCCAATCCTTTTAAGTGAGGAAATAGCGAGGAGAAAGATAGTCTTGAGCGTGAGCAACTTGACTGAAACTTCCCATATGGGTTCAAAGGGGGCATTGCATAAGACCTCCAGAACCACAGCCAGGTCCCATGAGGGCACCTTAGTGCGCTGTACCGGCCTCAGCCTCAGGGTGCCACGGAGGAAACGAGTGATAAGTGGGTGTCTTCCCAATGATTGACCACCCAGAAGGGCGTGGTCAGCAGCTAAGGCCGCCACGTATACCTTCAGAGTGGAGGGAGATAACCCAGCGGAGAATCGCTCCTGCAGAAACTCCAGAACTGTACCAATTGGGCAGTTGACTGGGTCTTGCAGTTGCTGTCCGCACCATGAAGTGAAAAGCTTCCACTTTAAGGCGTACTGTTTCCTAGTGGTGGGAGCTCTGGACTGGAGTATAGTCTCAACAACCTCAGTTGAGAGACCAGATGCTAGGAGCGGTGCCCCCTCAGGGGCCACGTCCACAACTTCCATAACTCTGGGCGGGGGTGAAGAAAGGTGCCCCCAGCCTGAGAGAGGAGGTCCCGCCTGATCGGAATCTCCAGCGGAGAGTCATCGAGGAAGGACACCAGGTCCGAGAACCATACTCGGGCCGCCCAGAACGGGGCTACTAGCAACAGATGGACCCCATCCCGGCATACTCTCTCCAGAACTCCCGGGGAGCAGAGCGATAGGGGGAAAAGCGTACAGACGAAGCCTCGGCCACATCTGTACCATGGTATCCAGCCCCAGTGGAGCTGGATGAGTGAGGGAGAACCAGAGCGGGCAGTGTGTCGTTTCCTGCGACGCAAATAGATCCACTTCCACCAGGCCAAATTCCCTCCAGAGGAGCTCCACCACCTCGGGGTGGAGTTTCCATCCCCCGGCCTCAGCCCCTGTCTCGACAGGATGTCTGCCCCCTGATTGAGATACCCAGGGATGTAAACTGCTCTTAGAGAGAGGAGCTTCCCCTGAGCCCACAGAAGGATCTGG
>NW_015505461.1:1231011-1231634 GCF_001515645.1 Sinocyclocheilus grahami
TTGGTCCTGAGCCACCACTGCAAGGGTCTCATGTACAGCAGGCCAAAAGGTATACCGTTGGACGCTGCTGCCATCAAACCCAACAGCCTCTGAAACTGTTTGACAGTGGCCGTCTCTTACTCTCTTGACTGTCGTGAGGATTGACTCGATACGTGCAGGAGACAAACGTGCGTGCATCATGGTAGAATCCCACACCACGCCTAAATAAGTGGTTCTCTGTAGTGGAGAAAGTACACTCTTCTTGGTGTTTAGTCTTAACCCCAGCTCTCTCATATCGGTGAGGACGACATCTCGATGCTGAGCCGCCAACTGCTACGATCGAGTTAATATCAACCAATCGTCGATGTAATCGAGTATGCGGATGCCCTGGAGTTGCAAAGGAACCAGAGCTGCATCCACACACTTCGTGAAAGTGCAGGGTGAAAGTGACAGGCCAAAGGGAAGAACTCGATTTTGGTATACTTTGCCCCCGAAAGCAAACCTCAGGAACTTCCAGTGTTGAGGAAGGATGGAAACATGGAAATAAGCGTCTTTGAGATCTATCGTAGCAAACCAGTCCTCGGAGTGGATTTGAGATACTATCTGCTTGATAGTGAGCATCTTGAACCGAAGCCGTTTGATAG
>NW_015505461.1:1231672-1231933 GCF_001515645.1 Sinocyclocheilus grahami
ATGAAGTAATGACTGTAAACCCCGGACACTCTCGAGAGAGGAGGAACACATTCTATGGCCCCCTTCCTCAAGAAAGTATCCACTTCTTGTTCAATTACCAGAGCCTGCTCGAGGGGCCACTAGTGTGGGAATGACCCCGGTGTAACGAGGAGGACAAGAACCGAACTGGATTCTGTAGCCTTTCTCTACAACCTGCAGGACCCATTTTGATATATTTGGCAGAAGTTCCCACGCTGCCAGAAAATCTACTAAGGGAACCAG
>NW_015505461.1:1233095-1235084 GCF_001515645.1 Sinocyclocheilus grahami
TCTCTTACTCTCTTGACTGTCGTGAGGATTGACTCGATACGTGCAGGAGACAAACGTGCGTGCATCATGGTAGAATCCCACACCACGCCTAAATAAGTGGTTCTCTGTAGTGGAGAAAGTACACTCTTCTTGGTGTTTAGTCTTAACCCCAGCTCTCTCATATCGGTGAGGACGACATCTCGATGCTGAGCCGCCAACTGCTACGATCGAGTTAATATCAACCAATCGTCGATGTAATCGAGTATGCGGATGCCCTGGAGTTGCAAAGGAACCAGAGCTGCATCCACACACTTCGTGAAAGTGCAGGGTGAAAGTGACAGGCCAAAGGGAAGAACTCGATTTTGGTATACTTTGCCCCCGAAAGCAAACCTCAGGAACTTCCAGTGTTGAGGAAGGATGGAAACATGGAAATAAGCGTCTTTGAGATCTATCGTAGCAAACCAGTCCTCGGAGTGGATTTGAGATACTATCTGCTTGATAGTGAGCATCTTGAACCGAAGCCGTTTGATAGCGCGGTTCAGAAGACGGAGATCTAAAACAGACGCAACCCCCCCATCCTTCTTCGGAACGATGAAGTAATGACTGTAAAACCCGGACACTCTCGAGAGAGGAGGAACACATTCTATGGCCCCCTTCCTCAAGAAAGTATCCACTTCTTGTTCAATTACCAGAGCCTGCTCGAGGGGCCACTAGTGTGGGAATGACCCCGGTGTAACGAGGAGGACAAGAACCGAACTGGATTCTGTAGCCTTTCTCTACAACCTGCAGGACCCATTTTGATATATTTGGCAGAAGTTCCCACGCTGCCAGAAAATCTACTAAGGGAACCAGTCTCTCGAGGCTGGCCTCTGGTTTTATTAGAGGAGCCAGTTCGGTGCCCTGAATACCGGCAAGGAATAATCGACCTGACTGCTGTAGCCTCTTCACTTGAGGGGGTGAGCTCTGTCGTGCCATACCGTTGCTGGGCGGCAGCTGGGATTTTCGCTCGTCGGAGCTCACTGAGTCCTGAAGCACAGAGGGTGGCAGGGGTATCAATGAACCTTCGTGAGGGCACTGAGGAGGATTGGGCACTGTATACTGAGGTGTTATCCTTTCCTCCCCAGGTGGGGCTGCCCTCAGGACCGTTTAGCTTTTTTTTTTTGACTGGCGATAGGAGGAGCTTGACGGCTTGGGTTGCTCCCGCTCAGCAGCCCCACCCCTGAGTAGGTCAGCCTGGTATGCTTGTAACACCGCCATGGTGTGCAAACATGCGCCAGCCTGACCTGCTGCCGTATAAGCTTTCCCAACCAGACTCGATGTAAGCCTAACGGGCCTGGTGGGAAGCTTTGGGGCCTTCAGGGACGATGCTGAGGATGGGGAGAGATAGCTCGCAAGCTTCTGCTTCACCACTGGCATAGCCCCATATCCCTTATCATTCAGCCCTACGATGTTCTTGAATAATTACTGACCTGCTGCCATATAAGCTTTCCCAACCAGACTCGATGTAAGCCTAACGGGCCTGGTGGGAAGCTTTGGGGCCTTCAGGGACGATGCTGAGGATGGGGAGAGATAGCTCGCAAGCGTCTGCTCCACCACTGGGATCGCCCCATATCCCTTATCATTCAGCCCTACAATATTCTTGAATAATTAGAGACTGTGGAGCTGTAAATACGGGATGAGTACGGTTTCTCCCACGATCTTGACACCTCAGCATGGAGATCGGGGAAAAACGGAAGGGCCCGTCGTGAAGGCTGTGATCTGGATTCCAGAAAACGCTCGTCTAATTACTTTTAGGACGAGCGTCCTGTTTCTCGGCTGGGCAAACAAAATTTAAAAAAAATGTTTTTTGGCTATTGCACGAATCACACCCCATAATTACTTTTAGGACGAGCGTCCTGTTTCTCGGCTGCCAAACGACACCTCATACGCGAGGGACTGTGGTAGCGAGTCCACAGTCTCCTCTGTCTCGACACTCATCACATCCACCTCCTCGGAGGAAGATAGATGAAG
>NW_015505461.1:1236009-1241939 GCF_001515645.1 Sinocyclocheilus grahami
GGTGGCGAGTCCACAGTCTCCTCTGTCTCGACACTCATCACATCCACCTCCTCGGAGGAAGATAGATGAAGCGTCTGGCACTAGCGGATCTAGCGGGTGAGGACCGAGAAAAGGACGAGCCCATCTCGGATCCCTCCGCTAAATTCACTTGCGATCCCCATGACAACAGTCTGCGCTGTGCCCCGGCAACAGCGGGACCGCTGCCAGCGGGATCGCAAGCCTGGCCGCTCTCATCAAACACGGCCAGGCGAGAGCGGAGCGTGCGCAGCGAGAGCAGCTCGCAGTCATGACAACCTCGAGAGCTGACCGTGCATGCTCCGCTCCCAAACACACGACACACAAATCGTGTGTATCCCTCGCCACCAGATATCGTGGGCAGGGAGGAACACAGCGTTTGTAATGCCATTCGCTCGCCATAGACTTTTTCATGATTGTTTTTATATGCTTGTGCGGACAGACAGCAGTAAATACACAGACACATACACAGAGCACTACTGAAGAGCAGAATCTGGTTTGCGCTCTGCCGGATGTGCTTTTATACTTTCTGGTGCTTACGTCACCCCGCCCGTGACATCTCGCTACTCCATTGGGCTGATTTGACACGTGCTTCAGAACGCGGTCACGCAGGGGCGTTCCCAAAGAGATCTCGACGCAGCTCGAGTTCCTGAAGGGGAACTTTAATTATTCAGTCGATCTTTTTACCCCGTTTTAACATGGAATCCATCATGGTGACGCTCATTGGTTACTCAGGGAAAAGGTGGATAGATAGATTGATTGGACATTTTTAGAATGGCTTACATGGGTATAAACTATGACAGGTGAGTTAGCCTACTGAAAAAAGACATTGCAACACTGTAAAGTGATGAAATTATGACGCTATTTTCATAAGGTTAACGATATTATAGGTTCTAAAAACAAGTTAATTTGACTAGAAACACCAGAGACTGGATAGCAAATTAGCTCAAAAGGCAAATATTAATAATTAGTCATAACTTGTTATAATTATAAATATTTGGATCAGCTAATGGAATTAATTACAATCAACAATCCTGTTCACCCAGCGAACACCCGGTGTTAATTATTTATTAATTCGAAGAAATTTTTATGTCCGGAGTATGGGAAATAACGTCCTTAAATATTGTACAATACTTCAGAGCATGTAGCCGAAATCTGCATGATTAGGGACTCCAGTTATGAGCAAAACAACATACAACCTTGAGTGTGATACAAACAAGACTCTATTAACTACACTAAACACTTAAACTATTCTAGCACACACACATACACACACTCACACACACACACACACACAAACACAAACATGCATACAGTTTAGCAATGGAAAGAGAGCAAAGTACAGGAATGCAATTAGTTATAGTATTTTTTGAGTTGCAGCATATCAACAGCCTTGAGCAAACTATCAGTTTCTTAGTTCTAACACACCCTTCTTTAAAAAGGGTGGGAATACTAAATGGATCAAACAATGAGACTAAGTTTGATACTTGCATGGCTTGCCCATTTGAATAAAAGTGTCCTGATGCAGTTTGTTGATGTTGCCTTGATGAGAGAGAACCAGCTGAAATCTGAGGATCTTTGGTGAATGGAAAGATGAGGCCGCAGCCTGGCACTTAGGGATCCTTAGAAGACTTCTAGTTCAGCATCCTTATCTTCTCAGAATCTAAAAACGCGTCTGATCTTATGATCAGTGATCTTTAAAGTGTGAAGATTTCACAGGATTTGTCACCTTGGAATTATAAGGTTCTATCTGACATTTTTGTCAAAATTGAGTTATACACATTCTTATTCTGTGGCAACTTATTTACATTATGTGCTGTTTTTTTAAAGTTCTGTACATTTTATGACTTTTTATTTAGAAAACAATAAGGTTCTCTCTACAAAGTCAAACTCTAACTTGGTTCTATAAGGTTCTATCTTTGAGCCAATCAGCACTTTGAATGCACACAAGAGGACCAATCAGGATCAACTTTCTTTGTCATGTTGCCGGACTGCTCCATGTCAGCAGGAAATATTAAATGTGAAATATTTTAACTATAAAATATTTCTAATTATATGTAGTTAGTGAAACATTTTTCAATGTTTATTATCCCTTAAATGCATACCTCGGATCTTTATTGACCCAGGATGTCATTGACAACCCTCCTCCTCATTCATTTCTTAAAGTCAGACATTAACCTTCTTAATATTCCTCAATCTATTCATTATAAACAATATAATTTAAAAAATGATAACAGAATGTCTGTTTTCTGATTCTTTTTTTGTTTTTTTGTAAAAAAGTGTATAGGGTCACTATCGACCTGCACAACATTTTTCCTGCACAACAATAATTAAATGTCTGATGACTCAATAGGGCCTTTCGCACCGCTTTAGTTCCAGAACTAAATGTACAGTACTAAAGTAACACCGCCATGTAAGGCCCTATTAAGTGCAAATCACCTTTATTCCTCAAAGTGGCACTGTTTGATACACGATGATGTGATTTTTCACTCATTATTATCACAGGCATAAAACAAATATTATCATCTGCAAAAATTTAACTGGCTTGAATGGCTTTACTGCAGAGCAATTACTGTACACAATGAAATATAACTGTAACTGTCATTTGATGGTGGATGTGGTGAATAGTGATCAAAACGATTGTTTTGAGAATATGTTTGAGATCGTGAATATGATCCAGATATTGAATGTACTGCGGAAGTGCGCTCTGATGTTGACAGTGATGGTAAAATCAAATGCTCAAATTAAACCCTTCCAAGTTTAAAAACGTAACGAAATATGATTTGTTTTATTCTTTTGTAATTGTTATTAAAATATCAGGAGAGTTTTACACTATTGCAGTAGTTAGAGATCCATCGTATTAGATATAGGTCTGGGTAGCTAAAGACCCAAATATGTAATGATTGGCGAAACATTCATGCATTTAAAAGTTAAACTTTATGAAACAACTTTGCTGACGCATTGTCTGTTTTCTTGCAGGTTAAAGTCTTAAAATGTCTTAAATTTTACAATAGTAAGCCTTAAAGGTCAAATAATCAACAATTTAATTGATGGGGTCTTAGTTACAACAATAAACGTTAATCTCTGCCATACTAATCTCTAGAGCGAAAGCCATTTTACCTGTCCCACTTTCTGTGGAATAAAATCCTGGTCAGATGAATAGCAGCTTAAACTGTTCCTGCAATAATGTGCTTAATTACCCACCATATTCTTACCTAAAATTAAATGTTTTATTAACAAGGTTCGGGAGGAGCGCATCAGAAACTTAGCCTTATTAACACAGGTGGAGCGCACTCAAGTTAATCAACACCATGATATAAATACAGCTGACTTACCTCTATCCATTGACGGTTTATCAGCATTCGGTTTGCACCTTTTGCCATTATATCGCAGACTCAGCTTCTCCCATCTAAATGACAAGACCTATACTGGGGATTTTTCGGTTCTCCGGGCAAACTGCCGGCCCCAGGATCGCTCGTTCTCCGCCAGACACCGCCGCCGAGCTTCAGGCTTCTTCGCGGCCGCTACTCCCTGCTCGACCAGCCACACGCTCTCCACGACGCCGAGGCTTAACCTCGTCTCTATCGGCGTCACGTCCATTTTTTCCCCTGACATCTTATCTTTCGGCTGAGCCTACAATTCCTCCAATCGGAAAGTGGACCGCATTTAAGCCTGAGGCAAATGCTGATTAATTCCGACGCACCGTCCTCACGAAGGGTAAACAAAGCGGATCTGTACTATCCAAGTTATTCGTCTCCCAGCAATCAGACAACCTCACTCCTAAATCTAATCCAGCAGAGCGGCCAATATTTCGAGCAAAGTTCGCAAGGCCCCGAACTCGCCTCGCTCGACACCACCATCGCCCAGCACAAAACCCGGTTCTCCTTAAGTGCTGGGTCGCAGCGGCAGGCCTTCAACGAGCCTGGGCCGCGCCCCAGATCTCACCGCAGAAAAGCCTCACTTGCTTCCCGCTCCAGCTCAACCTTTCTCCACGGCTCTTCCGGCCGCAGCGCCGTATGCAGCCGGGCCTCCGGCAGATGCTAGCGCGAGGCCGCTTCCTCTAGCGATGCAAGCCGTGTTGCAAATTAATTTTTAGGTAAAGTCGTGGCCTAATGGTTAGAGAGTCGGACTAGTAACCCAAGGGTTCGAGTCTCGTACTGGCAGGGATAGTAGGTGGGGGGAGTGAATGTACAGCACTCTCTCCAACCGTCAATACGACTGAGGTGCCCTTGAGCAAGGCACCGAACCCCTAACTGCTCCCCGGGCGCCGCAGCATAAATGGCTGCCCACTGCTCCGGGTGTGTGTTCACGGTGTGTGTGTGTTCACTGCTGTGGGTGAGCATTAAGGATGGGTTAAATGCAGAGCACTAATTCCTAGTATGGGTCACCATACTTGGCCACATGTCACGTCACTTTTAAAAGGCAGATCGTTTTGTTGCTAAAAGTTGTGAAACGACCTTGTGACAAAAGGATGTTGATGTAATTTTGTAACCATGACGCAAACTGCGTAGAATACACAAATAAATTACTCAGATTTTCTGAATTAATTTTCGCTAGCATTTTTACCTGTATTTTAAACTACACATTTCACTCAGATTAACAGATGGAAAAAAATAATAATTTGATTTTCGAGAAAATAAGTTCAACTACGTACCTAAATGATTCACGATTATAGGCACAAACTAACAACTAGGTTTATCATAAAATAAACCATTATTATCGAACAAGTGCAACTAGCAACCTAATTCACATGTGACATGAGTATTGCTAGGCACCTCTCTCCAAGTCTCTAGCCGACTTGCCACTTGGCTAGCTTTTCAATACTTTCTTCTTTGGGTGATTAAGAGGAAAATGCACGTCTTTAACATCTAATAACTTTTTAAAGATACTAAAAGTTGCCAAAAAAAATTTTTTTAATGGGTAAATTCGTTACTACTTGCTTTGGAAAAGCAGTTGCTAGAAAAAAAATAAATAAATAAAAGAAAAGAGGCCATAACAATTGGTCCAAATAAAGTATCAAAAGCAAGTAACCATATGGTTCTGTTGAACAAAACTTAACAATGCATGATAAACAATATAATGTACACATTATACCAAAAGCCTACAAAGGGCACCAATGGCCCGACAATTGTTTCTACATGTCACTGTGCGATCTAATCCTTGTATGGCTAAACATTTAATTCAAATGTCCACTTAATTTTGAATATTTGGCTATTTCTTTATGACAGAAATGCTACAGCAATCGTAAATACTTGAATGCAGACATCAAAAGCCATTTTTCTGAGTTTTCATTACGTTCAGCCGTTTCACTGAAATAATCTGTTCAGCTTTTCCCCCATAGGCGGCGTGAATTAAACGAGGGTTCATGATCAGCCCTTTTGATGCCCCGCCTTCTCAGTTTCGCATTAGCCCATTGGAGTAGCTATTAGGAAAATTCTGGGGTAAGAAACGCCTTCTAATCGATCAGTCAGCTCCACGTAACTCCCTGTTTTCAAGCATAAACTTCTCTTTCCTTGACTGATTCCCTCTCAATAGTAGGACATTGATGGAAATTCTATGCGCTTAACTTTCAGATGCAAAGCAGCACCAAGATTTTCTGATGTGTTATAAGAAGCAGCTCATTGGATCATTGGATTAATTGCGCAAAATAATCTTCATAGCATCTACCCTTTTAGACACTTCAAATTTTTCTGAGCATGGGACTCCCTTACAGATGCTGCAAGAGCCTCCCGGTCAAGCAAGCCTTGCCTTTCCGTCCGACTACCGGCGAAGCATACCTGTCCGAGGCCGCGAGTATTGAACTCCCGTTAGATGCTGCGAGAGCCTTCCCCCTTAAGTGAATGTGTTTTTCAACTTACTGGCGAGACTTATGCCGAGTTCACACTGCACGACTATCTGGGGTAGCATTCAGTTGT
>NW_015505461.1:1250666-1255572 GCF_001515645.1 Sinocyclocheilus grahami
AAACGCTGCTTAATTCCGATGCACCGTCCTCGCGAAGGGTAAACAAAGCGGATTTGTACGATCTAAGTTATTCGTCTCCCAGCAATCAGACAACCTCACTCCCAAATCTACTCCAGCAGAGTGGCCAATATTTCGAGCAAAGTTCGCAAGGTCCCGAACTCGCTTCGCTCGACACCACCATCGCCCCGCACAAGACCCGGCTCTCCTTAAGCGCTGGGTCACAGCGGCAGGCCACCAACGAGCCTGGGCCGCACCCCAGATCTCACCGCAGCAGAGCCTCACTTGCTTCCCGCTTCAGCTCAACCTTTCACCACGGCTCTTCCTCTAACGACGCAAGCCGTGTTGCTAATTAAGTTTTAGGTAAAGTCGTTAAAAGGCAGGTCGTTTTGTTGCTAAAAGTTGTGAAACGACCTTGTGACAAAAGGATGTTGATGTAATTTTGTAACCATGACGCAAACTGCGTAGAATACACAAATAAATTACTCAGATTTTCTGAATTAATTTTCGCTAGCATTTTTACCTGTATTTTAAACTACACATTTCACTCAGATTAACAGATGGAAAAAAATAATAATTTGATTTTCGAGAAAATAAGTTCAACTACGTACCTAAATGATTCACGATTATAGGCACAAACTAACAACTAGGTTTATCATAAAATAAACCATTATTATCGAACAAGTGCAACTAGCAACCTAATTCACATGTGACATGAGTATTGCTAGGCACCTCTCTCCAAGTCTCTAGCCGACTTGCCACTTGGCTAGCTTTTCAATACTTTCTTCTTTGGGTGATTAAGAGGAAAATGCACGTCTTTAACATCTAATAACTTTTTAAAGATACTAAAAGTTGCCAAAAAAAATTTTTTTAATGGGTAAATTCGTTACTACTTGCTTTGGAAAAGCAGTTGCTAGAAAAAAAATAAATAAATAAAAGAAAAGAGGCCATAACAATTGGTCCAAATAAAGTATCAAAAGCAAGTAACCATATGGTTCTGTTGAACAAAACTTAACAATGCATGATAAACAATATAATGTACACATTATACCAAAAGCCTACAAAGGGCACCAATGGCCCGACAATTGTTTCTACATGTCACTGTGCGATCTAATCCTTGTATGGCTAAACATTTAATTCAAATGTCCACTTAATTTTGAATATTTGGCTATTTCTTTATGACAGAAATGCTACAGCAATCGTAAATACTTGAATGCAGACATCAAAAGCCATTTTTCTGAGTTTTCATTACGTTCAGCCGTTTCACTGAAATAATCTGTTCAGCTTTTCCCCCATAGGCGGCGTGAATTAAACGAGGGTTCATGATCAGCCCTTTTGATGCCCCGCCTTCTCAGTTTCGCATTAGCCCATTGGAGTAGCTATTAGGAAAATTCTGGGGTAAGAAACGCCTTCTAATCGATCAGTCAGCTCCACGTAACTCCCTGTTTTCAAGCATAAACTTCTCTTTCCTTGACTGATTCCCTCTCAATAGTAGGACATTGATCATGCAATCAATATAATAAAATCACGGGTCTTAGCACTTGGCTGGCAAAAGTCGACATCACCTCAGCTTTCAAAGCTATGCCTATCCATCCAGATTCACGGCATTTATTTGGGGTACGTTGGCACAGGAAATTCTATTTTGTTGTGCGCTTAACTTTCAGATGCAAAGCAGCACCAAGATTTTCTGATGTGTTATAAGAAGCAGCTCATTGGATTCATTAAACAATTACACAAAGTAATCCTCATAGCATCTACCCTTTTAGACAACTCAAATTTTTCTGAGCATTGGATTCCCTTACAGATGCTGCAAGAGCGCTCCCGGTGGAGCAAATATGTTTCTCCATAGACTACTGGCGAGGCTCACCCATCTGATGCCGTGAGTATTGAATTCTCATCAGATGCTGCAAGAGCCTCCTGGTCGAGCAAACCTTGCCTTTCTGTCCGACTACCGGCGAAGCATGCCCGTCCGAGGCCGCGAGTATTGAACTCCCGTTAGATGCTGCGAGAGCCTACCCCCTTAAGTGAATGTGTTTTTCAACTTACTGGCGAGATTTACGCCGAGTTCACACTGCACGACTATCTGGGGTAGCATTCAGTTGTTGCTGTGTTCACACTGCACGATGGAACGATGACAGGCGGTTACACACTGCATGACTTTACAATAGGAAAAATCCTATTGTAATGCAAAGTACCAATTTATCAAAGTAGATAAATTGCGGAACTCCTTCCCGCTGCCTGTATCTTGGTCTCTTATTGGCTGTAGGTCATCGCCGATGTGTTTCAGTCAGAACTCATTTCACACAGCATGATTGGAAATTGCCGACAGCTCCAGATATTTAGCATGCCAAATATTTCACGGGTGTCAGCGATTCCCTCAGATCGCGTCTTTAATAATTCACACGGCGTGATTGTCACTCGTGTGAACGAGCACCGATTTGCCTCCGATTTCGGGCATTTGTCTGCAATTTTCGCTAAACCTGTTGGCGATTGAAAAATCGTGCAGTGAACCCGGCATTACCCATCCGATGCCGTGAGTCTTGATCTCCCGTCGGATGCCGGTGAGTTCCTCCCGGCCACACAGCTTTAACTTTCCGTCATACGTTCAGAGAGGCTTACCCGATCGATGCTGTGAGTATTGAGCTCCCGTCGGACGTCGGCGAGAGCCTTCCGGCTAGACAACCTTTTAACGTTAGACATTCTCACAAAATGTATCCACACCCTCCGCCCAGGTTACCAGCCTCCCAGTACAGCCCGCACACTCGACGCCATGTTCATTCTAACCTTTTTCGGTTTTCTTAGATGCTTGGAACTCACCATCTCTTCCAAATTCGATCCAAAAAATCAAACTGACCATCTCAGACCTAACTGTACTTGATAGCGAAACAATTTATTTCTTAATCAAACAAAGCAAGACCAACCAAGCCAAGAAAGGTCATTTCAGCTACATTTTTAATCCCTCTTCTCCAATCCAACCATACCGATGCTTGGAACTCACCATCTCTTCCAAATTCGATCCAAAAAATCAAACTGACCATCTCAGACCTAACTGTACTTGATAGCGAAACAATTTATTTCTTAATCAAACAAAGCAAGACCAACCAAGCCAAGAAAGGTCATTTCAGCTACATTTTTAATCCCTCTTCTCCAATCCAACCATACCAGTCCATCTCTGAGTACCTGCGCCTTATAAATTCTCAGGCTAAATTCCCCCTCGAACCACTATTTTTAGACGACTCCAAAAAACCCATCACTCGCTTCTGGTTCTCCAGTCAGAGTCTTGATCTCCAGTCGGAAGCTTCATGGGCCCTCTCGGTCAGCCAATTTGCCCTCTGCCCACTGATTAGCAGGTGCCTGTCAGCCAGTAGGGCCCGTACGCCGACACCACGAGCTATTCCAGTTGAGGCAACTCGGGCCTTACTGGTAGGGCTATACAATAACGCTGCTCCTCCCCCATTGGCCGGTAGGGCTCACCCGTTCCAACGATGTGAGCTCCCATTAAGCATCGGCTCGAGCCCTCCTGACCGGGCGCCCCAAACCACATAGTCCAATACCAACAGCTGGTAGGGCCTACCCTTCCAACGCATAAATTACTCTCACCGGAGTACGTAGGCTCTTCCGGCTTGCCAACCAGGCGACTTCTCAAAACATCAGCCCCCGCCAGTTCTCAGTGCTTATTTTGGGGGGGTTCTTCAGTCTGGTTCTTCCTTTGCTCAATTGCTTTTTGGGGGGTACTCTAGGTTCGGGCCATTCCCGAGCTTGGAGCCCTTCCCCGGACAGCACGCCAAATATGCATTACCATACTTCAGCTAATTATATGTAAGCGTGAACTCGTTAATTTATGTTTTATTAACAAGGTTCGGGAGGAGCGCGTCAGATACTTAGCCTAATTAACACAGGTGGAGCGCACTCAAGTTAATCAACACCATGATATAAATACAGCTGACTTACCTCTATCCTTTGACGGTTTATCAGCATCCCTCCTCCGCCCCATCTCCTCACTTCGAGTTCATACTACACTTATACGGGGGGCGTACTCTAGGTTTGGCCATTCCCAAGCTCGGAGCCCTTCCCCGGACAGCACCCCAAATATGCATTACCATACTTCAGCTAATTATATGCAAGCGTGAACTCGTGAACATCTGCACTGGACAAAATATTTACCACTGCATTTTATGCTCAACTTGAGCAAGAAAAAAATATATTATTGTTACTGTTATTGTTCCTAAAATATGAAATGTCATAGAAAGCATTAAATTTACCTTTCTCATACATGTCGACACATTGTTACAACACTAATTTTACGTTTTAAAACAAAGTATAAGTAACTGTTTGTGTTTCTTGAAAATTATTGCTTCAATTAATGTTTTGAGATAGAACCTTATAATTTCAAGAGGAAAATTATTTTTTAGAATTAGAAGGTTGCATTTGACCTGTTCACAAAATCCCCATTTACAAATTTGAGAGGATTTTGAAATAGTACATATAGAATACATTTAGGGTCTCTGTCATTTTCATGTATGTAAGGGAAACAGGTCAATTTAGCTCAAAGGGAATCATTTCAGATTTTAAAGGGAACTCCACCAATAATATGTAAGGGAATTTGGACAGAATCACTGTTTTACGGCTGATCACTGAGACGTATGACATCAATTCTGCAATGGATATTTATCTCCAAAATATAGTGAAAATACTATTAATTAGCACGGTAACAAGGTCAGCAGTTTAAGACATTAACTTGTGAGCACAAAACACAAGATACTTCTCTTTTCATATAAATAAGGCTTTATTGTATAAATCTAAGACATATAAACTAATCTAACACATGAACACACGCATTCACACAAGTTGCAGGAA
Organism: Sinocyclocheilus grahami; assembly: GCF_001515645.1. Taxonomy (NCBI): domain Eukaryota; kingdom Metazoa; phylum Chordata; class Actinopteri; order Cypriniformes; family Cyprinidae; genus Sinocyclocheilus; species Sinocyclocheilus grahami. Next base: position 1,255,521 of record NW_015505461.1, read on the forward strand.
GAGAGAAAGTGAGGAAATAATTAGTTTAAGAGAATGAAAATGTGAAATCCCA
>NW_015505461.1:1255961-1256298 GCF_001515645.1 Sinocyclocheilus grahami
AGGTGGCGTTTCTCCTCATGGTTTTGGAGGAGATGGCGTGTAAGCCAGAGCATGCTCAAAAAGCGCTAAGAAGCGATGACTGAAAAGCATGACTAAAAGCGAAAAGCTAAAAGCCCCATGGCTAAAAAGCATATAACTAAAAAGCATGGCTAGAAGCGAAAAGCTAAAAGCTAGACACAAAAAGCAAAGTGTCATGATGTCCTGAGTATTTAAACCAGGCTGTTTAACACACCCCAAATGGTGTTTTGACCAATTAGATGTCGTGTTTGCTCGGGGTGTTGTATATTTCTCCTCCCCATTCATAAATCAACTGTTATCTCATCATTCACATGGTCCG
>NW_015505461.1:1256372-1257127 GCF_001515645.1 Sinocyclocheilus grahami
ATTAAGACCTGATAAGTCACATGTAGGTTACATACATGATATGGAGTTATGCATAGAAATGATTAGTTGCTCAGGTCCTTTTAGTGTCATTTAGATGCATATTTACATGGAAATGCAGTTTCTGTAGCATTCTGTGGATGAGGACATGTTCTGTGAATGTATGAAGACCAGAGGTTAAGAGGTCTCTCATAAGGAATTTCAGTCTGTTCTGTCTCCTAAGTGGGGGGAAAAGTCAATCCGCAGAGCTTGTGATCACTATCACATGTTTCCATGTGATGGTCACGCTATGCATCTCTTTATTCTTGATAACTTGCCCATTATTCTTGATAACTTGCCCCCAAAATTGACAATCTCCTTGGAATTGTCAATAAGTGTTCTTTTGTTTTAATGTTGAAAGCTGTTCTGTGAAAGAGTTGGTTAGGCTTGCTTCAGACTGGCTAGAGTCTGATTTATGACATCCTGTTGTCTTGGGCCTCTGTGGAATTTGGACTCCTCGTTTCAACCATGTTTTGACCAAATTTTAGATTGTCTGTTTCGGTCTGATATCCTACATACCCCCCTTCAATCGGCAATGTGTTGAGTTGAAGACATCGGCGAGCGCTGGAGAAACAAAGGCAGAAGAAGCAGACAAACACAGCAAACAACAAGACACCTCCATGACAGTTACTGTACTGGTGCAGGCCACAGGTTATTTAGGTACAGGTGAAAAAGTTCAATTAGTCAAAATAGTTTAGTAAATTGAATATGTTTTAGTT
>NW_015505461.1:1257137-1265712 GCF_001515645.1 Sinocyclocheilus grahami
GAAGACTTCGTCACTTCTAATGAGGAATAGGAAAAAGAGAGAAAAAGGTAAAAACAATTCAATAAAAAAACAATTCCTTTTCGGTTTAGAGAAATTTGTTTTTTTTAATTGAATGTGGTTATCAAGAAGGTCAACAATATTATTAAATCTCTGTTTTAGACAAAAGAATGCAATAATAATGTTGATATCTCTTTTCTTAGTCTGACAGGATTGACATCATACACCTTACAGTTGGGCCGCTCACCAGGGAGGCTGCGAAGGCAACAGTGGTTCAACACTTATCTCTATTAAATTGATCTCAGCGTTGGATGAGATGCTAAAATTTGGATTGCGTTTCCAAATGTAGGGAGGTTAGGAAGAACGAAGGAGGGGTTGATTACAATCAAATTCATACGGATGATTCGTCTTTTTCAACAAGATTATGTATTTCATTCACATAGAATTGATTGATGGTTCTTACAGGTCCCTACGCATGTGAAGAGGAAAGAGGAAAGAAAGCAGGAGAGAACAGGAGAAAAGGGAAGGAGACTCAGTAAACTGAGTGGATCGTGTCCACTAGCAGGCTCTGATGCTGTTATGCCCACCTACGAGTAGAGTGTTGTTCTTAGTTGCTGCACAACTAATCAAACAAAAATAAAATTTGAGTGAAAGAAAGTTGTCTTTCTAATTTATTTGAACTCGTAGTGAGGGATAACACTGTCTCATATTAGGGCTCGGGTGTGTCGTTCCCAAGCTAGGATCTCCAGAGGAAAATAGGGCTCAGGTGTGTCGTTACCAAGCTAGGATATACAGAGGAAAGAGAATGGTAAGTAAAGTAAAATTAAAAGGTAATAAATGGGCAAAATAAGTAAAAATTTAATTAAATAAAGAAGGAAATCAGTAAATAAAACAATAATGGCTAAGTGTATAACCACAGGAAAAAAGGGGGTAAAACGCAATAAAATAATAAGTATAAGTCTGAATAGAATTTATTGATAGGGGTAATAAAATCAATTAAGTAGAATAAGTTTACTTAAACTTTAAAAGTTCAAGGCTTATTCGTACCTAAGATGATTAGGCATAAGCGGGAATACTAGAAATAATTATCATATGAAATGATCTGAGGGGAAAATTTGAATGATTCCAAGTAAATGTTTTAATTAAATTTGAATTTGGCACAATTAATAATTGTGAGTTAGTATTTCCCTTTCTCGTAAAATAAGATAAAGTGGTAAGAAGTGAGAAAAGGGAGGAATAAAAGAGAGAAAGAGACCAACAGGTGTATTAGTTTAGATGTTTAAAGGGTTAAATCACTTTATCGTTGCCCAAACAGACACTGCATTCAACCACTGGATGTTAATGCTAACTGCTAACCTTTGAGGCTACAGGCTTTAGCATAGACTTCAATGTAGACAACTGTTTCATTAGCTTAGCCACACCGTAGGGGTTTGTTTACCAATACCAATAGCTGTGCTGCGCGTGCGCAGTTCAGAGTTGCTTCGGAAGTAGGTTCAGACTTCCGTGTCACGATCGTAACTATGGCAACCAAATCAACTCTAGTGTGTTAGCATGTGAATAGTTGCATTGCAAGTACAGTTAAGCATGTTACATGAAATGTTGGCACATTTCAACACTTTATTTTTTGCGATGTGGCGCTTAAACTCTCAGCTCTTTCGGAGTTAAATTTAACTTTATTCAAATAGCAGCTTTGTGCAGCAGTTAAGGGAAACAGTGATAACGATCTCAGCAGATCTTTAAATCTCCGTGCTAGTTTCTCCGGACACGTAAACAACAGGTTTTCTTCGCTGTTGGTGCAAAGTTAATATTCACTTACACGCAGTGTTAAGCTAAATTAAATTTACTTTGTGAACAGACACAGGCAGGCAAGCATTATTCTCTAATGTTTAACTCAGTCAAAGTTGATTTGGCAATGGAACACGCATTGGCAAATCAAACTATGAATAATAAGGCTTTGATAAATAGATTGAGGAACGCGCTCAAAACAATTTTTATCCACCGATTTATTTCCCTTTTAACTACTGCAGTTTAGCTCCGTTCAGCTAACGGTGCCTGAGATTCAGAGAGAATAGCGATTGAAAACACTGGAACACTACCTTATTGTACGATCTCAGATGTTAACTTCAAGTTACACTTACTGCAGTTTAACAACGGAGAGGCGGACTCGCGTTACAGACTTCTCTGCGTTCATTCAATCAAGCGGTCACGCGCTGCTTACGTCACACACACAACACACACACCAGTCTCAACAGAAGCTTCTCATCTTTCATCCGCAGCAATGAAAATATGAAATAACTTGGTTTATGCTCACAATTTAGGTTAATCTGCCCCAGATTCTCCACCATTAATGTAAGGGAAACAGGTCAATTTAGCTCAAAGGGAATCATTACAATAGACAGTTTTGTATGTACAGGTACTGTATATTATGTGCAAATTTTAGGTGTATACTGAGTATGAGTGTTAGATAAATAAGTGTAGGAGTGTATAAATAGTGTGTGTTCCACAGTTATTGTTAAGTGTTCATGAGATGGATTGCCTGAGGGAAGAAACTGTTCCTGTGTCTGGTCGTTTTGGTGCTCAGTGCTCTGTAGCGTCGACCAGATGGCAACAGTTCAAAGAGGGAGTGTGCTGGATGTGAGGGGTCCAGAGTGATTCTGCCAGCCCTTTTGTAACTCACAATGGAGTAATGAGGTGTTAGACATGTGGAACAGTAACAAACACTATTTAACAATCTACAGAATGTGAAACAAACTCACAGTTACATTAGAGTTTTGGATTCTAGTTTATCTCAGTAATGAAATCTCAGCTCACTTGCATTTTCTGGCTAACAGCTGAAATGTGGACTGATGCTAAACCTATTTTTCAGTCCTTTAGGTTTGGTGAAATTTATATTATAAAGTTCAAAACGATAAACTATATCAAATGTTCTTAAAAATATAAACATCAGACATGACAACTTTGTAAACACTTAAAAACTAATATTGAAGGTAAACAGACATTTACAATCGTGAAAAATTAAGATATACTACAATATTTCAGGGGTTGTGCTGTTGAGGACTCTAACTTAATGCCCTTCAACTTGTAATGAACAACTTTGTGTTCTAAATGAAATAGATGTACATGTAACAGAGAAACAGTAAGATCGAGGTATTGTGTCTCACGCCCTCTTTGTAGACAGATCAGACAGATCAGACAAATCACAATCTCAGTTTAAACAATCTCTTGTAGAAGGACTTTCCTTTAATTATCTTATAATGTATTTGTTCATATTTTCCTGCAAACACTCGCGGAATGATTGACCAGACTCTGAGAGTAGTCTTCATCTAAAAACAAACAATGAAAAAAGTATAGAGTGGTATCAGCTAGTGGGGTAGGTCATCGAAATCAACAATAAAACTTTTACAATGTATTTAGAAGAGAGGATTTCAGTATTAGGTATTTTGTTAAGCTGATACATATTTCTGTTGTGCAAAAATATTTCCTGTATAAAGAGGGATGTAGTATAATGTTATAGTACTTAATTGTGATCACATTACAACAAGGCAACATAGTCCTGCTAGCAAAACTGCCAAAAGTGGACAAGACAGAAAAAATGTAGCACTCGGTAGATGCTTATGCTTATGACCGATGGGGAGTACACGTAGGCCTACACTGTAATGTCAAGCGGAAGTGTTGAAAGAAACATGTATGACAAATAAAATGTGAACATCATCATCAGCTATATGAACAAGAGGTCTAGATGTAGTGGCATTATTTTTATGCTGTAGTTGTTCATAAATTCCCATGAACATGCACTGCATGTTTGACCACAATCAGAAAGAACTCATCACCTGAATACTATGCAAAAACAAAATGTAAACAGACTCATCGATTAACTCTGGTGGAAAAATTGTATTTACAAGTCACACATTCACAATAGATCAGAAGAGAGGATTGTTGTCCCATGTGCTCATTATAGCTAAAATTATCTTTTGCCAAATGGCGTACACACTTTTGCATTTCACAACTCAGTGATTTTTTTAGTCAATTAGTTTTGCGCACAGATAATCCATATGTAAAAGTTATGTTTGAATTTTTTCTATAACCTTTTCAAGAGTGTGGAACATCATAGTTCTCAAATGTGTTTGTATTAACAAGGTTCGGGAGGAGCATGATCAGATAATCAATCAGTCTGGCCCAGATGGAGAAACAAAGATGTTTAGCACATACACACATTGTAGATGCTTACATACACCAGAGATGTTGCTTTATTCGAATCAAAGAAGATATCAATAGTAACTGAAAACATACTTTAATGTCAAGTGGGATGTGCTGAAAAAAGATTCTGTGGATAAACACCTCAGGGGAAAATTGTTTGAAATGGAGGTTTGTCGAAATAATAAAAAGTTCAGTCAAATATTTCATAATTTTCTTAAATGAATAGGATGTGCTCATCCTGCTCTCTTTCCCATGAAAGGATTAGCATGAATTTACGGAGAAATCTTAAAACAAAAACAGCCAAACAAACGAAATGTGAATTGTGTCATCTGCTGTTTGAACAAGATGACTAAATCTAGTGGAGTAATAAAAATATAATTTACAAATCCACATTTAAAAAACTTTCACAATTGTATTTTGAGTTCTATATGCATTGTAAACATTTATTTTCTTGCTATACTCTTTCTTAGTGATTTGGTCACTTGAATGTACGAAAGGCTATGGATAAAATGTATCTACACAAGAGTGTGGAAACTTTAACATGCTCAAACTTAAATGAATGTGCAGCTTTCAGTGCAATAGTTTTGATTTGTTTCAGCTGTAATAGTTTTAAGGGTAAAACAGCAAGACTTAATTTTGTGTTGATGCTTCACGTGATCGCACATCGTGGACAGACACAAAGTTGCACTAAAAGAAATATCTCGAAGAGAAAGACTGCTACTTAATTTCTTAATTTTCATTTATTCCTATTATGATGACTGCTCACAAAGAGATGTCTTCACCAAAAAAAAAAAAAACCATACACAGTCCAACAGACAAATTGTGAACGACCATCCGAAATCTTGATATGGCTAAATCTAGTGATGTAAGAAAAATGTAATTTACAAAACATTGTGATTCTTAGATGTGACACATCCCTGACAAAATCTGTTGGCATGCAAAAATAGACATAAATGTTTTAGCACAGCTATATACACACATAGTATGAGAACTGTATATTGTGTCACTTGTCATAGTAAATTTATTACCAGTTTATTAGGGTCAAAAGGAAACGATGATAATATTTGAAACATCCTTATATTTTAGATTTTGAAAATCACAGATTCTACTGCTTTAATCTTTTAGTAAACCATTTAAAATTACGATACCTACAAAATAGTCAAATAGTACAAGTGTGTGTTCTAGGTCTCAAGCGGTCCCAATGCGGTCACGTCACGTGACAAAAGAACGAATGATTCGAAAGAGTAGACTTAGGGAAGTAACACGTAACATTTTAATTATATTTTGGTAAAATGATCCGAACTTCCCATCACTAGTGCGGTCACGCATCTACGCTTAAAAATTAGTTGCGCGTCTACATGGCGTTGCGTGGTAGTGATGGCCATACAGCTTCCAAACCTTTGCAAATCTTTTTTTTTTTTTAAGAGTGGGTCTGAGCACGTATCAAACTGAAACCACAGTCAATTAATCAATAATAATAGGCTAATTAAAAACACATTTAATGTAAAAAACTTATTTAATGGTATTTTATTGTTTAATTGTATGTAATGTATTAAACTTTCAATAAAACATTTGCAATGGGTTTGTAAAATGTTTTATGCGTGTTTTGGCCTGAGATGTTGGAATTTAATATTATACATTAATTTAAAAAAATTGTTTTCTGCAAATTCTTGTTCTACATCTCCCCAAGTACCACTGTGGTAAATTTTATGTTGCTTTACTGTCCTGTTCATTTTTTTAATAATTGCATGCAAAATACATGAGTAATCCTAATTACGGTTCAAAAACTTTTGACTGGTAGTGCATGTATGTATCACACTCATATCACATCTAGTTGTTTTGGATAAGAATAAAACATCAGATCTGACAATATCGTGTCTTTTTTTATTTAAATATAGATTTATTCGCATTGGCCCATGGAAACCTCTATGAACACACTTGGCCAAAAAAGCGTGGGGGACGAATTTACATTTTATTAAAAAGTGTTTACGTATTCTACACTCATGGCGCACACACACATCAGCATAGATTAGATGTCTGCCTCCGTTGCGAGTACATATCAAGCACTTTACCGATTCAACTACTCTCCTCCTCCTGCCTGGCTCTTTGGCCAGAATCACTCACCGCATAGCAAGCCTGTTCTTGATAATCTGCTGTGAAAACGTGGGAAAAGACGATGAGGAAGAAGTTGGAGTAAAGCGATCTTTATATAGGCGGAGCAAAATACTTCATCGCTCCGTCTATAGCGCATTGTGATTCGATGGTTTACTCTGTCTATACAGGAGACAATCCAATGGGCCACTGGCTGCTCGCTGTCCCTGCGTGATGGTCCTTGGCAAAACATTTTTTAAAAATCTGTCGGCCCCTTAAGTGTGTCGGCCCACCGGGAAAATGCCCGGTATGCCCGATTACCAATCCAGCCCTGAACTTAACACATTAAGTTATCTCTAGTTAACATAATCACTGCATTCAATATTTCGTCTGAATACTTCAAACAACTAATTATATTTAGTAATGCCAGCGTTTTTTCAAAAACAAGAAAGAATAATTAATGACGACTAAAAACATTTATTTAAAACAAAATCCGGGTTTAGAGTGCACTACTGGGATTTTTACCCGGCTAGTATCTTCTGCTAGTTAGCTATAAGCATTAAATAATTATATAAACTGGTATATAACAGATCAGAGATTAAAACAATAGCAAAAGTGTCTCAATTAAAATAAACACTAAAAACTGAGAAGTAACTCCAGTAAGAAGTTTACTTTTGCTATGGTTAAATATTTAGTGATATCTTCCAAAGATTGTTTGCATTTTGACGCAATTTTTTTGCAATTTTTCTCTATATTGTCACGGGAACACCTGCCTCCCCAGCCGAATCAGCCTCCTACACCTGCTCACAATCACCTGATTACTGATCACGGACATCTGCACCCACTTATCACACCAGTCAAATACTCACTCACCTCAGTCACTCCCCGTAGCAAGGCGCATCAACGAAGTCACGTTCCAGTTACACCTGCCTGCCCATTACCGGATCTCACCCACCTTTCATGTGTCCATGCTGAAACCCTTCACTAATCCTCTTCTCCCTCCCTCCACAGAACACGAGGTACCCCCCGGCCGGCTTCAATCCTCAGGTACGGTCCTGAGGAGAGGTCGTGGGCAGACAGAGAGGACATACTGAACTCATCTCTCCTCAACAACTTCCACCAGGCTCATCCTGACCGTCCCAGGGGCCGCGGTCGTCCTCGCCGTCTGTCGGGAGACGCCCGTGAGGGTAATGTCACGGAAACACCTGCCTCACCAGCCGAATCAGCCTCCTACACCCGCTCACAATCACCTGATTACTGATCACGGACACCTGCACCCACTTACCACACCAGTCAAATACTCACCTCAGTCACTCGTCGGCTGGTCTCAAGGTTACAAGCTTCTCTCTATGGGTTCCCTGCCTCCCGATCTGCCTGTCAAGCCTCGGATTCCTCAGTTCTCGGCCGGAGGACCAAAGTGCCAACCCCAGATAAGACTGTGTTCTCTACTTCCATTCATTCCTAAGTTGATTCTTTTCTGTTGGAAGCTACTCCTAAGTTCCTTTGAATAAACTCCCGACTTACGTTAACCTGTCTGTTTGCCTCTTTGTCCCGGATGTGGCATATATATAGTGTTGATATGGCATCCATCCATCCATTTTTCACACCACTTTATCCTCTGCAGGGTTTCAGGGGGCTGGAGCCTATCCCAGCATCTCGGGCCACAGTTGGGGGACAACCTGAATGGATGTTAATATGGAACTGTAACAGAACTGTGTGAGATTACCATGAACTAAGATGAACCTGTTTTTAAGTCCTGCCAGTTTAAACATTCATGGTTTATAAACCATTCAAGAGCAATAAGCAGCAAGAGTACTCAGTTCAACACTTGCGCACTTTCTGAGAGACGGTTTAGTGTAAGCAACATGCACCCAAACACGCTGTGACGAGCGTCCCGAGCTCACATCAGCGTTGCCCTGGAAACGGACGAGGAACACCTGCACACGCTCATCACGGGCTGATTGGTCACAGCTGAGAGTCATCAGCCCACGGCCAGACAAGCCGCGTGAAGCCCGAGGAAGGGGAGAAGAGATGGTCTCCCAGAAGCGGAAGTCTAACATGTTGTCTCCTTTGCATTACAGAAACCAGCCCGTGACCAAGCAGCCCCCGCACGAGCGCCGCACGGACTCACCGACACTGGATCACGCTCACGGAGAAGCACCGACTCACCTCAGGACACAGCGCACTCACTTGAGCACTTCCCCTGTGAATAAATCCACCCTCCGGGGTATTTATTTGAGCTCTCCTTGTCGCGTGTTCCTTCCACCCCGTTACACTGGTGGAGAATGCG
>NW_015505461.1:1266747-1317048 GCF_001515645.1 Sinocyclocheilus grahami
CGACTCACCTCAGGACACAGCGCACTCACTTGAGCACTTCCCCTGTGAATAAATCCACCCTCCGGGGTATTTATTTGAGCTCTCCTTGTCGCGTGTTCCTTCCCACCCCGTTACAGCGCACACATAAAGCAGCTTCTCAGACAGTGTGCGCGAGTAATTTAATTCTTTTTCACGGCTTATTTTCACTAACTCCTTACAGAATGGAGTTATTAGAGATTAAGGATGTCTACTAAGTATATGTATGCAATGAATATAATGTTAAACATTCAGTATTAAGGCCTGTATAGCTGATGTGCGCGAGCTGATAAGCAAAGCACGCTTGAGTGGATTGTGCGTGCGGCGGCGCAGATACACGAGCTTGTCGAGTGAATATGCCTTTCTCACAGACATCACTGGAAAGCTTGTAGTTCGGTCGGATGTGTCAAAAACAAGTAAGTAAAACAATGCACAAGTTACTTAACGGTAGAGAGAGAGAGAGAGAGAGCGCGAGCGAGCGAGCACTTCTGTTGTGTGATCTTTGATGTTCACTCACTTAGCACACGCATCATTTGGATTAACTAAATCGTAAAAATAAGACCATTTTTAGGAGCATTCACTATAAACAATTTATTTTCAACCTTAGGCATACACGACTTTCTGACGAAAGTGAATCTAGCAGCCTGTGTGAAATGCACTAGGCTGTAGCCTACTACTTGTCCCTCATTCTGCACCAGTACAAATATGTGCACACATTGCGCGTTTTGCTTGCTTGAGTGTTTGTGCATTACAGTTAGGAGATTTATAACGAGTGGTTCCCTGCATTACAGCAAAGCGCGTGATTAAAGTACTAAGCCGCTTCAATGGAGCAGCTCTAATGCTATTAAATTAAAGATGATGTACCATAGAGCAAAAAAAGAGAACGTAACAAAAACTTGTAAAATACATTTTAATGGGCATAATTAAGTGTGAAAATAACCATACAGTCAAACCAAATTATTCAGAGACCAGATATAATTTTTTATTTTTAACTAGTGGGTGCACGACACTATTGCTCCTTTATGTAAGTGAGGATAGTAAAATAAAGTAAACCGTGACAAATTATACCCAAAAGTTCTTCATACAATGGACTACCAGTAAAACTGATACAAATTTGGGACCAAAATTATTCAGACTGAGTCTGGGGAAAAAATTTGCAGTTCAGGTTTGCATGAACCTGGATGACAGCATGCCCAGGAGACTACAGACTGTCATTAAGGCTAAAGGTTGCCCGACTAAGTATTGATAGTTGTGTACATACTGCCATACTGTCTGAATAATTTTTGGTTGATTGTAATCCATTACATACCTTTCTATCAAAGTTATCTAACATTATCAAGCTGAATTTGTTCTGACACAGTTAAACTGAGTTTTTGTCATATTTTATTACCATGTTCTAATCTCCGGCCTTCAATCTCAAAGATTCTCTGCAAAACACAGTAGAGTACATCACAGCCCTGAAGCACAGTTCAAGAGGGCACAAATGGCAGCATAAACTGCTATACTGTGATGGTACACTACTTCATACGATATCAAAACTCATACCTGAACATATTCCACTCATTGGTCATTCACTCTGTCAGAGTTTCGTTCAGAAGGGAAGCGGTACATCCGTTTCATCCTGAACCGGTGCTTTCGGAGGATACGATCAATTGTGGAAAGGCTGATGGCATTTATCCCTCGAAAATGATGATTATCCTCAATCACATTCTACTTTGAATCTCTCGCAGGCGAATTACATTATTGGCAATGACCATGTTTACAAGCTCCCTCTCTTGCTCCTCCGACAAAAGCCTTAGCTTGCCTCCACCAGGTGGTCGTCTCGGTGTCCTACAAAATTACTGTAACACATCCTTTTTACAGGAAAAAATGGAAACATACTGAAACTCTATCTGTATTTATTGCATTTCTTTTTAATTTTTTTTTAATTTGATGCATTTCTTTATTACAGTAGCGTAGTGCAACAGTGTATGCACTCTAAAGTTACTGTACAGAGCAGTCTTACTGTAAGTACACCTACCCGTTTTCCTCCCTGAAGGTTCTGATGGAGGCGACGGTGAAGCGACTCAAATTTGGCTGTACTCATTGCCCAGCCTCCCTCATAATTGTTCCAAAGCGCAGTGAACTGATTCGGGCCCTTTTATCTATTTATTGAAGGATCTGATTGATGTGTGTTCAATTTTGACTCTTAGTGTTTCCACCTGGGTAATTGTTTGCTAATTGAGCTCAAGCTGTGCTGACTTGAGTGAACAGTATTGAATGCTAGTGCTTTCTAAATGACCACATGGTGTAAGCACTGGGAAATGTAGGGATTTGTGTGTAGAGTTTTGCAGTAACAGTTCACCAAATCTGACTCATGTGTTAAAGCAGGGGAATAGTGTTTATAGTTCAGCAAAATGGGTGGGCTTTTTGAAAAATGGCGTTATGGTTTTGAAATTTTAGTTCAAAAGCCTGGTTATAGTGTTTTAGCAATCAAGAAAAACTGTAACTGTGACTCAACCTTCACAGAAGTTGATCAGGAAACCTCAACCCGATTGTAAACCACTTATTTTAAGCAGGCTATGATGCTCACAGGATAAAAAGTTTAACACTGTTGTGCTCTCACACTCAAGGCAACAGTCCAAAATCTTCTCACTGAATCTAATCACCTTCTTCTTCTTCTTTAGGGTTTATTGGCAGTTGGCAATCAATGAACTAGTGCAATACCACTGGTGCATTGACCATCTACAATAGAATGGAATGCAATACAGTGGAATGGAAGCGTGCAATGTCTGACAACCACGAAAGCTTGCAATAGCATACAAATGAATTTCTGTGCATGCTGGCTTCCTGTGTGTCTTTCACTTTTGATTTTGATCACGTTCAGCAGAGAGGAGATGGGAGGCAAAGTAACTCGTTTGGAGGGGCATGGCTCATGGATGCCCCCTCTTGGCGCCAGGCCTAATCTGCCATTTCATTTTCTTTGATCCCAATGTGTGCTGGTATCCACAAAAATACTACTGTAAGCCCCATCATTTATATTCTGTAGTGAACACACACACACTCAGAGCAGTGGGCATCCATATTGCTGTGATGCCCGGGGAGCAGTTGGGGGTTCGGTGCCTTGCTCAAGGGTCTCACCTCAGTCGTGGTACTAAGGGTGGAAGAGAGCACTGGTTATTTACTCCCCCCCACCGACAATTCTTGCCAGACCTGAGACTCGAACCTCGCAACCTTCGGTTTCAAGTCCGACTATCTAATCATTAGGCCACGACTGCCCTATTGGTCTTACATGCTCTATCCACTGTAATGCCAACAGTATTTTAAGCACAGTATTTTAAGCATCTCTCCTGTGTAAACTGATAATATCGAATCACCTTACAGGCAAAACATCCACTTAAAGAATGAAAAAAAGGACAGAAAGGTTTTGCTGTAAAAGCGCAAACAGAAAGAGTAAGTGCAATCTATATTATTACATATATCTCTGTATGAAACATAGACTTTATTCAGTGCACAAAAAGATGAATATTTAAATATATATATATATATTCACACTCTTCCAGCTAGGGTGAAGTCATTATGAACATTAACAACTATGTAAGACAAATATAATGCACTTCACATGCCGTGTGCGACCACCTTTAAACTTATTCTTCTGTATCTTGCAACCAACTTTAATATTCTCTTAATAATATACATTAATATAGTGTTGTGCAGCATCACCGCACATCTATAAAAATGCTTCTTTCTGGAAGGAGTGAAATCTCAATCATCAAACTACCAGCAGTGAATACATTTTTGGGGTGGCAACCGTCTCGAACCATGTTTTGTTGTTCTTTCCCCCACATTTTGCAAGTACAAACAGGAAGACAGCAATAATTAAAATGAAACAACAAAGGTTGAAATTAAAATTAAAGGGCATCACAAACATATGTTAAATTTATGCTAACTTACATTATCTTTGTAACACTCTGAGTGTATTGTTGATATATTCTGTACATTCTGTGTATTTTATGCAATGTCAACTCTGTAGTTTTTAGATGATTATTATTATTATTTTGAGATTAAGCATGTCGGCGCCATGAAAAGATGGCGCCGACGCTGATGGCTGCCTCCGTGGCGTGCTCCGCAGTTGTGCCCTCTATCAAGCTCCTGAAGTTTGCAGATGACACCACACTCGTTGGCCTCATTCAGGACGGTGACGCGTCTGCTTACAGACAGGAGGTCGAGCAGCTGGCTGTCTGGTGCAGTCTCAACAACCTGGAGCTCAACATGCTCAAAACTGTGGAGATGACCGTGGACTTCAGGAGAAACCTCCCTGCTCTCCCCCCACTCACCATCATGGACAGCACTGTGACTGCAGTGGAGTCATTCAGGTTCCTGGGCACCACAATCTCTCAGGACCTGAAGTGGGACACTCACATTGACTCCATTGTGAAAAAGGCCCAGCAGAGGTTGTACTTCCTTCGCCAGCTGAGGAAGTTCAACCTGCCACAGGAGCTGCTGAGACAGGTCTACTCCGCCATTATTGAATCTGTCCTCTGCACTTCAATAACTGTCTGGTTCAGCTCAGCTACCAAATCTGACCTCAGAAGACTACAGAGGGTAGTCCGGACTGCTGAGCGAATCATTGGTACAACCCTCCCTTCTCTCCAAGAACTGTACTTATCCAGAGTGAGCAAAAGGGCCGGCAGAATCACTTTGGACCCCTCACATCCAGCACACTCCCTCTTTGAACTGTTGCCACACTCTTCTGTTGCTACAGAGCTCTGAGCACCAGAACGGCCAGACACAGGAACAGTTTCTTCCCTCAGGCCATCCATCTCATGAACACTTGACAATAACCGTGGAACACACACTATTTATTCACTCATACACTTATTTATCTAACACTCATACTCAGCCTACACCTCAAATTTGCACATAATATACAGTACCTGTACATACAAAAAAACTGTCTATTGTAATATACCTGCACACACAATTGTCAATTTATATATTTTTATTCCTTATTTACTTGTTCTATTTTTATTATCTGTGTTTTTTGTTCTGTCACTGTCATTCTGTTACACTGTGGAAGCTTCTGTCACGAAAACAAGTTCCTCGTATGTGTAAACATACCTGGCAATAAAGCTCATTCTTCTTCATGTTCTTTGTACGTTTTATGACAGGTTTAGATTACATACAGGTTTAGGTTACATTTCTATTCCATTCACACTGTAAAAAGACCACCGCTGGCATCTGCTGATGAACTTTATCCTTTATTGTAGTTCCCCCCACTATGACAACACAGAATCAGCATGGAGGCCGCCGGTCGCACGCGATCCACCCTGTAGTTACAAATCTGGCTGGTCTGCCGAGACAAATCATTCTATTTTCAAGGTGTTCTGCATAAATGCAAAGTAAGTGATAAATCATTGCTTTTAGGCTAATAGTTGAATATTTTTGCATGTATGTTTGCTAATATGCCTGCTTGAAAAATGTGCATAAATCGATAGTTGTATATTTTGACTAGTTTTTACCCGTTTATAATGTTATTCTCTTAAAGTTATCGTTCATATGTCATTTTTATTGTTGGGTATTTATGAAATCTGCAACTTTATGGCTCAAGTAAACAACATGGTTTGCGCATGCTCAATCCAAACCAGATTACATAATTCTCAGTTTTCATTTATTGACAGATTGCATGCTTATTTCAAGTGATTATTAGAAACAATTTGTAATGTATTGTTCTTTCTGCTTTAATTGAAAACTACAACATCTCTGTATTGTAGATACGAATCACTCATGCACTTATAATGATAAATCATTGTTGACAATAAACAGGTTATTCCCAGAATGCAATAGTCTTCTCACTGCAGTTATTTATTATTCATTTATTAATAATCATTCATTATTTATTGTCGTTTTCGAGTAAATATCTGAACAAGTTTAAGTCTCACACAATACCAACAGCTAAATATCCCCAATGTATGCAGATAAAAAGGAAGTCATTAAATTTTTTCATTGACCCCAAACCACAATGGCAAACTGGTGCAGCTTTATTGTCAAAGTATGACACCTAGTGGTTTTAAATAAAACAACAGTACTTAACTGTAAATGTAAGAAAAAAAAAAAGATAAATAAAAAAAATTATTTCTAAATACAATATTAATCAGCCTGGTCTTTTTTTTTTTGTCCTTTTGTTTCCCACTTCAGCAGCTCTCCTACTTTTCCGTTATTCACCCTATTATCTAAAACGACATTATTATCACGCAATTTTTCCTTCTCAAGTAAATGTACCTTGTTTTAAGGATGTTTATATATTTTACAGGTAACACAAATATACTCATATGTGTGTAGACTTATTTGCAGTGCTGTGCTCTTGCCTTTTCACCTAACCAGAAATGGCTGTGCTGGGTTTTTTTTATTAAAGATTGACTTTTATTGTTTGTCTATGGCATTGGCAGCCATGCGAGACAAATATAAGATGAATTCTAGCAGTATCTAATTAAAAATGTGTATACAGGTAGCCAGAGAGATAGTCAAGACAACAGAAATTCGCATGCACCACTTGATGAGACTCTAGCTCATATGACACTTATTTTTCCCCTTTTGGGGACAGGATTCAACATATTAACCATTTACGCCAAACCTTTGGGTCTCTGGCTTCTTTCCTGCTCTACCTGATCTTCAAATCCCTTGCAATCAAAGGACACCAACCTACTTGACAAACCAGTTTTTGTGTTTTTAGTGTTACATCTAATTCCAGTGTCTTATTTTGACTGCTTGCAGCAATATGCTAATAGATTTGACAGCTTTTAATGGAACATTCTTGCTTTTGTTCTTGTTTTAATCAGCTGAAACTCATTATGCATGATATTTTTTACTCAGTGATTTAAATATCAGTATATCCCCAATTTAATTGCAAAGCCACTAAAAGCAGAAGCATCATGCCCTTCAAACATCTTGCCTTTTGAGCAAAGTGGACTTCAATATTGCATAATTACTGTAGGCCAAAAAATTAGTTTGATTGTGTACAAAAACATATAACTGTACAAAGATTTATATTAGTATATAGTTTATATAACACTGCTAAGAGTGTTTTTTTGTTTTGTTTGTTTTTTCGGTCATGTCATATCTCACACAGAGCAGCAAGTGAGCGTACAGTAAAAAGCAGTGCATGTGTGTGACACCCTGAAGCAAAATACCAGTGCTGCATTCCTTTAGCACATGCATGTTTATTATACTCTTATATATGCTTTATTTTAGATTATTTAAACAGACAGTTAGTGTTTTACTGTAAAGAACTGAATATAGCATTTTGTATCAACCATATACATCTACAAGACAACCTTAAACAAAATTGAACATATGTTTGAAGATTTAACCATTTTACTAACCCTGTGATGGAGAGAGGCCCATGGAATAATTTGTAACTACATTTAGGTAAAAAAAACAACAACAACCGTTTTTTGCTGTTCAGCGTGAATTTTTTATCTCCAAGAACTCATGCTTCTTGTGTTTGAACAATTACAGACAAATCTGAAAAAAATATCACGCATGTGCTTTAGGAAGTTATCATATGAGGCTATACTGTTAGCATGATGTTAGCTCTAAACTGCTGGATGATACAAGTTTGTAAAAATGGTCGGAGTGGGTCTAATTTGAGCCGACAGTCTAGGAGTAAGTTGAGCCAGTGGCTCACCCCTTCTTATAATTATAAAGTATAATTTTACTGTAATTCTACATGATATTTCATTAACTTTAGACCAAAAATTTTTGATTTTCTTCTTTGTTTTGAACTTGATTTTGTTCAGAATTTTAAATAGGACTTGTTTATGAAAATTGGCCATTGAAATTTTATTAAACTGTATTTCCCTGCAACATTTATAAGTGGAATGTTGAGTACTATTAGCCTAGTTCTGTAAGGTCAACTGCAGTCAGTTTTTACTTTTTCTTTTCTTTCTTTTTTTAATTCTTCAGTTCGAACTTTATTTTGTTCTGACATTTTTTAATATTTAAAAAAATGCCTTCAAAGTTATGTAGCGTCTACTAATTTTTATTTGATTTAACAAATCAATTATTCATTAGATTAACAAATCGTCACAGTCCCCTCACTCAATATACTGGATGCCAGGATTTCTGCTGAACACCATCCCCCACCTTGGTCACCATGACAACTAATCATGATATCACTGGTTTTATGGCCTAAAGGAATGCGGGGGATAAACTCCCTCATTTTCCTCATAAGAAAGACACATAATGCCCAGAGAAATGGACTGTTCTCTAATTAATTCATAGGAAAACCTTTCTTTGATTGAATACACATATCCTTCAGATCATTGTGTATACCATTACTGTTCTTGTATATTGTCTGAATTGTATATTCAAATAAAACTTTTCAGAAGTCATCCATTCTATTATCCAAACCTTTTGTCCCTATTAGGGGGAATTTCATTAGCTATAATTTTGTTAAAAGCCTACATTATACCGGTTATTGTTGTTACATTTACAGGAAAACTATTGGGTAAAGTGCCACAACCCATCCTGTGGGTAAATTATCTCAAATACCAATGAACTTTTTCTCTTTCCACTTGTGTATGTATGTAAACAGCACAGAAGACAGCACTGATTGTTTATGCCCATCAGAGTCCCGCCTCATTCAACGTTACTGCATGTGACGTAGCGATTCAGGCTCTGACAAAGCAAGGCTATTATGTCTAGTGTGAGGCCTCTATGCTATGAACTTTAAAGCCTCAGCTACTGCAGAGGATATTATTTATGGGTACGGATTTGCTGAAAAAAAATTTATTCCTTAAACATCTTGCAATTGTACACTTGTACTGCATGTATAAAAGTAAGGAAAATACAAAGTGCACATATATTAAAATGCTACTATAGTATAGGTGCTTAAAAAGATGCACTACTGTTGCAATTACACAGGACCACTGTTTTACTGTAATTATTGCAGGTTATCTGAAGAATCCTGAGCACTTTATTTGCAACGATGAGATGACATTGCAGAAGAACAGCACAAGGTGGAGCAGGCAGAGCTGGTTATCTTTCAGGTAATAGTTTCCCAGTGCTGCCCAGTTACACGTGTCAGAGTATACATTTCACTTTGATCTCAGAAAAATAATATGATTTGGATTATATTTACAGTTCCCTCTCTACTGGTTTAGTATACCTGCTGCCATCATGAAGGGCTGGATAGACTGAGTCTTAACTCAAGGATTTGCCTTCACCCTGCAGAAGATGTATGACGACAACGGCATTTTTAAGGTCTGAATCTTTAGAGCCAAAGCTTGTTTTGTGTTCATTACATTGCTGATTCCAAGGAAAGATTCTGTTTTTGTAATTCTAATGGTGATCAGATTTATTTAAAATGTCATCCACTATTCACACCAGGATAAGAAGGCCATACTTTCATTCACCAATGGGGGAACGGAGTCCATGTTTCAGCCCGATGGCATCCATGGAGACTTCAACGTAGCCCTCTGGCCTTTACAGGTGAGGTAAAAATATTAAAGGTGAATTTTCAGTGTGCTAGTTTCAGAACTTAAAAATTCCTTCCTAAACAGACTAGTTATTCAAATTAAGCTGCAAGAACAGCTCTTTGTGCACAAGTCATCATGTATTTAAGGGATCAGAGTTGAATTCCATATCCATACGGCATGTGGGTTGTCACATATTTTAGATTTTACTTTTGTACATTTTAGTACAAAAGTTACAGATGAATTATGATTTGTTCATGAAAGTACACAGGTTTTAAATACAAATTTGTGCATATGTACGGTTAGTGAATGAGCTCCAGTGAGCCTGTTCCTCATCATTTCTGTCGTCTCAATTCTCTGAAGCTGTAATTTGCCTAGGCAAGAATTGTGAGAAACTCAAAATTGCGCAATTCTGAGTTTGCATCTCAGAATTCTGAATTGATATCTTGCAAGTCTGACTTATTTTCTGTGAATTCAGTTTTTTTGTCTGCTATGGAATAAAAAATAAAAGAAGGGATTTGTGACTTTTTTTCGTAATTCTCAGTATTGCAAGAAAAAAGTGAGAATTGTGTGATCTAAATATATTAGAAACGAGCAGCCGAAGTTTGTTTTTAAAAATGTCTCTAAAATTTCAGTCCGATTTTAACAGTATGAACAGCAACGTAGCATGAATTGTGTGAATCAGTCAAAAATGACGCACTATAATGTACACTATATGCACTTATGTACTTAACTGTGTAGTGAATTAATTTTATAAGGTTATTCTGTCAATCATCATCGGAGTCTGATAGCCCCTCCCCTTCCACTAT
The DNA here is from genome assembly GCF_001515645.1 of Sinocyclocheilus grahami. Lineage (NCBI taxonomy): Eukaryota > Metazoa > Chordata > Actinopteri > Cypriniformes > Cyprinidae > Sinocyclocheilus > Sinocyclocheilus grahami. Next base: position 1,277,027 of record NW_015505461.1, read on the forward strand.
GTAACTAAAGCTCTGATAGTTGAGTGTATGAAGCATCCAACATTAGGCCAACACACTTTGTTTTCTCAGTTAATTAAGTGCATCATCCGGGTATTTAAACTCCACTTTTTCTTTTTTGGAATTTTCAATGTAAACACACTACTTGCACTTTTTCTACTACAAAATGCAATAATATAGTGCATAAGTATGCAAACTGGGATGCACCTAATGTACTTTACAATGATGTAGCAAATGTATATGATATGGCATCTTTGAGAAATACAATTTTTAACTGTTATTAATAACATTTATACCAGTTGAAATGTCGATTACAAACAAATTGTGTTTTTATTACATACAGAATGGAGTGCTGCGTTTTTGCGGGTTTCAGGTCCTTGCCTCCAGATCTTCTGGTGTCCAGCACTCACCTCCAGATGTGAGAAATGCCATGTTAGACGCATGGCAGGAAAGACTGAATAGTGTATTTGCCGAAAAGCCTCTGTCATTTGCTCCGACCAAACACTTTGACCTTACTTTCCAAGGATGATTTAGTCTTCGACCAGAGGTGAAAGAGAAGTATGCTTCTGAGTCCCATGGCATTACCACAGCACAACATTTAGGCAAACCGCTCCCTCCAGACAACCAGACCAAAGCTAAAGGATCCAGTCACATGAGATAATCATTCAAGGATTTTTTAGCAGAATGAAGGAGTTTTAGGTAAAATATGATTAAGATAAGATAAATCTAATTATTACATCAGCATGTAATTTATGACATGCAACCACCTACCAGCTATAAATATTAAACAAATGAATGTGCCTATTTAAACTCTTAATAAATCTCACATTTTTACTGATGTCATATGTTGTTTTACTCATGTTCAAGATGCATTTTCAGATTTTGATTATAATGAAAATACAAAAAATAAATATATGAAACTATATCTTTGTTTTGGATGTTTTCCTTTGTTCATCTCAATCTCAATGACTTTTTTAAAAATTATTATTTATTCTTTGTATAAATAAATGTCTTCTTTTTAAATAATTTAAATAGCTGTTGGGTAAATAAGAGAACACTACGGAAACACACTGAGATGCTATAGATTCAAGCTAGACTCAAATACTAAAATGAAGGTACATCTTAACTGAAAGATTGAACTGTTCCTAAAATAGAGATGGTCACATATGCTGTAATTTCAAACAATTCAGTTAAAGACGTTTCTTGAATTCTTTGTGTTTTATTATTGTATGAAATAACCAGAGGAGGACAGTAACTAAGTACATTTACTTGAGTATTGTACTTAAGTACACTTTTTGAGTATCTGTACTTTACTTGAGTATTCTTTTTTCTGGGAACTTATGACTTTAACTTCAGTACATTTGAAAGACAAATATTGTACTTTTCACTCCACTACATTTCTATCAAGGTCCTCGTAGTAGAAAGTCGTTATTATGTAGCAGCTTTGAAAGTCAGTGGGTGATTTTTTTCTTCTCTAAAACGTGACTTTCTTTTTTTAAGCTAATATTGTGGAATATATTAGACACAACATTGTCTATTTTTGCTAAATTGTATTTTTGAACTGTTGTGCATCTCCTAATTAAAAAGTGAAAATATTACCTATAAAGCCACAGAAGACTTGTTGTGCATCGTCTTATTAAAACACAATAGGTGTTGGACTTGAAGCAGCACTGCACAGACTGTTCTGTGTGTGACATCAAAGTACCACGAGAGCCATTAGACAGCATTTTTAAATTTTTTGTTTTGATGTCAAATAAGCCTTGCTGTTTTGATTTTTTGTTAAAGCAGTGTTGCTGTTGTAAAGTGATACAGCTACAGTTGTGTTGCTGGGTTTTAAAGCAGGTTTGATTTTTTTTCTTCCTCATCACTCTGTATTTACAGGATTTCATTGTCCACTCTGTTCAAATGTGGATGAATGTACACATAGATGTGTGCACACACACTGTCAGAGCTGTGTGAGATCACTACCATCCTGCTTTTGTGGGGGTGGGTAGGGTGTTAAATAATAATTATTATTATTATTATTTTCCCCCGTAGGTTTTTAACATTCTAAAAGCTCTTTATTTCAAAGATACTAAAAGCTAGACAGTGTATTCAGCAGGTGTAATGTATTCTAAGTTGCTTCAGAAGTATTGCAAGTATTACATACAACAATAAAACAGTGCATTGACATAAAAAAGGAAATGTACTTTTGGTACTTAAGTACTTTTAAAAGCAAGTACTTCTGTACTTTGACTTAAGTAAAAATCTGTCTTTACAACTTTTACTTGTAATGGAGTAATATTTGACCAGCAGTATCTGTACTTTCACTCAAGTAATGGAGTTGAGTACTTTGTCCGCCTCTGGAAATAACTTTAGATAGTAGCCTATTTCGCAAATCATAAAGGGTAGCCTATTTTAAAATCAGTGACAACATTTGTGTTTTAGCAGTATCTTTCTTCTTAGGCAATAATTGTGGGAATGTTCAACAGCTTTAAGTTTATGTATCTACAGAGAAACTGCCTGTAAAAAATAAAACTAGCTATTCTGAGAAACATTTACAGGAATTAGACTCCCTTACGTCCTTACGCACAGTCGCACACTGACAGCAACGCGTCGCGACGTGGACAGGTCATTCAGATGCGCCAGCGCGTCATTTGCTGCAACGCAATCCCAGCCATCCCGAACTCCCAGTATTCCCGGCGTCATGTACCGTTATTCCTCCATATCAGCCGTCTGACCTACTGAACAGAAGTTGAAGAACTGCTGCTGATATTATGGACGGAATTCCAACATGAACTGAAGTTCATTTATTTGATAAGAAGCGCTGCGTGGTATGTGTTGCGTCTTTTATTGCTTTATTAGTTAAAGATGTCTCATTCGTGGTGAATCGGCAGTGTATTGTCAAGAGCTGTTGATGTCATGCACCTATTATGCACTGACATAATTTTCTTTAAGCAATAGCCTCACTTTATTCTTTTTAAAATTAACCAGAAATAGGAATCATATTGGAATTTCCATACCGAGGTGGATTTTATTGTTATTCTTTCCAATGTGCTTAAAACGAGACCTTTTAAAACACATATTTCCCAGTAGATCTATTATAATTGCTAACGGAATAAATGCCCTTTTATGACTATAAATGTAAAAAATGTAGTTTTTTTTTTTAAATGTATATCATAATTTCATAATTTTTAAATGCATAAAGTTATATGTATAATTTACTTTTATTGTCCAATAACAAGACCTTATCCCAATAGTAGATATGATAAAGATGGTACAGTATCCAATCTGACTTTTTATATTAGGAATGAAAGACTCCTCTAAGAATCCTACTATATTAAGTGCAGTTCACGCAGTAGGATTCTTTGAGGATTCCTTCAGGATGTTTTCACAAGGTTTTAAACCGATCACTACTTTTTGTACACATTTTTATTGAACATTTTGCATTTACTATACTATTTACTATGTATTTTAAAAGCCCCTGCTGCATGACAGATGCATTTCTAAAAGTACAAATATTCACATGTAGTCTCTAAATTAATAGGAGGTTATAAATCTGCATACATAATAATTATAAGAATCAACCAAATTCTATATGATTTAAATTCATTTTCATTCATTCATTCATTTGGAGTATAGCAAGATGTGCCAGCTTTTCAAAAGTGTTTTGAGTCAATTCTAAATTATTTGTTTGCGTAAAGAGTTTTGAATCCTTATATTTAAAATCATTTTACGCATACTGTTGTGTATTCTGTATCGTTGAATCAGGAAATGGAGGAATGTTTTTCTCTTCAGGTGTGCAGCATTCGTGGACAGTGGTGTGGATGTAGCAATGGTGCTGGATCTGAGTGAAAACTGCATGGAGCAGGCTAATGGAGGAGGGCTCGCAAAGAATGTCTCAGAAATGTTAGAACCAGAGCCCAGCACAGAGAAACCCAAACCTATCAGAGCCAGGACCAGCAGTATCACCCAAAGAGACAAATCGACCCGCAATGGGCCTCATGCGCAGCCTTGTACCACTTGGGATGGCTGCTCCCAAGTTCAGCGAAGGCTCCAGAAGACGGAAGGTAGAAATAAAGATGAAGCTGCGCAGCCAAGGGAACCTTCCAAACCCCCACCTTATCGAAGGCCACTTAGTCTGGAAATAAAACCACAGCGAATTAGAGCAACGCAGCCAGTGCAGAAGGTGATACAGCCACCGTGGCGTAGTGGTGGCCCTTCTCCACCCATGCGAAGCCTGACAAGCCTTAGTTTGGGGCCAGGAAACTGGCTTCGCCGGAGTGAGAGCACATGCACAATGAACTCCACGACAGCCCAACGTGCTGGCAGGGGTCAAATGAGGCCTGCAACCTCCTTGCCATATATTGCCAGGGGTATGGCATCACTTCCTTCGCCTTCAACACCTCGTGGGCCATGTCTGCTTGTGGCTCTTCGTCCCATAAACCTGGAACAGGAGCGTCAGACCTTTTTTCAGTCTAACTATCAGTATGAGCCCCAGTTTGAGTATGCCTCCCTAGAGCCCATCAGTGTTTTGGAGAAGTACAGAGAGGGCTCCAGTCTCTTTCTGTCCCAGGTAGGTTTTATGTTGAAAATACACAAATTCGGTGTGTTCCAAAGTCCAGTGAACCGCCTTACTGTTAACAGTCTCCGTAAGCAACCGCCTTCTAAATGTGCAGTGACATTTACGCTGTTCTGTGAATTTTCACTAAAAATCCTGTCATTTCAATTAGGAAACGTGAGTGGGGATTTTATGTGAGGGATTTTGTATTGCAGATTCGCCACGTTGACCAACAGAAAGCAGCTTGGTTTGAAAGTGACTTCTGTGTGAGCAGTGCTTCATACATCTCTACACTATTGACAATAGACAATAGAGCTTTTTTGCCCACTAATTTTTGCAGAAGTTTCAATAATGTGACTGCGCCTTAATGGAAATAGAAACCTCAAAAGTTACTGATTTGGAACACTCTATGTAGGGAGCAACTCTGTGTGCCATTTAAATAGCGCATGAGAGACTCAATTTACAGTTGATTTCTGTAGAGTTTAATGTTGGCATGTTGCTAAGCTAATGATTCAGTATTCTAATAAGTTTGAAATCATACAAGTAAAATACTGACTTTTTAATCAGTTTGATATTTTCAGTTTGAAATGAAATCGGTATCAACATTTCAATATCCATTTTAGTCAGCTTGTCATTCTGGGATTGCCTTCCATGCAAAAGAAACATACAGTACTTCCTTAGGTTTTGAATAAAACAGGGTAGCTTAGAAGTATGCATAAATATGCTGTCTATTTGCTTTACGTTGGGAGCAAAGTTATGGTGGCTTAAAATGTTGCTTACGCTGACAGCTTGCTAGGTTTGAGAATCAGTGTTATTTTAGAATCATTGAGACACTATTATAGTTTTATTAATAGATTGAATTAGTTTTTATTTTTACATTTTCCACTTTCATTTTCATTTTAAAGTTTTAGTAATTTCGATGTGTGGTTTTGTCATTTTTATTAGTTTTTTAAAATGTTTATATAGTTTTTATTAGTTTTTTATTTCAGTATTTGTTATTTTAGTACTTCAAGTTAAACTAAATGAAATGAATGCTTAGCAACCAGCTGAAATAAAATAAGTTTGCTTTTTCAAAATATTTTATTCCAGTTAATGTATTTATTTCAAGTAACAAATATATGTTTTTATACTTTTTTTTGTATTTATTTTTTTTAATTCACTAGAATACGCCTGTTTGGAACACAGCCATCGTGTTAAGTCCTGAAACTATTGCCATTTGTCTCACCTCATGCCTTTTTCTAGGCAGTTGGGATTATGGAGTGTGTGTTGAGGAAGTATGAGACCTATGAAAACTTTGAAGAAGTCACAGGGGGCAGCTTGCTACCGAAGAGTCAAGTGTGGGCAGCCACACGCAAGTACCTACAGAAGGAGGGCTGTGTTGGTGAGGTGTGTGGATATCCAAGTTCAAGTGTCTGTGCATTAGTGTTTTGAAAATTTTTTTTTTCAGTCATTTCATTCGTATTGCTGTTGTGTAGCCCTAAAATCTATTTGGTACAAAATGCTGCTTGACATAATGCAGTGCAGCTGTGATAATGTTTTTTTGTAGGCCAGCCCAGATGTTTGCATCACCCTGTTTTCCTTGACAAAAATCCAATAGGATTTTCCACTGGCTTTTGGATTATGGCAGAAAATAAGCTCTGTGACTAACAAAAGTTTACGATTTGTACACGTTAAATGCTAAATGTAGGCAATAAACAAGCTATGTCACTGTTGCTAGACTTCAACGTCACCACCATTAAGCTTCTGAAAACTGTTAAGTCTTTATTTAAAACACATCTTCCCTCAAAGTATGAGTTAGCAAGAATGTGATTATAAATAGGAGGCTGTGAAACTAGTGAGCAGTTGAGCTTTCCTGTTTAGCAAGATGGCGTTTAATGTCCCCGACAACCTCTGTAGTCCCATTTTAGATACTAGTAAGCAACTACCATATTCAAGACAAGTAAAGGCTTAAAAAAATCTCAAGGGTGTATTAACCACAGACCTTTCATTTAGCCAAAAATGCATTTAAAAAACATTGATTGTAGGCTGATGGATTTTCGTGTTCTGGCCTGCAAAAATATGTCATACCTGCAGAACTCTAGATTGTATATTAAATATCATTTATGTTCTGATTGGCTGTTATTGTGTGACATTATGTAGCATTTTTGCATTTGGTCTAGGCGGGCAAAGCACTTGATTTAGCTGGGTCACAGCTGGTTACGACATTGATCTTGCTATACAAGAAATATTGTATTGACATCCTTCTGGTTGAATCTAGTTGATAACTGACCATTCTTGATGTTAATTGTATAGTCTTTTGTCTGCAAAACCTGCCCTTCCAGCAATTTTATGACTTTCACTCCCAGGCACACATTACTTACGGGGTGTGAATAACAGCATGCAGCCATGGGCCACTTCTGTTGGGAGAAAGCAGTTTGGACTGAAACCGGCTAATCCTACTGAAGAGGGGCTTGCTAGTCTTCACAGTGTGTTGCTGCGGAAACAGCCCTTCCTGTGGCGAGCCGCTCTGCTATACTATACTGTATACCATGCCACAAACATGAGCTTCAGCCAACTGTTCAGCCATATTGCTCGCTTTGTCCAAGATCCTGCTGTACGTTGGGAATACTGCCTCCGCGCCAAACGAGGACAGACAGATACCTCGAAACCAGGTGAACTAATCACTAAGAATAGAACTGAGAAATATTTTTAATATGTGATGTCATTTTATGATGTTGACTTGAGAAAGCCAACATTCTCATCTATCTATCCATCCATCCATCCATACATACATACATAACACTTTTTCAGGCTTAAAACCTTCAAGATATTACATATACTTCAAACATTCTGGCCAGGATTTCTCAAGCCAACATCATTGTTTGTCTTGTCAAACTTTATCTAGTTTTATATTGCCTCTCTGTATTTGTAGTATATATGTTTTTGCATATGTGTGTTTGTGTGTACAGGTTGCTTCAGTAAAGATCAGGTCTACCTTGATGGAATTTTAAGGATTTTACGCCACAGGAGAAACATTGATTTTAAGATATTAACCGCTCTTGGCAAGGCAGGTCCTATTCACACTTACTGTTTTTAAAGAAATATTCTTTTTTTTTTTTTTTAGTGAAACTATTCCTTTGATAATGTATATACATACCAATTTATGTAATTCTTATTTTTAGGTTTCCTATGAAGATGTGGACAGACTTCGGCATTTGGCTGTTCTAAATGGAACTAGGATTCCTCACTTCATGCAGGATGAAGATCGTTATCTTCAACACCTCGACCACATTGTCGCAGTGAATGAACTGAGCGATGCAGAGCTTCAAGAGCTCATTCCATGAAGAGTTGCAAAAAAATATCAAAACCTTTTTTTTTCCCCAGGCCAAAAAAATTGCATCTGATTGATATAATTTTGGATGGTTTTTCATGAAAATGTGATCCTTGATAATCATCCATAGAAAGAATTACATACAGCTTGGTTGTGTCCAATGATTGTTGTAGTATTTTGCTACATTAATTGCCATATTACTCAGCAAGTCTGTTTACAAATACAATGATTGTCTGTTTTAAATCCATATGACTCTCAGGCATGAAAGACATGTTTGGATTCTTGCAAACTTAAGATATGTTCGGAATGGCATACTACCATACTCATGCAATTTGTTTAGTATACTGTGTGCACTATGCAAATTTTATGAATACATAAATGTAGTACATTATGCCAAAGTCTGCAGTACTGTAATGCAGTGGGCTTGACTTAACCTTCTGTTTCCAGTATTATGACCGAACCAAAAGATTTCTCGCTTGATTCATTAGCTGATTAGACTGAACAAAATAAGATATAAATGCAAAATAGTTGTAATTATTTCAGAGTTGACAATTGGATGTCACGTGTTGATTTAAACATGCATCGTAAGACAACAGAAAATTGCCTTTCATACTGTTTTTAATTGACTACATTGTATGCAGTAACTAGTATTCCATTCCGAACACCACCATACTCAAGATGAAAGATGGTCATGTAGTATTTTAACTGCACTCATAATGTAATGGGCTCATCCCAACATGCTAGTTATTGATATCTGAACACAAGGCAGAACTATGTGAGCACTAAATCAAATGATTTACCCTGACAGTATTTATATGAGAATTCACACGTGAACCTATGAGCACTTCATTAATTACCTGTTAGGTTCTTCTACTAGTTTTTCAGTTTCTCTATTTATTTATTGTTTACCTCTTGTATTCATGTTAAACACTGATTGTCTGTGGTATTAGCTTTATACACAAGTAGCAAACGCATTTTTTCCCCTTCAACTTAGTATAGCAAGCAATGCAAAAAGACACCAAGGCTGACTCATTTCAACAAAACATTCATTGATAACCTTATGAAAAAGAAAATTACACTAATGAAAAAACTGCCCCCTTTGACACAATTTTTCTACATCAGGGCTTATGAAATGCTAGTATTCTATCTAGAGATAATCAGTGTTCCTCTGAGGGCGCCCTTCGTGGTCTTTAATACCTGTGCTAATGTGATGCGACACCTTTGTAGGAGAGTTGCCACTGCAACCTCTGCTTTTCGTACTTGTTTAAAAGCAGTCCAGCTGGCCAGCTTCCTCACTGTGCATATTGAGATTGTGATGGACTCAGGAAGAATTTGTGAAACTATTCCTTTGATAATGTATATACATACCAATTTATGTAATTCTTATTTTTAGGTTTCCTATGAAGATGTGGACAGACTTCGGCATTTGGCTGTTCTAAATGGAACTAGGATTCCTCACTTCATGCAGGATGAAGATCGTTATCTTCAACACCTCGACCACATTGTCGCAGTGAATGAACTGAGCGATGCAGAGCTTCAAGAGCTCATTCCATGAAGAGTTGCAAAAAAATATCAAAACCTTTTTTTTTCCCCAGGCCAAAAAAATTGCATCTGATTGATATAATTTTGGATGGTTTTTCATGAAAATGTGATCCTTGATAATCATCCATAGAAAGAATTACATACAGCTTGGTTGTGTCCAATGATTGTTGTAGTATTTTGCTACATTAATTGCCATATTACTCAGCAAGTCTGTTTACAAATACAATGATTGTCTGTTTTAAATCCATATGACTCTCAGGCATGAAAGACATGTTTGGATTCTTGCAAACTTAAGATATGTTCGGAATGGCATACTACCATACTCATGCAATTTGTTTAGTATACTGTGTGCACTATGCAAATTTTATGAATACATAAATGTAGTACATTATGCCAAAGTCTGCAGTACTGTAATGCAGTGGGCTTGACTTAACCTTCTGTTTCCAGTATTATGACCGAACCAAAAGATTTCTCGCTTGATTCATTAGCTGATTAGACTGAACAAAATAAGATATAAATGCAAAATAGTTGTAATTATTTCAGAGTTGACAATTGGATGTCACGTGTTGATTTAAACATGCATCGTAAGACAACAGAAAATTGCCTTTCATACTGTTTTTAATTGACTACATTGTATGCAGTAACTAGTATTCCATTCCGAACACCACCATACTCAAGATGAAAGATGGTCATGTAGTATTTTAACTGCACTCATAATGTAATGGGCTCATCCCAACATGCTAGTTATTGATATCTGAACACAAGGCAGAACTATGTGAGCACTAAATCAAATGATTTACCCTGACAGTATTTATATGAGAATTCACACGTGAACCTATGAGCACTTCATTAATTACCTGTTAGGTTCTTCTACTAGTTTTTCAGTTTCTCTATTTATTTATTGTTTACCTCTTGTATTCATGTTAAACACTGATTGTCTGTGGTATTAGCTTTATACACAAGTAGCAAACGCATTTTTTCCAATTTAAATTAACTGTTTTCTATTTGATTATATTTTCAAATGTTATTTATTCCTCTGATGCAAAGCTGAATTTTCAGCAGCCATTACCCCAGTCTTCAGTGTCACATGATCCTTCAGAAATCATCCTAATATGCTGATTTGCTGCTCAATTATTAATTCTGGTTATTATTACAAGTGTTGATACCTTTTTTTCTCAATATTTTGTGGAAACCGTGATTCTTGATAAATAGATTATTTGAAATAGAACAGCATTTATTTGAAATAGAAACTGAAATCTTTCGGGACATGATTCATAAAATGTTTTTACTGCCACTTTTGATCATTTTAATGTTACTTACCCCAAACCTTTGAATGGTAGTCTATCACAGTTATCACAGTCCACAACAACATTAAACAGCAAAAACCGTTTTCGGTATTGGTAATTAAAAAAAAAAAGTTCCTTCAGCACCAAAGCACCATATAACAGTGATTTCAGAAGGATAATGTGACGCTGAAGACTAGAGTAATGGCTGCTGAAAATTCAGCTTTATAAACTACATCTCAAAATACATTCATGTAATTATATTAAAGAAGAAAATGGTTCTTTTAAATTGTAATTATATTTCACCATATTATTTATTTTACTGTAATTTTTGATCAAATAAATGCAGTCTTGGTGAGACTTCTTTCAAAAACATTCATATTGGACTGGTAGTGTATATTATAATAAACAATAACTTGAGAAAATCAATAAATCAAAGCAGATAAGGAAAGCTGGCTCACAAAAGTAGGGGTGTTCCATGGCCTCTTGGGCAGTCAGTCTCTGTTGATGATCGTAACGCAGGAGTTTATCCAGCAAATCCAGAGCTTCTGGGCTCACCAAGTGCTGATTCTCTGGCTGAACAAAGTTCTCCCAGCGCTTACGTGTCTGCCTGAAGATGTTTGCAACTTCAAGATTAAAACGCTAGCAATTTAAAATCAATATGCAGAATTCATTTGCTCACTACTACTGGAAATCCACTATATAGCGATGTGTATATCGTCTGCCAGTATGGCCTTAGTAGATAGTATCAGGGAGTTTCTTTATTTTTTCAGGTTCAAAAGCATGAAACGTTTTTATGTTTTTATTTTTTTCTGTAGATCTAAAGATGAGAACAAGATTGTCTCAAAAAAAAAAAATCACCGATTACTCATCATAACAAAATTATTGGTTAACACAGAAATCAAAATTTATGTGCATCACTAACAACTTTGTACAAAGATCCTTAAAAACTGACCATCGTGAAAAACACTGTCAATAAATTCACAGACTCACTGGCCAAGCAGATCTTTGAAACGTGTGTCCAGCTCAATGTGATACTTGTTCAGGTAGCTGAATAGCTCTTCTGTTCCAAGAACCTTGGCAATTCTGACCAACTGTGGGAAAGATTCTGCTGTTAGCATATTGAGTATTTTAAGACCTAGATATTGTAAAAAGGTTCATAGAAGAATGACAAGTCATACCTGGTCATAGTTGTCTTGACCATGGAAAAATGGCTCTTTCTGGAAGATCATACTGGCTAACATACAGCCTAAGCTCCACATGTCCAAACTGTAGTCATACATCTGCAAATTATTTAGGAATTATTTATTTAGCAAATTATTTAAAGTGAGTGAGTGAGTGAGGTGACGTGACGTGTGGCCGAGTATGGTGATATTATTAGTCTGAATTTTTACATGGGTGGTTGGAACAAAACAACCAGCGCTCCATCTGAAAGCACGTGCTGGAGATTTACTACCAATCACCAGAAGCGGCTTTACTGACGATATTTGCATGAAAATCGCATTCGATTTTTTGCCCAGCCCTAATGCATAGTAGGGGTGTAACAATCCATCGCTATGGATCGATACATCAATCAAATGTCTAACGATACGATGCATCAATGCCATGCGTAAAATATCGATACTTCTAGTATTAATAGGAAACTTATTTTGGCACTGTCCACATTTTCTCACAATGTCCACCTATGCATTACCATCAACGTGTACATTCTCGTTCAAACCTCGTTTTTGTTGTTTCCTAAGGAGGATTTACACTATTTCACACATTGCACATAAGCACAGAAGCCTGAAACACTTTCTTGACTGTTCTCATGTCATAAGATTACTGATCTCATATGGGACTTGATTTTTCCCCCAATTATTTATTTTTCTTTATTATTTAAAAAACAAAAAGTGTAGGCCTATTTTTTGTTGTGAATGTCCCAATTGAGATCAAATTTCAGATCAATGTTCATGTTATATGTTTTGATTGCATTCGTAAGTTAATAAAAATGTAGATGGTTGTTTAAAATAGGTACATAATATCGATAAATCGATCGATATACCCCAGAATCTAATTGTATCGAAATCGTATCGTAGAATTTTTTGAGGTATCTGCAAATATCGTATTGCTAGGTAAGAGAATCAATATCATATCATATTGTGATGAACCATATGAACCCTAATACACTGCCTGTTGGTTTCCTTGATTAAGTATTTTGACACAAATTAATCCAAATTTAGAAGCAGTTATGCTTTGGAGACTGGAAAACAAATCTGCCAATTCTGTAATTGATTTAATATGATACAATGTGTTAAATGGAGCTGAAAGGTACTACAGTCTTAATGGTAAATATTTTGCGAAATCCAAAATACAATTCTATAGAAATTTGCAGACACGTTTTCTGTATGGGCCTGCTAATAATATATTATGTCATATTTTTAAATAAGTTAAGCCTAATTTTGCAAAAACAGCATTCTGTAGAAAACCGCTGCATATACTATTACAGCTAAATTTACCACAGGGTCCTTCACTGTGTCTACAAGACGAATGATGTTGGTTCCTCCTCTTAAGTTCTCCAAAATTTTGATCTCACGGATCGATATACCCCAGAATCTAATTGTATCGAAATCGTATCGTAGAATTTTTTGAGGTATCTGCAAATATCGTATTGCTAGGTAAGAGAATCAATATCATATCATATTGTGACGAACCATATGAACCCTAATACATAGACACTGCCTGTTGGTTTCCTTGATTAAGTATTTTGACACAAATTAATCCAAATTTAGAAGCAGTTATGCTTTGGAGACTGGAAAACAAATCTGCCAATTCTGTAATTGATTTAATATGATACAATGTGTTAAATGGAGCTGAAAGGTACTACAGTCTTAATGGTAAATATTTTGCGAAATCCAAAATACAATTCTATAGAAATTTGCAGACACGTTTTCTGTATGGGCCTGCTAATAATATATTATGTCATATTTTTAAATAAGTTAAGCCTAATTTTGCAAAAACAGCATTCTGTAGAAAACCGCTGCATATACTATTACAGCTAAATTTACCACAGGGTCCTTCACTGTGTCTACAAGACGAATGATGTTGGTTCCTCCTCTTAAGTTCTCCAAAATTTTGATCTCACGCTTAATCTTCTTCTTCTTAACAGGCTGCAAGAGTAAAGAAAAAAATAATAAAAGGTTAGTTCAGCTAAAAATGAAAATTACAAAAAAGAAAAGAAAAAAAAAAAACGTTAATATTGTCTCATCATTTCTGTCCAACCACTGGAAGTCTATGTAATCAACAGATACTGTAAAGGTTATCCATGTGAATTGAGTGGTGTCATCCAAAGTCTTCCAAAGAGACATAAACACAGCAGAAGACAAATAGATTTAAGCTTTTATTCACATCGATTAGCGCACAGTCATAAAGCACATTAAATAGGGTAAACTCAACTGTGCATCCTTGCCGCTTAATAACAAACATCATCAGCTCCTGAACTTCAAGCATGTTTTAGCATGTTCTCAAAACCAAAGAGATATTCTTTATCAAAAAGTTAAGACTCTGCCACGCCCCCCTAAAATGGCTCGTTCTAACACACCCCCACATATCTACCTCACTATGTGGAAATATTTGCATAATGTGCCTAAACCCAAATGTGCACGCAAAGAAAGAAGGTGTCGTTTCAGTAACCGCAGTTAGTGTTGAAGCAGCATGTCAGGGAGGCACTGTGTGTTTCTAGGCGAAAGCAAAAGCACTTTATTTGGCCTTCTGAAAGTAGATGCATTTAGGAATCTTTAGCGTCGTCGTTTCAGTAACCGCAGTTAGTGTTGATGCAGCCATGTCAGGGAGGCACTGTGTGTTTCTAGGCGAAAGCAAAAGCACTTTATTTGGCCTTCTGAAAGTAGATGCATTTAGGAATCTTTAAGATTACTTACAACAGAACAGCAATGCATTTTATGGAAGAACGTTTCGTGAACCTAGGAGAGGAAGTAATTCTGACTTTGCTCTGACAATCTTTGTTTTGTTTTGTTATTAGCTTAAGTATTTGCTATTGACTGTTCAAATGCGGAGTTTTGCACATCGTGTGTGTGTGTGACAGAGTGAGAGAGAGACAGGGTCACATCACAGTGGAGGCAGCTATCTGAACCGTGGCTTGTATACTGCAAACACATACCAGCTTCATCACTGTGTCTGTCACGCCACTCTGTTCCCCTTTCAAGCTCTGTCTTTACATTTATTTTGAAAGCTGAAGCTCGCGATTATGATAAGGGGCGTTACATTTCCGATGAGTGCTTGCGGTGTTCGGCCAATCACAATGCACTGTGTCAGCTGGCCAATCAGAGCAGACTGTGTTTGTCGGAAGGAGGGACTTTGTTGAAAACGACGTGTTTGAGAGAGGCGGGGCATAGAGGACCTACAATAATGTACAGTATTTGAAAATAATGTGTTTTTTGAACATTAAAGCATGTCAACATATTCTGTTACACCAAATAATGATCTTTAAAAAAGCATCATATGACCCCTTTAAGAAATTGCTTCCACCTGATGCTCAGGCAATGAGAGACCAGGCATTCTTACCTTCAGGATTTTAACAACTACCCTGTCGTTGCTGTTAATGTTGATGGCCTCAAACACTTCACTGTATTTGCCTCTTCCGAGCTTTCGTACAAGCTGGTAGTCATCCTGGTTGCTGAGTAAGACACAATAAGCACGAAATGAATACAATTGTGCAAAACAGTTTATCCATTTAATAAGTAATGTGGTAAGATCATGATGACACTTTTTTTGTCAACATACTACTACTGTGCTTTTTAAGTATCCTGGGTCACCATGTACTCTACTACATGTTAGTCAATCAAGTACCATTCAATCAACCACGGTACTATTTTTTTTTGCAAGGAAATCATGCTAAAATAATCTCTATATGGGCTAATCATCTCTGTACCTCCAGCTAGGCACATGTGCTTCATAGTCCCAGTACTCCTTGCTCTTCACAGTGTTGGCATCAGCATACACCCGTGCTTTGCTGCTCACCGGACCGGGCATGGCGGGTTTGGCCAGTCAATCCGCCTTCCCTCCACCTACTACTACGATACGCTCCAAGCGATAGCGACAAGTCGACCGTCTCTGTTGTGAAATGCTGCAGAAAGTGTTGTGGTACCGTAAAACAATGTAAGAAGCCGCTTCAATGCGATCTCTCGCGAGCAATTGTGATTGACAGCTGCTCAGCAGCGGCACGCATGACCTCGCGCTGACGCTCGCGCCACTCAAAGCAAAAAGCAATGGGCGTCCGAAACGCTGCAGAAACCAGCTTATTTTCTGACAGACCGCCAGCTTTTTAAATAATTAAAAGTCAGGATTTCATGATGCCCGTCGAGGCAGCCTAATAAGATAGATGTGTCCGTTCGTAAACAAATGTTAAAATAAACAAAGTAACAGCTTTAAAAGGATCGTAATATAATTTATTATTGTCTGTCGCAGCCCTCGTATTTTGCATCTAAATATCCAGTGATGCAAGGGGAGGGGATTGAAAAATATTTAATTGAAGCACAGACCTGTCAAGCCCGCTGAATGTCGCTACGCGGTAAAAAAGAAAAGAAAAAAAAAGAGCATAAATAACGTGAAGCAGCCGAAATTTCGACTTGATCGATTGTCTCGGGACGTGAACAGCGTTTGATCATCAGTTTCTTATCATATTCATTACAGCGGTTCAGCAGTCTCACTTTAAAAGCGTTCCCTCCGGATAAACGCGCTAACGAAGCTAGCGATATCTATGGATCGGTTTAATTGGCCACAACAACTTCGACACACAAGACTCCAGATTTTCGATTACTCTTCAAATGGAGTGTTCCAATTCCTCCCAGTGATCCACTAATTAGATTCAGAAAGCGCTCGAGGGAACCGCTGACTGGTAGGCGGATATCACCCCTAAGATAGCACTCCTGTCGATTTTTGCGATCGCAGATGGTCACCGGAAATACTTTATGTACTTCCGGTACCTTTTTCAAAATAAAAGCCCTCAAATTGAGTCGTATGAAATTAAAACCGCAACTGAATTTGAAAATTGTGGAATCCCAAACAGCAGTTTTTCTGCTTTAACTATTTTTTTTTATTTCTATAATTTGTTTGTAGTGATTGTAAGATGTATATGTACCAAATACCGCATTACATCATTAATACCATCAACTTGTACTGCAAGTTATACTAAAGTCTGATACCTTTTACAAATATAAAGTGGTGTAACAATAACAGGTGTTATTAAAGTTTCAATTGTTAAAAATTAAATAAATAAAACCATAAATGTAGGATATCTAATGTTCCCATTATATTGTTCTCTTTAACATTTCACTAGACTGAAGAGTACACTTTTACAGACAAATCAGTCTTAAAGTTCAACGAGGTCTGTAGTCATTTTACCATTTGGTTCACAAATAATACAACAGCTGTTTATAAACATTTAATTTGTAAATGCCTTGTAGTTATGACATGCCACACCTTTGTGATAAGGAAAAACACACACACACACACATGGCATATTTACAATTTGAGTCTCTCCACTGAAACACAGACATTTAAAGGTATGGCTCGAGTGACATACAGGAGAAAATGTTAAATGGTGGGATAATCTCTATTTTTGCTCAAATACAAAAAAACATAATTTATTTGATTTAACCCGCTAATAGTCTCGACATCAAAAATATTGCTTCACAAGCAACGACACCATTCAGTCTCTGCATTTAATGCACATGAAAAAAGGAGAGTTCACACATCCGTAACAGAACAAACAATACTGACACATAAGCCATTAATGTTAATAAGGCTTACAGTGGCATCGAAAGGGGAAAATACATGTTTGCAATGTTTACATTCAAGCTGTTAGGATCATACAATGTATAATTAATATGAATTTAATCAATATGCTTAAACATTTAGACACTGCATTTTAAGATGTTTTTGAAGTTAAAAAACACTCCACTACTACTTAATACTGTTTTTAGATTTTTTTAAACATGTAATGTAATTGTACTCTTGAATTTGTTTAAAATGTTTATTTTTTATAATTACAAAAGCTGCTGTGCAATTTACACATCTATCTGTGGCTCAGCATTTTAACCCAAAATAAAGGTTCTACTGTTAACGGACCCAATTAGGAAAGCCCAAAATGACATACCAAACTGATTCATGGCATTTTGTTTCTAAAGCAGAAAGCAAAGAAAGAATTTGTGGCAGAGAAACAGAACAAGTTGTCTGTGGCAAAATAATAATCCACCAAAACAGAACCAACATATCCTCACAAGAGGAAACAATCACATGCAGTCTACAGTATTATGATACACAAACAGATACTAAATCCTAGCACTGCACTCATGTCGAAGCGATACAAAACATCCATGTACAGATAACTTTACAAATTCTACAGCATTGTTTAGCTAACGCAACAGCATCTGTTTGCAATTTGCAAACAAAAATACTGCATTGTTGTTCTGTTGCCTGGCAGTTAAAAAGTAACTGTAAATCTTTGTACTACTGTAAATTTACTCTTGGAACTGCTTGCAAACTATTGCGTCATTGTTAGAGATGAGTCAAAATGCTCTAGAGAAAAAGAATGGCTAATATTTTTTTGTGTAGTCCTTTGCCTACAAGTTAATGACAGATTACAACAAACTGTATAAATTATTTAGGCTATTCATGCATACATATACCCTGTTACAGTATGGGTTAGGTGATGGGAGTTATACATTACGAATACATACAATCACTAGTGTATATTGTCCAGATGACCATACAGTGTTCAAGTTCCATAGCTAACATGGAAGCATGAGATGGAGATACTGGAAGAAAGGCAGTTAATTTAAAAGTTACAAGGCCAAATAATTAGAAAAAATAATAATAATAAACAAAACCAATGCAATGAAACATCTAGTTGTGGTCAATCGTATAAAGACCAAAAAGCAAATCCAGGTTGTTAACATCTTGCATACCAATTTATGTAATTCTGGAAAAGCTGTCACTGATAGCTGTACTACTGCATTTTTTTCTTGTTTTAGATATACTGAATTTTAGATATAAAAGCACTAAACTAAACTTAAAACTAAATCTTTAGTTGCTTGTAAAACGGATCAGCTTTATCTTTGTTGGAGACACCAGTCTTAAGCAGAAGGAGTTGCACATGAGACAAAGTTGTTCATTTTTTACAAGCTTATTTTTGAGTAGCAACCATTTATGCGTGTGGCTATGTTCGTCTGTGTGGCTGGTGCAGAACCGAGGCAAGTTTCTATCTGTGGAGTAAACGCAATGTTGCCAATATCTACCCAGAGGTACATCAAGACTTTTACAAGCTGACACTTTATGTAGTTCCTTACCAGTCCAACAACTACTGCAATGCTTGTGGGATATATACAATTTGCAATTTCTCTAAATATATGCAAGTAAATTGCAGTGTTGCTAATGCGAGCAGAGTGTATTTACACTCGATAAGGAGCAACAGCAGACAGTAACTACTCTATGCATGAAGACGCAGGATAGCCCCCTCCTTCTGCAGTGTGTTGAACTGTATGTTCTTGAAGGGCCCCAAGCTCTCCAAAACACTCTCCACACCAGACACATTTGAACTGGGCTTCACGGGAGTGGACAATGCCATGTTTAGCCAAGTGTTCGCGCTGTTTGAATCCCTTGTCACAGGTGGGACACTTGAAGGGTTTCTCTCCTGTATGGACTCTTCGATGTCTCTGCAACTCGGATGAATACTTAAAGCGCCTCTCGCAGTCCGCACATTTCATCGGCTTCTCCCGAGCAGGGTCACAACGGTGCTGCACAAAATCAGATGAGGACTGGAAGCGGCGGCCGCAGAGCGAGCACTTCAGTGGCTTTTCGGTGCAATGGGAGTTCTGGTGCCTCTGTAATGTTGACGACTTTTTGTAGCCCTTCCCACACACGTCACACTTGTACGGCTTCTCCACAGCATTCGATCCAGAGTTCGATTCTGTACACTTGTGCCTTAGTAGTTCCCCGGATTGTCTGAAGCCCTTTTGGCAAGCGGCACATTTGAACAGACTCTCGATGCCATGGACATGCTGGTGGTACAGCAGGTGGGAAGGTTGCAGGAAACCTTTGTCACACTGATTGCACTTGAATGGGCGATCTGCTGGGTTTTTGTGCGTACGGCGGTGGCGAACAAGTGCGTACTGCTGCTTGAAGCTCATCTGACACTCCTCACACTGGAAAGGCCGCTCTTCAGAGTGGGTACGCTCATGCTGCCTCAGGTCCGAGGGCCGTTTGAAGCTTTTCCCACATGCTGCGCAGCGGAAGGGACGCTCTCCAGCTGGCTGGCACTGGTGGTGTAGCAGTTCGGAAGACTCCTTGAAATGAAGCTCGCACAGGTTGCACTTGAAAAGGTGCTCGCCAGAGTGAGCGTACATGTGCCGTACCAGGTGCTGCCTGTGCTTGAAGGTCTTCTCGCAAACGGCACATTTATACGGGCGATCTGCACTGTGAGTGCGCTGGTGGTGCGCCAGATGAGAAGCTTGACTAAAGGTCTTCTCACAAGTGTCGCACTTGTAGGGCTTCTCGCCCGTGTGCACTCTTTCATGCCGTGAGAGTTCCGAAAGGTGACGAAATGCCTTATTGCACACGGAGCACTTATATGGACGGTCAGAGCCCTGGAAAGCTGTAGAGGAAGAGGAACCCATGGCTGCCCCATCACTGGATGTCTCAGCAGTAGAGGGTTGCTGAGGGTTAGAAGAGGAGGAGTCTGGGCGGTATGTTTTTTCACAAATAGAGCACTTCATTGGACTGTTTCCATTGGTGTGCTCATTATGATGTTGTGCCAAAGACGTGAGAAGGGAGAATCCCATTTTGCACACACCACACACAAATGGCTTCTGCTCAACCTGGACACACTGATGCTCTAGAAGATCCGTTGCTTGGTTGAAGATCTTCATGCACTGGGTGCACTGGAAAGAACGGTCCTGGTTAACCATGCACTGGTGCTCATGGGGATTGGCCAAGTGCGAAATATCATGGCCACACGCACCGCATTTGTGGCCACCTTCACCTCCCACCTGCAGCTGAGGCTGCTGAGCTGGCAACGGGTGCTGCTGTGCATGCTGGCTGTGCTGAGACTGCTGTAAAGCAGGGTCTGCCTGTAGGACAATGCCATATGCAGCACTGCCCAAGGCATTCTCTGCCCCTTGTAGAAGGGGGTGCCCAACGGGAGGAGGGGCCACTGCATGTTGCTGTTGCCATGCTTCTGTCATTCTTCCACTGTACATGTATAAATTCAGCTTTCAGGGATCAGCACTTTGGGATCTGATTGCACAAAAATGTTCGAACAAGTGATGGTCAGTTCATTGGAAGGGTAACAAATGAAACGAACAGTCTTGTAGAGAGGTTCAATACTTTTGGGTAAACTTGCTCATGGTTTGAGTGTTCAAAAAGGTGATTTTTTACATTAAATGCCAATCCAAGGGGGTGTCTGAAATTTTCTCCAGTAAACGGCAAAGAATTGTCTCCAAATGCATACCTGCAATAAGAAAAATAGTGGGTTATTACACAAAGCAGCTCATGTATGCAATAATTACTCAGGGCTCCCACATCTTTTTGGGGGGAAAATGCATAAATAAATCAAATTAATGCATTTTTATAAATTATAATACAAGTAATATGACATTGCATCAGTGGTTCTTAACCAGGAACCTCAGCTCAGCCTCAACTTCCAAAAGCGACACGAGCTCAATTCAAAATAAACTTTTATAAAATAAACTTTTACAAAAATAATAATAAAATATAATTAAAATTAATGTTACTGAACATCATATTTATTTAGTTTACCCTCAACAACTTTTTTTCAATTTAAGTATAGTTATTGAAACCGAAATGTCACAAAACTAATTTAATCATGCAGAAGAGAGGTCAAAAAGGTTTAGAATCTCAGATCTCACTGAGAAAAGGCTAATTGTAGCCGAGTCAAGATCAACTAGAAAAAAAAAACATTGCTTATTATACATTTTCCATGACTATTCACAGTCTTAATAATTTCTCTGATATCTTGTGGGAACCTGGAATTCTTTCAATAACGATTTTTAAATAAACACCCTTAATGACATAAAAACTACTACACCAATCATACGCATATCTCTGATATGGCCCAATTTGTAATTGAATCCAAATCAAAATTCCCATTACAATATGCTCACCCACACTTGAGAAGAAAAACTTACATATGGTTTGAAATACAATATTAATACAAGGCAAATAAACATTCCATGCAAAACACACAATAAGAATTGAAACTTAAAATAGCCGACTGCCTGCTAGCCTGAAAAAAGGGAGAAATCTGGAATTTCCTTTCTTTGATGCTTTTAATTCTGACTGGTGCAGAAAATAAGCCATGATTCGGATATTAGAGATCCGTATGCAAAGCCATAGCGTAAGGCATGGATTAAAACGGTGTCCTTGCTTTTTATTCGCAGTTTGTGTGCAAGAAAACTTCGGCTAGCTTTTTGACCGATACACACTTGCAGCCAATGCTAGCCAGCGCTGCTAATGCTCTTCTGTATATCAATCTGCCCGTCTTGCAATCGCTACATTTTATGTGACTCACAAATCACACATGCAATAAAGACATTATCTGCAACAATTCATAACGCGTCTGCAGAACTGCATGCAAATGACACGCAGAGACCCCTGCAAGTGTGTTTACCAGTACGCTAAACCGTAGCTATTGCGTTAAAAGAGGCAGCCGCCGCGGCCACCTCACTGGCTTTAACCTACTTTCCGTCGCGTTTTCCCTTCGATACCTTGTTTTCCCGAAGATCCACGCTTGGAATAAATATATACAGGACGTTTTAAGGCAGGGAGAAAAAAAAATCGGCCGCTTCCCTGCCAGTGGGATGCAGAAGGCCCAAATAAACGTGACGCATCGGACCTCGACGACCAGCCCCTCGAACAAGGCGGACGCCCCGATGATATGGGCGGAATCAAAGCGATGGAAAATCACTGATTTTCTTATATATAAGCGAATCGTTGAAATCGCTCGTTCTGTCTGACGATTACATGTCGTGTATGTTTAAAAATAATCAAATAATAAAATAAGTCTGTCCTCACAATGGCTTTTCAACGTTTAAATATGGAATGGCTTTAGAGTAGCATGTGCAAGATAGTCTGTATGATGAAATACATATTTTTTTGGTCTACAGTTTTGTTCGACTCATTTATACTTGCACATATAACCTACTCTGTGTACAAATCCTTAAGGAATTCGTGGATTCTTATATTAGGAGTTATTTCAAATAATAGGCTATTAGAAAACCCATCAACACTCTTTTATTTATGTATGAATATCTATATGTTAAATTGAAATGTATTATTGCTATACCTTTATTCTGGGTGTATTTGGGATGTTGATCAGTGTATCCGTTACACTTTGTGGTGCTAGGTGAAATATTTACAGAAAGACAACACAGTAGTCTAATCAAGGATGTAACCAAATATTCAAGGTTTAAGGGTTTTTAGGGGTATATATTATAAAAAGAATCATATTTAAAATGACTCAGGCCCTGGTGAGTCCTTTCAAATACATATTTCCAGTCATGCATACACAGCTACATCTACTTGAACGAAGAGAGCTTGAAACCTGAAACAAGTTTTGGTCAAGATTATGTCAGAAATTAAATCTGGCAACAGTGAAATCATAAATATACCACTTCAAAAGTGGCTTAAATAACACAAAACTTCAAATGTATCTATTAGGCTAGTTCAGCTAATGTACACTAGAATAAACAAACATAAGACTGGCTCTTTTAACTGTAAGGTGGGACTTTCAGTCCTATAGCCACTATACTGGGCATTGTGATACTGCTTTCAACAATACTTTTGGCACTGTTATAAGGTGGGACTACAAACTCCATATTTAGCATTTCAATTTCTTCAATTTATGCATGTATTCATGCATGGGCTCCTTTATTTGTTGATAACCAAATCCACATCTGATATAAAAATGGAAGATTGTGGTTTTTGTGTGAATGTTTTCTTTGACAAATATAAGGCACAACATAACCTCAAACATTTTATTAATTTTCCACATAACTTGGAAACAATCTCATAAATCATTGCGTAAGAAAGGGCATGCTTAGGCATGCAATGATCTCACAACATGATATCACTGGATGAGTAGTATAAAATGTACAATAGCAGTTTATCATTCATTAATTTAGATAATGTCAGTCAGGTCCCACTGAGAAACATAAGCTGGTATTTTTACACTGCTTTCAGTCCCAGTTGTTATCTAAGTTGCTGGACAGAGAGACAGGCAGAAAATCACACAGAGTAACAGCAGAAGAGGACAGGCTAACAAACATGCTGTAAAAATCTCCACAGGCTTAGGCTCAGTTCTTAAGCCAACTTGATTTGTTCAAAGGTGGGGTGGGAAAGAAACAAACCATTTCATGTGACCACTGTATGAGTGGTCATCAGTACATAACCTGCTCGCTGGGATGGTTTCTCAATTAAAAAAGGCACTCAGCATATCAATGATATCTTGCAAACTTGTTAAAATATGTTAACTGTTCAGTAATATAGAATAACATACATTGAAAGCAGTTGTCATAAGGTAACAGTCTCAGACTTTATCGAGTATGAGCCGGAATACTCAGCCACTGCTGCACATCTGTTGTACTTTTATGTTCTATAGCAGATGTGACATCATGTGGTGTACAAGAAAACACAAGGTTCTTTAGTAGTGAGTTTGACATAGCAGTGTTTCAATTTTGAATGTGTTATTGGTGAGTCAACACAAACTACACGACTGGATTGTGCTGAAATTCAGTGAGGCGGAATTCATAAGTGTGGAAAGAATTATGCAGGCTTATCTGATTCAAACTGCATGAGTTTAATGGGAAAGCACTATGATGAAGCCCTTTAAGATAGCTGTTACCACAGACTTACAGGTGCGTCAAATCTGGGTATGCAGATGAGAGGGTTGATTTCTATGGATGACATAATGAGTGCCTGCAGCGATCATACAGGGCTGTACCCTGGAATACAGTGGGAGGGGAGAAGGGCGTGTAGTCTTGGTTATATAGAAGTGTGAATCACATCTTACATCAACTATATCATAGTACATAAATCCACATGACCATCTTTGCACATTAATCTTCAGAGTCCCGTTACTCAATAATGTCTCAGGCCTGATGTGCATTTGAAAAGAAAACAAATAAGTGTGAAATAATCTTTTGTAACTGTTAAATATGTGGTAAAACATATCAGACAAGCTGTATATTAAAAAAACCTATGTGTGTAATACTTCAGTTCTACAGAATATTGTAAATGAACCTTTATTATGAATGGAGGAAAAAAGTAAGCAAAGTTAACTAATGGATTATAATGGAGTTATATAATAAATTGAACCATAAAAGAAGTTTACAATTTACATGGACTTGCCCAACTTACACAGACATTTACTATTGTGATTTCTGGGTTCCTTATATTAAGAAGTGGTGCTAAGTGTGCATTGTGTGCATATCTTACTCTTGATGTTAATCAATGCTGTTATTGACATTCTATAGGCCATATGATTAAATAAAGAAATGAATGAACAAAATGGCTACACCAATGTTGAGTAATATCACCATGACCACCAAGACAGAGCTGGAGCCCTGTAGAAAGAGAGTAAAATTATGTTATTAAAAACACTGCATTGCACATTTAAAAGTATTGCACATTTAAACGTATACTGGGCTCAAACCATTAAAAAGTATTATATGAATGTCTTTCTTTGTACTGCTAAATTTAACATTTAGAAAGATAAGTTTACAGATCCTTATTAGACACTGTTTGCTCTTTCCTAATGTTACCAAATGCAAAATGTAGCATTTTACACAGCAAATAGAGCCCACAGTGACCCTAAGAGCGCTCACATTTTCAGTGGCCTGGATTCCAGAAGTATTTTTCCTATTCATTTTCTCCACAGGGATTAAAAAATCTTCAATACAGAGGTCTAAGCCGTGAATGAGTCTTTAATTGTTTTAAAGGGGTCATATGATGTTGCTAAAAAGAACGTTATTTTGTGTATTTGGTGTAATGAAATGTGTTTATGCGGTTTACGGTTCAAAAAACACATTATTTTCCACATATTGTACATTATTGTTTCTCCTCTATGCCCCGCCTTTCTGAAACGCGTCGATTTTTACAAAGCTCATCGATCTGAAAAGCGAGGTGTGCTCTGATTGGCCAGCTATCCAGTGCGTTGTGATTGGCCGAATACCTCAAGCGTGTGACGGAAATGTTACGCCCCTTACCATATTGTGATGCCGTGTCCCGGCTGGAGCGAAGAGACAAAAACATTAAAACCCATTATAAACGAGGCATTTGTTGCATCCAGTGGGGACATAATTACGGATTATAATGATTTATAGCTGCATTGCATCACGCCGTGTAAACATAAAACCATGTCAGCATTTGTGATCGGAGAAATGACAAACAACAAGCGCTACTCTACACTGCTCAAAACTCGCGTTTGAATCATCAGTGGCAAATCCTTTAAATATGAAAAACCTACAGTCTGTGAGTCAGAACAGCTGGCATTGTAGTCTACTCTCCCAGGAAACAGTCCTCCATAAAATGCGCTGCACACATCTGAATATTTGGGTTGAACTTTTCTGGAACAGTGATGTAAATACAAATTAACCACTGATTTCTAGTTGTGTCCTCTTTTGGAAGGCCAAACAAAGTAGTTTCGCTTTTACAACGAAACACACAGCGTCACACATGGCAGGCTAGAGTGAGCAGAGGCCGGCGGCTAGAGTGAGCGGAGGTTGGCGGGCGGGCTTGAGAATGGCATGGCTAGCGGATTCGACAAAGGAGTGTGGCAACCACATGTGACGACCCCGGGATGGACTCCGCTTCGTCCACGGTGAAAGGCGATCCACAGCGCGAAGTTGATGTATTTCCTCAGCGACCAGCACGGATCAGCTCTAGGCATGACAAAGCGGATATCGTCCTCTTTTGGAAGGCCAAACAAAGTAGTTTCGCTTTCACAATGAAACACACGGCAACAACAATACTACAGCGAGAATCAAAGTTACGCCTTCTTTCTTTGTGTGAACATTTGGGCGGCGTTATGCAAATCTTCCCACATTGTGATGTAGACATGTGGGGGCGTGTTAGAATGAGCCATTTTAGGTAGGCGTGGTTATCTCTTTGCATTTTAGACTTTAGACTTTGCAACTTTACAGATCTTCTTTATGCACCAAGAGTTTGTAACACTCCAAAGAGAAAGGAAAAATTTGAATCGCATCATATGACCCCTTTAATAAGAAATTAACTACACATTCCATGAAGCACTGCAAATTATGTAATCTAATCAGAAACAATACAGAATTAACTACTTAAATACAAAAAAAAATATTATTGTTAAAAATTTCATTAGTAGCTTAATAGTCAGACTGATTAATTGAGTAATTCGCAATGCTTTATGAGAATGAGTGGCCACTATTTGGAGTGATTATATTTCCATGGTAATTGTAACTTCTCTGATTGGTGGAGCTCTTTTCTGAATTATGGGTAGTGTAGTTCTACACCCAGAACTGAGCTACTGTATTAAACACAATTTTAATCACATTGCCTTGCGGCTTCTAAGCATATATCATCACTTAAAGGGATAGTTCACACAAAAATGAAAATTACCCCATGATTTACTCACTCTCAAGCCATCCTAGGTGTATATGACATTCTTCTTTCAGACGAATACAATCAAAGTTATATTAAATAATGTCCAGGCTAATCCTTGCTTTATAATGGGAGTGGATGATAGCCCAAAATCCCAAAAATTGCACCCATCCATTATAAAAGAAGTCCACACAGCTCCGGGGGTTTAATAAAGGCCTTCTGAAGCGAATCGATGCATTTGTGTAAGAAAAATATCCATATTTACAACTTTATAAATCTTAATCTCTAGCTTCCGCTAACTGTTGTACGCACGTTCACAAGAGAGTGGCGTCCAGCGTAAGACGTAGGACGTAGGCGTAGCATAAGCTCCGGTGAGAATATGCTAGTCTCCCGAGAAACAAGATTTGTTTACAGCAAAGGAAAACCAGTGTCCTCTTGGTTTATATTGAAATCCTCCGACATTTTTCTTTACAAATCCTCGTTTTGTACTTCTAATTCCAGTGTTTTGTTTTGCTCTCTCCTCTGCGCTTCCACATTCGTCGTTTGTGCATTCGTCACCGCTTTTTCCTACGCCCTACGTCATCCGCTGGACGTCACTCTCTCATGAACGTGCGTACGACAGTTAGAGGAAGCTAGAGATTAAGATTTATAAAGTTGTAAATATGGATATTTTTCTTACACAAATGCATCACCTCGCTTCAGAAGGCCTTTATTAACCCCCGCAGCCGTGTGGACTCCTTTTATAATGGATGGGTGCAATTTTTTGGACTACCATCCACTCCCATTATAAAACATGGATTAGCCTGGGCATTATTTAATATAACTCCGATTGTATTCGTCTGAAAGAAAAATGTCATATGCACCTAGGATGGCTTGAGGGTGAGTAAATCATGGGGTAATTTTCATTTTTGGGTGAACTATCCCTTTAAGTACCTCAGGTTTAAACTCTTTCATTAGAAATCAGTTTATCTATGTGGAATGTGATTTTATTACCAGAACCAAAATGTTGTGCTCCACTAAATGATAGCATAGGACAGAACACTGTCACCTTTCATTCCCAAAGGGCATCACGCTGTTTACTTACTGAGTTTGTCTTTATCAGGTTCAGATGCTCTCCTTCTTGTTCCAGTGGTTCTGGAGAAGACATTAAAGGTGATGAAAGAGTAATGTCCCTGTGCAAAGGCCATTCCTCCACGTCAACCCCAACATTCAAGCTGTCGAGCATCTGCACAGAGTCCATGGACCCCTCACTGGCTGCAAGACCCCATTCTTTGCCTTCATGGTTTCGCTGACGTAGTCTCTGCAAATTGTGCCCTTGGAGACCCGAGCATTTCATGCCAGAGCCAAAGTTCTGATGGGAAACAGAGTCTAGGGGCTGGAACCTCATTTCAACCCGATAATCATTGTCCCCTTCTTTCTCCTGCAGATGTGAATGGGAAGAGATCCACTGGGAATTGTTTTCAACAGTCCATTCCAGAGTGGAATTGTTTGCTCCATGGTCTGACAGCTGGTATGCATTCATGCTAGACTCTCCAATCGTATGATTGGTAAAGGACTTTCTTGGCTTGTGGTTGGAGTGGACATGCTCATGTTGTTTGTGATAGGAGGAAACATGCTCTTGGGGGTCATAATGGTAAGAAACATGTGGTTTTTCATGTGCAGAAATAAACGCCTTTGGTTTGTGATTGGTGGAAGCATGTTCATTGGTCTTGTGATTGGATAGATTATGACCTGCTAACTTGTGATTGGAATATATGTGCACCTGTGGTTTGAACTTGGAAGAGCCGCAATCAACAGATTTGTGATTGGATGGTTTATGCTCCCAGTCTCGTTCCCTGGAAATTGTATGTTCCCTGGATTTTTGATTTAAGGAAACATGCTTCCAGGGCTTTTGACTGGAGGACATTTGATCCCACACCTTCTCGGGGGCCATATGCTCAATGGGCTTGTGATTAGAGGAGCCGTTCTCCCATGGGTGATGAGTTGAGGAATTCTCATGTCCATTAATGTGACTGATCTCCTCTTCCAGCAGGGATGGAGTTGTGGAGCGACTGCTCTCCCCTTTGCTTCCTCTTCTGTGAGGATACATCTCAGCAGTCCAACTGTTGGCCCCACCTCTCGTGGTGTCCATGCCTCTACCTTCAACTAGAACTTGAATCTCTGCCCCTCCTTGTTCATCCACAGCACTCTGCCTCATAAAACAAGCATTCCTAGTGCGATGAGTAGGTGGGCTGCAGGTGGGTGAGGAGGGGCTGCTCAAAACTGGGCTCAGGTCAGGTGTCTGGGCTGGGGGTGTTGTGTCTGGTGTGCAGAGTTCAGGGCTGTCTGTGCGAGCCGAGACCACCTCTAGGTCTTTTTCTTTCCTGTCCTGATGCTTTGGTCTCTGGCACTCCAGTCCTAGTAAACAGAAATATAAAGACATGGTCACATTAAGTAATGAATTATAAAATAACATCATAATCACCAAAGATGGAAATTGGAGTTGGGCAAACATTAAATAGAATAAATTTAGTAAATAACAGTTACATTCTTCTATGCATTACAGACACAGTATAGTGCTGGGGCAGTATGTTACATAATTTCTTCCTAATTGGATTGATAGTTTTCTTTTTATTTTATTAAGTATTTTTCTTTGTCACTGACCATTCCCATAGTGATGGAAAGAGGGGGAAAGTTCTTTGGCTATAGCCCTGGCCAGGCGACACTCCTCCAGGGCTCTCTGTGCAACTCCATCTGCAGCCTCTGCCTTTCCTCTAGCATGGCTCATTCTGAAGAAAGTAAGAAAGTTTGGTTCAGTGGCAAGAAAGAGTTTGGTTCAGTGGTAAGAAAGTTGGGCTCTCGTTTGATATTGATCATCCTTTCCTCCAAATTTACCCATAAGTAAGCTCGTATTGGGTTTTATTCAGTTGTATCTTGCTCAAATGGTCATCTCTGTAATTTTTTCTGGATCATCCCTAATTGTGATTGTGCTCTTATGTGAGATCTCTTTATGTCTTACCTGGACAATGCAATCTCAGCCTTCTGCTTGGCTATGTCTGCAGCTTTCTCGGCAGCTTCCACAGCACGATCCACCTTTTCACGAATTTTGCTGGTGCGGAGTGGTATTAGGTTTTTCCGCTTGCCACTCACCAGAACGTTCTGCTTGTATTTTCCCTCTTCCTTGGTTCCATCTGGAAAGATGGTGCTGCCATAGCCATGTCGCTTGTTTCCAAACCACTCACCTTCATAGTGAAGTCCATCTGAGCGATGACTTACGCCCCACCCTGATCGCATATCATTCCTCCATTCGCCAGCATATGTTTCGGTTACAGTAGCATCCACACCGCCCCCTGCCTCCACTTCACCTAAGCTGACATTGGAGTTGATGTCTGAGGCGGCTGAGCTGACTGTGCTCATACCTGCCTCGCTGCAGAAGGAACTCTGCTTGCTTAACTGGCTGGCCAGAGAGCTCTTGGACTCAGACCTCCGCAACTTTAAACCGCTCAGTATGGACTGTCGGAAGCGGCCTTTCCTCTTCCTGTGCCTGTCTGCTTCACTGTGAGCACAAAGTACAAAGCCACTACGCCCCACTGGGCTGCCAGATACCCCACTGACACCAGAGCCATCTTCTGGAGTGGGAGCCCCTTCGCTGTGATCGGATCGTAGGGAGTTTATGGAGGTGCACATAGGAGAGAAGATGATGGCTGCGATGCCATAAGGCACACTCTGTCGTACTCCATAGCCATGACGCATACCACTCAACCACTGGCCCTGGTAAGTGCCTGCAAGGTGAACAGGGATAGAGCAAAGTTCATGTCATTATTCACATCACTTGTACAATGGGGGCAAAAGGCCCTCTTGATTTAATTTCATTCCAAAACACTAAATGACAACAAATAAACCGCACTACACTTTCCTAAACACCTATTTGCACTGCAAAATCTTCCTGATTCATGAGGTCATTGTGCGCAATGACAAAAAGCTAATTTGAGGAGATTTTTAAATGTTGCAAATTTTTGTAGCCTATAAAACTTACATTTACTGTATATAAGACAAACAACAGGTCTATATATCTATAGTTTCTTCAATAACCGTTGAATAACTGCTGCTGTAAAAAGGACCACCATGGTTAAAAGGGCCACAACCACAAATGGAATGGATGTGCACAATGAAGATTCATTTGTGTCTGTATTTTTTCTTGTAGCTCAAAGATATACACTGTACATTTACCAAAATCAGAAAAAAATAACAAGAACGTTTTGTTATTAAATGTCAAGAGTGACTGAAATTAACAGGATACAATTTGTAGTATTTTCTTATTGTAACACCTTTTTCCCCGTGACTCTTGCTGACATATTTGCATATTTTATGCATATTTGTTCATTTTCTTAAGGGAGGCTTAACTTTGTTGCAACATAAACATAATGAAGCCATTACAGAGCTCACTGTTAGTCTTTTAAAATAATGTCATGCTGTGTTATGTGACATCCGTTAATGCATTTTAAATAAGTAGGTGCATAAGTAAATATTAGTTTAATATAATTTCCTGTTTGACAATGCATACAAATTAAATATGCTTTTTGTTAAGTTTTTACTTTATTTAACTGAAGTTTAACTATTTTAAAATCGCCGCTTTTGAAACACATTAAATAAAACGAACAACTGTTAAATGTATGTCCAATTACAGTATATTCACTCTCGTTTATACACATTCACATTTCTATTTCAAGTAACGTACGTTAATCGTTTATATATACGATCACGTTTTCGAACAAATGTGAAGCTGTATGTTGTTACAGTGACTGTTTGAAATGCTGCGTAGCGATAGTAACTGTCCAGGGTGCTGAAATGTTTTGACATGAGTTATCTCGCTAATGTTGGGTGGTTCGGCAAAATATTACAGTCCTGTTTAGTTAAGAGCGAAATGATAAAGGACAGAATACATATCCAGCGCATTTAGTTTTGGATTAAGTCTAACCCGGTCTAAAAACGGCGACGTCGGTCGTGTGATGCTAACATAAACGTTCATTTCTTTTTCTAAAATAATTCGCTCGAATGTATAAGGACATGCATGATGCATGACCAAATCACAGTAACACTATTTTCCGCATTAATCTCCGTAGAACGTCAGGAAGCGGATTACACAAGAATGTGAAACAGCCAATCAGCGAGCACAGCGAAGTCCCTAGTGACACAGTGACCCGCTGTCGGTCGGTTTCCATGGTAATTTACTGTACAGAGGCGTCTGTGCTTCAGATACGCGTGGTAAATTAGTTCATATGGTGACATTTTTTCCTTTAAAGCACACGTTGTAGAGCATGTTTAAATCATTTTGCTATTACTTATGTTTTCTTTAAGCTAAAATATGTTTCAGAACTTAGAATGCCACTTAGAAGCACAGCAGTCTCACTATTAGTCTACAGTATTATATAGTGGAAGTAGAGCTTTGTTTTAAAAAACTTCTTATTTCTATTTCTGCTATTTAATTGACTAATACTGAGCTGTTGTTGTCTCTCCGGCGACTAGGCGATTCCTGTTTCTTGTCAACTTACAGATCGTATAATATGTGGAGTTGCTCATGTTACTTGTAAAGATCAGTGGTTTTCCACTGGTTTTGCTTCAGGCATCTGCCTAATTTAACTAGCTTCCACCAAATGACAGATGAATGAGTGCCAAAATGCCATAGTCTTGATTGGAAGCAACAGAACAACTTCCCAAAGATATGGGAAGCATTTTAAAAGCAGATAGTCCTATTAATTCAATATGGTTAGTTAGTGATTTAGCATTGGTTCTTTCCTGCTGTCCACAACCCTATCAGAACACAGCAAATACTATTAGATTCTGACCTCCATCCGAATAGGTCTCTGAGCCATATCCATCCTGTAAGCCGTTGCTCCAGGTGCCTTCATAACGGGAACCGCTGCTAGTGCTTTCCAACTTCCCATACCTGCCTTTGAACCCTTGTGTCCATTCCCCCTTGTACTCCCACCTCCCTTTGCTCTCCATGCCAATGCCATGCCTCTTGCCCTGCGCCCAAGTTCCTTTGTAACTGTTGCCACTGGGCCAAGTGTAAACTCCAAGAACTTCGAATCCATGGCTCCAGGCGCCCGCATACTCCCCCTGGCCCTGGGGCCCTGTGCAGACCCCTCGCCCATGCGCCTTGCCTCGTTCCCACCCTCCACAGTACGACCCCCCATCATCAAAGTCAAACCTGCCTCCAGTGGACATGCATGAAACAGGTTTAGGCAAATATTCAGAATGTCAAGTGGAAAAATTGCAATTGGCGAGCAAAAAAGGAAGACTGTGATCAACTAGACAGGAAGTGTTACAGCAATACTCCTCCCATCCTTCAAGTAGATTTTGAACGCTAAGAGAAAAAAAACAGTGCTTGTAAGTTCAGATGATTTAAAGGGGTGAAGAAGAATCTACCAGGCTACAGGAAGACTGTGATCAACTAGACAGGAAGTGTTACAGCAATACTCCTCCCATCCTTCAAGTAGATTTTGAACGCTTAGAAAAAAAAACAGTGCTTGTAAGTTCAGATGATTTAAAGGGGTGAAGAAGAATCTACCAGGCTACCGTCCTGGTGTTACAGCTCCTGCCTGTTTGTGCACGGCCTTTGGTAATGGATGTCTTTATTGTGCATGCTACTTCCAACGGGCATGCAGATGGTGAGCTTCTCCCTTCCTCTCTGCACGGTCCCAACAGGCTGAGGCACACAGCCGCGTTCCGTCTTCCCTGCGTGGAGATCAGCAGGCAAACAAGGCCTAGTTTTTTTCCACAGCCAAAAAGATCCACACAGCAGCAGCATTGATACACTCAATCAGACATTACACGGCCCCCAAACGTACCGTTCCGGCTAACAAAAATGCAGAAATACAGGAGGGCATCCATAGTCTCAAAGCAAGGATGGTGTTAAGGCCTCCCTCTAGATCATGTTTTCCAAATAAAATGACAGTATTTCCTTGCTTGTGTGTTAAATGAGATCAATCTGGCACAGCATTTTTCCTAACGCTGCTCCCACTCGCTCTCTCTTTTCCCTTCTGCGCTCCTGCTGTGGTGTATAGGTGAAGCTTCTTTCCTGGAAGACTGGTTAAAAGCATAAAAAATCGGTTTAGTCCTGCTCTTTGGTCCTCTCCTCCTTCATGTTTACGTGCATATTTAAAGGTGGGTATCCATGACGGTCTGAAGCCATATGATGCTGAGTGTCTCTAGAATTTGCTCATTACAGGACTGTTCCACCCCAACCCATTCCCCTCCCCCACTCATGCTCTCCTTGTTGTTCTTAAAGGGATAGAGGCTAAGAAAGTCATATGCAATGCCTTCCCTAATTATCCATTTCCCTTATGATACCCTCTAATTATATCTGCATAACAGCATAATGATATTTGTTTTTCGGAGCTTCAATAAATATTACATTAGAAATGCAAGTAAATTATAGAATCTCATGGCATTTAAAATGTAATAACCAGTGAAATGCTAATTGCATAAATATCCTTTGTAACATGCTCAACACACATAACCAAGTTACAGCTAACCCCTAAAGCAAGAGGACTATTTTAATTGTTATTTATACACATAGTAAATATAAAAATAACTGAAAAGCTGGATAAACCCCTAATACCTGTGACATGCACATATTTGAAATCCATGTTATGACTTAGACCTTATTTACTGGTTTTAATGTACACTGGTATGCATGCTTAAGAGATAAATGAGCACTCAAAATGAAGTAATTTTATAGATATTTTCTTTTTGTTTTCGAAGATACATTCACCTTCATCAGAAAAAAAGCAAAAACAATTAAATGTATTCTTGCATCAGTTTTTAAATTTATGCTCATGGGAACAAATGTTGAAATGCCCTCCCTCTTTAAAGGTTATGCAATATGCATATGCCTAAACAACACTAAAAATCAGATACTGAGCTAAGATCAATATTCATTAAACCGCTTCTAAAATTCCATTTTGGGTCCTGCTCGAATGCTGTTCTTCACTGGTAGTGTATGAGAACACGAGAAGCACTGTTTGCATGAGAACAAATATCTGATTATTTGCCATTGTGCTTTCAATCAATGTATTTTTGCCCCATTTGGCTTCTATATACTTTGACTGGGAGAGCGTTTACATGGATGAGACCTTGCAACAGCCAGTAACTGAAACTGTGATATATATGTAACTGACAGTGTTTGCAAATATTTGACATGCAGGCAGATGGATGCAGAGGGCTTGGCAGTAATCTTATTTTTGTTATTAGAATTTGATTAACAATTAAACTCCGCACACCTGACGGCAGTATATATATAAAGCCAAACAAATCCAAAAATGACTTAAAATGGATAGTTGACCCAAAAATGAAAGTTTTGTGACCTATACTCGGAATTTGTGCTCTGCATTTAACCCATCCAAGTGCACACACACACAGTAGTGAACACACACAGACCGTGGACACACACCCGGAGCAGTGGGCAGCCATATTGCTGCGGCTCCCGGGGAGCAGTTGGGGGTTCTATGCCTTGCTCAATTGTCATCATGTATTCACCCATATGTTGTTCCAAACCTCTATAACTTGTGAAAAACTGAAAAATAACACTGTGATGTTATATGAAGGATATGAGGGTGAATAAATAATTACAGAATTTTTATTTTTATTTTTTTGGTGAACTATCCCTTTAAGCAAAGACACAATGAAAATCTGCAGTTGCTTCATCTGGTGTTGTAGAAGGGAACTTACAAGCTCCAGTTGCAAAGCAGTAATCTATCGCAGGTTTCTTTTCAGGCAACCTAGGCACAGCTTTTGATGCTGCCATCAAGAGTATCACTACATGGTTACCTCAACCATGCTGAATACAATGTTAATACAATATTGAAACACTTCACTGAAACCATTTGTTCTCTGCCCTCAGTATTTTAGTGGTTTTAAGGTCACTAATGGGGGTTGGGAAAAATGATGAAATATTTATCACAATTCTCTCAATAATGATATACATCACAGACACAGAAACTGAAAAAGTAATAAAATAATAATAAATAATAAAAGCACAGCCCATTACACATTTCATGGATTGTCTTTTATATGGACAATTATGTACATTGCACTGAAACAAATGTATAAAAGAAATAATTTACACAAATGAATCGCTCAGAAAGACTCATGAACTCACAGTGAACTCACTGTGAATCAATGTAAAAAATCTTTCACTGTACTAACAGAATAAATTCTTCATGAACTGCATGTCATTAGCTTGAAGTCATCATTCTCCAAATCTGTCTCACATATGATAACTATTTACTGATGTCAATACACGCAAGAACCATATATTTGGCACGGCATGTCAACTGCATTTTTTTTTATGAATGCAGAATTTTTTTTTTTTTTTTTTTTCAAATCTAAAAAAAAATTCTTAAATTTTTTTAAAAAATTCTCCCTGCATCACTGTTATAACTAGACTGAAAAGTTTGTAGACAAACTTTAAGTTGGCTTGAAAAAGCCTAGCTAGAAAGTTTTAAAAAGTTTTAAAAGCTTGCAGTCTGAAAGTTTTCAGTTTGAAGTAGTTTGAAAGTTAAAATAGTTTTAAAGATTAAAGTTTGAATGTTTCAAGGCAATACAGTCTATCATTAAAACAGATAAAAAACATATTGCTAGGGTACCTGGGGTGGTTTTTAGGCTGTTTCTAGCATGACTAGCATGTTGCTAGCACAATTTGCATGTTGCTAGCATGATTAGCATGTTACTAGCGTGTTGTTAACATTATTATCAAGTCATTAACATGTTGCAAGCATGATTAGCATGTTACTAGAATGGTATTAGCATGATTAATAAGTTACTAGCATGTTTTAGCATGATTAGCAAGTTACTAACATGTTGCTAGCATTATTCTAACATAATTAACATGTTACTATCATGGTGTTAACATTTTGTTAACATGATTAACAAGTTACTAGCATGTTCTAACATGATTAACATGTTACTAGCATAATGTTAGCATGATTAGCAAGTCACTAGCATGTCGTTAATATGATTAACAAGTTACTTGCATGTTGCCAGCATGATTCTAGCATGATTAGCACGTTGCTAGCATGTTTCTAGTATGATTAGCAAGTTATTGCATTTTGTTAGCATGATTCACAAGTTAATATCATGTTGTTAGCATGATTAGCAAGTTACTAGCATTTCGTTAACATGATTAGCAAGTTACTTGCATGTTGCTAGCATTATTCTAGCATGATTCATTTACTATACGCTGATCTATGAATATGCAAATTAGTCCTGCCTCCACTCAGTCATACCAGCCACCGCCTCCTGATCCACTGAACTGTAGTAAACGCAAAACAATGGCATGCACGGATAATGACTGATAAAACTATGTTTTTACTAGCGGACAACTACAGTGAATACAGTAACATTCATTAAAGTTACTTACTAGACGATGTTGTGTCCTAAAATGCCTTGAGGAATCGAATACAGCCGTTTGTGATTTTTAATTTACGTCCGTGAGCATACGCGTGTGAAGTGCAGATGCCGATACGGGAGAGGTGTGTCTGACACCGGGCTACTTTTACACGTTTGGCACGGGTTATAATGCAAGTTAGCGGTTCTAAATTCACATTAAACCACAGCTTCATGGGTTTTTTGCTTTAATTTATTTTTGGTTTTGTGCTGGTATTGGTATATTTTGCATGCTAGTGATAGGAATCGATCCCTTGACGTGATTGGTTATTGGTTTGTGACGTAGCATCCCGAGGGCTGTTTCAAACTGTATTTCTGGGTCAGCCTTTGGGAAACTACAGTTTTAAGGAGAAAATACTCAGCAATGGTGTTGGCACATGGTTTGTCTAAAGGCATATTAAAAACACCATATAGACAAATAAACAACATAAAAATCTTGATTTTCACTACAGGGGGACTTTAACATGATTAGCAAGTTAATAGCATTTTGCTAGCATGATTAGCAAGTTACTAGCATGTTGTTAGCATGATTCTAGCATGATTATCAAGTTACTAACATGTTTCTAGCATGATTAGCAAGTTACTATCATGTTGCTAGCATCATTCTAGCATGATTAGCAAGTTACTAGCATGTCATTAACATTATTAGCAAGTTACTTGCATGTTGCTAGCATGATTCTAGCATGTTTAACAAGTTGCTAGCATGTTTCTAGCAAGTTACTAACATGCTGTTAACATTATTCTAGCATGATTAGCAAGTTACTAACATGTTGTTAGCATGATTAGCATTTACTAACATGACTAGCATTATTATCATGTTACTTGCATGATTCTAACGTGTTTAACAAGTTGCTAGCATTTTGTTAACATGTTTACCAAGTTGCTAGCATGTTTTCTAGCATGACTAGCATGTTACTAGCATTTTGTTAGCATTATTAACACGTTTACTAGCATGTTGCTAACATGAATAACGTTACTAGCATGATTAGCATGATGCTAGCTTGTTTCTACCATGTTTAGCAAAATTTCTAGCATGGTGTTAAGATTTTGTTAACATGATTCTACCATGATTAACATGTTACTAACATGATTAGCATGTTACTAGCATGATGCTAGCCTGTTTCTTACATGTTTAGCAAGTTGTTAGCATGTTTCTAACATGACTAGCATGTTACTAGCATGGTGTTAACATTATAAGCAAGATTACTAGCATGTTGCTAACATGATTCTAACATTATTAAGCATGATTAGCATTTACTAACATGACTAGCATTATTATCATGTTACTTGCATGATTCTAACGTGTTTAACAAGTTGCTAGCATTTTGTTAACATGTTTACCAAGTTGCTAGCATGTTTTCTAGCATGACTAGCATGTTACTAGCATTTTGTTAGCATTATTAACACGTTTACTAGCATGTTGCTAACATGAATAACATTACTAGCATGATTAGCATGATGCTAGCTTGTTTCTACCATGTTTAGCAAAATTTCTAGCATGGTGTTAAGATTTTGTTAACATGATTCTACCATGATTAACATGTTACTAACATGATTAGCATGTTACTAGCATGATGCTAGCCTGTTTCTTACATGTTTAGCAAGTTGTTAGCATGTTTCTAACATGACTAGCATGTTACTAGCATGGTGTTAACATTATAAGCAAGATTACTAGCATGTTGCTAACATGATTCTAACATTATTAGCAAGATACTATTATGTTAACATGATTAACAAGTTACTAGCATTTTGTTAACATGTTTCTAACGTTATTAGCAAGATACTAGTATGTTGTTTGCATGATTAACAAGTTACTAGCATATTGCTAGCACGATTAGCATGTTACTAGCATGATTAGCACGTTACTAACATGTTTCTATGCTAATCCAGCTAAAACCAGTTGATTCAGTAAAAAACAGCTAAAAAACAGCTAAGACCAGCCTGGCCTGCTAAAAAAAAAAATGGCCCAAACCACTTGAA
Source organism: Sinocyclocheilus grahami (assembly GCF_001515645.1). Lineage (NCBI taxonomy): Eukaryota > Metazoa > Chordata > Actinopteri > Cypriniformes > Cyprinidae > Sinocyclocheilus > Sinocyclocheilus grahami. The sequence continues at coordinate 1,316,754 of NW_015505461.1, forward strand.
AACCAGCCTGGGAGACCAGCCTAAGCAGTCAATCAGCTTAGGCTGGTTTTAGCTGTTTTTTCAGTAGGGAGCGAGCGGCAACCTCCCGCACTCTCTCGTGAAGCCAACAAGGAAGTGACTTAAACTGTAATTCATCAACTGGCCGCTAGAGGCTGGCTGCAAAAGGGAGTCAGTCCCATAGACTCCCCATGTTAAAATGCCCAACTTTACAGCAGAAAAAAACTTGTTTACAACCTGGTTAAAAAAATTATTTTGGTCTATATGGCTAATTTTGCCCTTCATGACAACTGTGAGG
>NW_015505461.1:1317226-1331684 GCF_001515645.1 Sinocyclocheilus grahami
GTTTCGTTGTGAAAGCGAAACTACTTTGTTTGGCCTTCCAAAAGAGGACGATATCCACTTTGTCATGCCTCGAGCTGATCCGTGCTGGTTGCTATTTAAATACATCAACTTCGCACTGTGGATCGGCGCCGCTCACTCTAGCCTGCCGTGTGTGATGCTGCGTTTCGTTGTGAAAGCGAAACTACTTTGTTTGGCCTTCCAAAAGAGGACACGGCTAGAAATCAGTGGTTAAGTTGTATTTACAACACTGTTCCAGAACAGTTCAAACCAAATATTCAGATGTGTGCAGCACATTTTATGGAGGACTGTTTCCTGATCCTGGTAGAGTAGACTACAATGCCGGCTGTTCTGACTCACAGACTGTAAGTACGTTTTTTATAAAGAATTTGCCACTGACGATTCAAATGCAAGTTTTGAGCAGTGTAGAGTAGCGTTTGTAGTTTGTCATTTCTCCGATCACAAATGCAGACATCGTTTTATGTTTACGCGGCACGATGCAATGCACTGCGTAAAAAGTCATTATAATCCATAATTATGTCCCCACTGGATGCAACAAATTCCTCGTTTATAATGGGTTTTAATGTTTTTGTCTCGTCGCTCCAGCCGGACACGGCATCACAATATGGCAAGGGGCATAACATTTCTGTCACACGTTTGAGGTATTCGGCCAATCACAATGCACTGGATAGCTGGCCAATAAGAGCACACCTCGCTTTTCAGACCGATGAGCTTTGTAAAAATCGACGCGTTTCAGAAAGGCGGGGCATAAAGGAGAAACAATAATGTACAGTATGTGGAAAATAATGTGTTTTGAACCTTAAACCGCATAAACACATTTCATTACACCAAATAATGTTCTTTTTAGCAACATCATATGACCCCTTTAAAATTTGGTCTCAGAAGAAGAAGTTTAAATAGGATTTCAGTAAGTTGGCTTTTTCAAGCCAACTTAATTATCAAATGCAAGATATGAATAGACTAAATAAAAGGCCTGTTTACACAAACATGAATGTTCGTCACAAATTTTTTTTCTGATTTCCACATGTGATTTGTCTTTGCAGAATAACGTGTTTATCAGCAGACAGGCTAAATGAAAATACTAATCCACTCTCTGACAGTAGATGGCGCTAATAGAGAAGCAAAAATACCCTGATTTCCCTGGTGCACAAACATGGAACTTGACATGGAAAAGAAAGGTCCAATAGTATACATGTTATGGGTCCTTGCCGCGGAACACATAGGCAGATTAAAAGTACCTGAATTATCAGGAGAAACAAAAGCACACGCAAACTTCAGTGTCTTTCTACAGGCGCAGCTTGGTAGCATCTGTAGTAAACACAATGCGCATCACCATGGTAACCCACAGCTTTCTCTGGTGGCCAGAGCTGTATTGATTCAAACGCAGTCTTTAGTGGTGATAATTAAGATGACTGTATGCACAATAAACTCTTCTTCACATCATAAATAAATAAATATTAATAACAAAAACATTGCAATTGTGAATACACAATGGTGTATCACATATACAGTTTTGAAACATTAGTTCAGTCTTTTGTATGCACTATAGTTTTATCAAACAAAACCAAATAAAAATGCACAGAGACAAGAGAGCTAGTTCCAGATTCTTTCTCTGTTATTTACCATCATTTAGCAAAATTACCAATAAGTAGTTTTATGTAACAGCAGTGGCTCTGGGCATGTGACCAAAAGTGCAGTTCTTAATGGTTGGCTGGTTTTCTTCAGTGCAATGGAAAACAGACTACAACACCTGTCCTTGAAAATTGTTGCATGGACTGTATGCTAATGTTCATGTTGGTCTAAACAGATGCATTAAGTGCATTCAAATTTAAATGTTTATTGCACCGAACATCTGTCTTGGTGCAAACAGGCCTTATTCCTACTTCTGTTGGACAGATTCCATCGTCGGGTTGATCTGAATTTCACACAAATTGCTTGGAACTGAAGCCGGAAGGTTGGACACTGTAACCACTTGTGGACAGTGCTTTTCTACATGAGCCAGTAGACTACGTGATTGTCTAAAACTCCTCCCACATGAAAGGCAGTGGTACAGCTTTTCTCCAGTGTGCACTCTTTCATGTTTTACCAGGTTCCCAGACTCCGTGAAACCCTTTCCACAATGTGAGCACTTGAAAGGTTTTTCTCCAGTATGGATTCTTTCATGCCGCTCCAAGTCTCTGGCTCTCATGAAGGAATTTCCACACTCAAAGCACACATGAGACTTCACACCGCTATGTATTTTCTGGTGCCGTTTAAAATAGTCAAGGAATAGAAAACTCTTCCCACAAACAGAGCACAAATAAGGCTGCTCTTTTAAATGTGTCCTCAGGTGTCTTTTCAGCAGTGGCTCCAAAACAAATTTTTGACCACACTCATCACAGCCAAATGGCCTTTCTCCAGAGTGAAACTGCAGATGAAATTTGAGGCTTTGCGCCTGCGTGAAACCTTTACCACACAAATGGCATGAAAAAGGCCTCTCACCTGTGTGAATTCTTATGTGATGCTTCAGATGTCCTCGTTGAGTAAACCTCTTCCCACATTGAGGGCATGTGAACGGCTTCTCTCCAGTGTGAATTCTTATGTGACTATCAAGATGTGCTTTAGTTGGGAAACACTTTCCACACTGAGAGCATGTGTAAGGACTCTCTCTAGTGTGGCCTTTTATGTGAATATTAAGACTACCTTTGCGTGTAAAACACTTTCCACATCGAGGACATGTAAAAGGCCTCTCACCACTGGGAGTTCCTATGTGTTCTTTAAGGTGTCCTTTAGATGTGTAACTCTTCCCACACTGAGGGCAGGTGTAAGGCCTCTCTCTGGTGTGAGTTTTCATGTGAATATTAAGGTTTCCTTTCCGTGTGAAACTCTTTTCACATTGTGGGCATGTGAAAGGCTTTTCACCAGTGTGAGCGCCTAAGTGTTCCTTAAGGTGTCCTTTACATGTGTAAGTTTTTCCACACTCCAGGCAAGTGAAAGGCCTCTCTCGGGTGTGAATTTTAATGTGAATATTAAGGTTTCCCTTACTCATGAAGCCCTTTCCACACTGAGGGCATGTGAATGGCCTCTCACCTGTGTGAGTTGTTAAATGATCCCTAAGGTGGCCTTTTTGTGTGAAAGACTTCTCACACTGAGGGCACTTGTAAGGTCTTTCACCAGTATGAATTCTTATGTGATACTTCAGGTGTCCTTTTTGTGAAAAAGTCTTTCCACAACGGTGGCATACAAAAGCATTTTTGGCTTCTGTGCTTTCTTGAGAGAACCCCTCTTCAATTTGTGAACCACTAAAAGAGATTACTCCAGTTATGGAATTGGAAGCTTCCTGATTATCCTCCTTTTCATTCTGTGCTTGACATTCCTTGTTCAATTCCATCAGTTCTAAAATAAACATAGTAACACATCCAAAGTAAATTCAAGAGGAACAAACTTTAAATTAAGGGACATTTAAAGGACAAATCTGATAAAACTGCCTGAAAGTGATTACTGAACAATCATAAATAGACAGTACCTCTTTGACCTTCAGCCTCTTCATCATTCATCTTGCATGATTCAAATCTTCATTCTCTTCGACTCCATCTTAATTTCAGTGTCATGTAGAATGTGTTATTACATCAGACTTGATTCTTGCTGGCTTGAACCACAGTGGCCCCTTTTATGGGGATACTTCTAGCATGTTTTGTGATTTGCTGTGGGAGTGACTTCACTGAAGATTGTGTTGTATGATTTTCTATGTGGCATGGTGGACCACAGGACCAAACCTGTGAAAATAAACAACCAAATCTTTTTTTATACTGCCAACTGTTAATACACAGCAGGGTGACAATTATATAAATCCCATGTCTGATTCACAGCCTTAAAGACAGGGCATATGCTATGAGCCCCCCTTGTGAATTCCTAACAGCCAGGTGTACCCTGCACTCACCAATTTCAAAGTCCACACGGCATACAGATAGCTGCCACATACTGTATACTTAGACACAATAACTGAAAGAACAAGCAGATCAGATGTGTCAGTGACTAATGGCACATCATGTTCCCTCAGTTAGTTAAACGGCAGACACGATTTCTCACGATGTGAACAGATCTACATCAACCCTTCCTAATCTCACCCAGATCTGTAGTAAAATTGGAGGGTGGATTCTCTTTTTCCCCACGTGAAGAAGTTATCTATGTTTATGACGTCTGGCATATGTGTTATTCAGAGAGAGGGCAGATGCTACCTTCTCAATAACTAACATCTTTTGCAGGTAACATCCTTACCGACTTGTATGTCCTGGTAAGAACACGTTGGTCTTCTATCGAGGTGGAAATGTAAATATAGTCTTGTAGATTATTAAAGTGCAAAATTCTGCAATTTGAGTAACTACAGAAAGTGTGACCTACATGCACTACAGACTTTAAGGTGGCATACTTCAGCTGCCATGTCGTCAAGCACCACTGAAGGCTGTCTCAATTTGAAGGATACTTAGAAAACAGCCTTCGTTCCATGTCCTTCATTCAGTGCGTCTTGAAGAATGCATCAAGTGTATCCTTTGCGACTTCCAATCACCCACAATCCTTTGCACACACTCCAATTAATGAAAGAAAACTAGCTGAAAATGAATTTGCAAACCTGAATTTGCATTTTCTATGGAAAATGGGATGTGAGAACATTCAAAAACTCCTGGAATAAACTGAAGACATCAAAGACCTTAAAATGATCTGAAAATCCAATGCAAAGTAAAACATCTTTTCCCCTCATGTGTGAATGTCCTTTACTATAATATTAATGTTTAAGCTATTTAAAAAAGAAACAACGGCACCTGCACATAATGCAATACATTACTTCCACACCATTTAACATTTCTAACACAATACGGCGTCAGTAATATTGCTATGTTGCTGGAGCACATTTGTAAAAACGTTGAACCACGTGTAAATGTTTTACATCGATTCATGCACCTAAAAATACTCACCTCGCTATCTTCCTCAGACTGATGAACAGTCCGCGGCGCATCGGTAATGACGTCACACCACGATCAGTCAAGAAAGCAAAATTAAAGTTCGGCTTTTATTCAGCTTATAGACAAACTCATACAATGCATAAGAAATAGTTAAAGTGCCAAATGGGGTATGTTTTGGTGAAATACAAATATTTAACTATGAGAATATCGAATCTACTGATGGAAGAGCATGCATTACATCTATGCTATAGATTCTGCCTGAAAGTCACGATATACCGCAGATCTATGACCTAACCTTACCTAACCAATACTAGCCTACGAATATATATTTGCATACACACTTCACATCAAAGGAAATGAAAAATTAAATGCATTTAATGTATATATTTTTTACTATTGGTCATTTATCTAGTTAAATGTTTATGTGTATATATTGTATTAGTATTGCAATCCCTATCAACAAGAATGAAAAAGCTGTCATAAGAATCCAATCGTAAGTACTATAATAAGTACGCATTAAATAACCTTGAAGTAAAATCAGTTCAACATAAAACTTATTTAAAAGCCTATAATAACCATAAGATAGTCATGTTTTATCGATAAAATATTTTTAATGCATGTATTAGAATGAATGGACATTGTGGGTTTTTCTTCTGTCGATATGTCTGTTATGGTAATAAGTGCGCCCACAGTCTGACTCTGGCTGTTACTGCATGTTTTTGTTTACTACTGCAAATTCGCTGAAATAATGTATGCTCTTTGACAAAGTACAGAAAGTGTGACCTACATGCACTACAGACTTTAAGGTGGCATACTTCAGCTGCCATGTCGTCAAGCACCACTGAAGGCTGTCTCAATTTGAAGGATACTTAGAAAACAGCCTTCGTTCCATGTCCTTCATTCAGTGCGTCTTGAAGAATGCATCAAGTGTATCCTTTGCGACTTCCAATCACCCACAATCCTTTGCACACACTCCAATTAATGAAAGAAAACTAGCTGAAAATGAATTTGCAAACCTGAATTTGCATTTTCTATGGAAAATGGGATGTGAGAACATTCAAAAACTCCTGGAATAAACTGAAGACATCAAAGACCTTAAAATGATCTGAAAATCCAATGCAAAGTAAAACATCTTTTCCCCTCATGTGTGAATGTCCTTTACTATAATATTAATGTTTAAGCTATTTAAAAAAGAAACAACGGCACCTGCACATAATGCAATACATTACTTCCACACCATTTAACATTTCTAACACAATACGGCGTCAGTAATATTGCTATGTTGCTGGAGCACATTTGTAAAAACGTTGAACCACGTGTAAATGTTTTACATCGATTCATGCACCTAAAAATACTCACCTCGCTATCTTCCTCAGACTGATGAACAGTCCGCGGCGCATCGGTAATGACGTCACACCACGATCAGTCAAGAAAGCAAAATTAAAGTTCGGCTTTTATTCAGCTTATAGACAAACTCATACAATGCATAAGAAATAGTTAAAGTGCCAAATGGGGTATGTTTTGGTGAAATACAAATATTTAACTATGAGAATATCGAATCTACTGATGGAAGAGCATGCATTACATCTATGCTATAGATTCTGCCTGAAAGTCACGATATACCGCAGATCTATGACCTAACCTTACCTAACCAATACTAGCCTACGAATATATATTTGCATACACACTTCACATCAAAGGAAATGAAAAATTAAATGCATTTAATGTATATATTTTTTACTATTGGTCATTTATCTAGTTAAATGTTTATGTGTATATATTGTATTAGTATTGCAATCCCTATCAACAAGAATGAAAAAGCTGTCATAAGAATCCAATCGTAAGTACTATAATAAGTACGCATTATATAACCTTGAAGTAAAATCAGTTCAACATAAAACTTATTTAAAAGCCTATAATAACCATAAGATAGTCATGTTTTATTGATAAAATATTTTTAATGCATGTATTAGAATGAATGGACATTGTGGGTTTTTCTTCTGTCGATATGTCTGTTATGGTAATAAGTGCGCCCACAGTCTGACTCTGGCTGTTCCTGCATGTTTTTGTTTACTACTGCAAATTCGCTGAAATAATGTATGCTCTTTGACAAAGTAGAAGCTTAGCCAGAGTGCATTATGCTGTACTTAAAAACGTGTCTAAATGTATGCAGACGATGTTTTATAGAGAAATCCTTATGGAAAAGAGGACTACTACTCAAAGTATCTTCTTGTTATTGAAGTCATTGAGTTTCTGCTGTACATTTATGTTACAAATGCCAGTGTCGTTACTGACAATCGTGTTGCACACTTATACTATATAATTTGATGAATTACTGTTTCTGCACTGAAAATAATATTTGTCTTTGTTTTCGAGTTAAAATATCTAAACATCCTTAAAACAATGTGAATTTAGTAGAGAAGCAAAGCGGTCTAAAATGCATGCTATATTTCTGATGTGTGCAAAGTAGCTTTTTGTGTGATTAGTCTATAATGCTGTTACTTCGTTTTGACCCTTGGTAGGAGAAAATCTTACAATCAATGATGCTTTTCCTCAGATCTGTCAAGGACAAACCTTGCCCATCAAAAGATATTGTCTCCTATTCCTCATGCATGGAAGGGTGGTGTATTTCTTTCACAATTCCTTTATTGTCCGTAAGTATTCATCATCATTCATCAATTATTGATCCAATTGAATCCCACACATTTCTAAGTGAATTGAACTTTGATCAAACATGTTGACCTGATAGAGCTGCCTTTATCAGATGTGGTGGAGTAAGAGGGCTGTTTGGAGGAGGCCATGGCAATGTTCGCCAGCAGACTCTGGACGACATTGCAGAAAATATCAGAGAACGCAAGTTCAAAAGAATTATGGTGATGGCAGGGGCAGGTATCAGCACACCCAGTGGAATCCCAGACTTCAGGTAAAGTAGGACTCATAAGGGCGGTTGTCCCCTAATCCACTTCTGAGATGGTTTTAACTTTTCTTAAATCTTATTTCTCCCACAGAACGCCTGGCAGCGGACTTTATGACAACCTTCAACAGTACGATCTACCCTATGCTGAGGCCATATTTGAAATAAATTACTTTCATCACAATCCAAACCCTTTTTTTGCTCTTGCCAAAGAGCTTTATCCTGGTAGTTACCAACCCAATCTGACACACTCACTCTTAAAAATAAAGGTGCTTCAAAAAGTTCTTCAAGCGATGCCATAGAAGAACCATTTTTGGTTCCATGAAGAACCATTCAGTCAAAGGTTCTTTAAAGAACCTTTGACTGAATGGTTCTTCATGGAACCAAAAATGGTTCTTCTATGGCATCGCTTGAAGAACTTTTTGAAGCACCTTTATTTTTAAGAGTGTACTTCATTCGCCTGCTTCATGATAAGGGACAACTGCTCAGGATGTACACACAAAACATTGATGGACTCGAGCAAAGTGAGTTAAGTTCTTTTGCCTCACGTAACTAATGTTAAAAATACGTTTCTTATTTCTTAAGTTATACACTTATTCATTAATAGAAAATAGGGATTTTTATGTGTAATTAACATTCAGAAACTGCATTTGAAATGAATAAGGATCAATAAATAAATACTGATACAAAAGTAAACATAAGGATTGACATTTATTTATTATGATTTAATTTTATTTGACATGCACAACATGGACAGATGCAAGCAGAGGCATGCTGTTTAGGTCAGGTTTGTGTTAAAAAGCCAATAACAAATTAATTTATTTGCACAAGGCAAAAATATTCAGTAATACAAGAGTTGTAACCTTTTAATGAAAACTGGTTGTAACGTGCAGAGCTGGTGCAACCGGCCCCAGATTCATATAATAATTAGGCTATTTTAATTAAATCTGTTATGTATTATTATCAAAAAGTCCAGCAGAATCAAAGTTTGTGTAGATCATTTATAAATGTTATCGACCTTTCATTGAATTCAGTGGCTGGCATTCCCTCAAATATGTTGGTGGAGGCACATGGAACATTTGCCACGGCCACATGCACAGTTTGCCGAAGAGATTACAAGGGAGAGGAACTCCGGGTAAGTATGTGTCATTGAACTATGATATTGAATATTTTACCCGGAATGGCACTTTTCATATAAACCCATAACTGACCAACTATAAACAAGCATGTCACAACCTGATTCTGACAGAATATTCTTTTGCTGTGATTTGATTATGGTATGGTTGAAATAATGTGTTGAGCTCCTGACTCATGGCTGTCTCCCAACAGAATGATATCATGGAAGGAAAAATCCCCAAATGCCCTACTTGTAAAGGAATCATCAAGCCTGACATTGTATTCTTTGGTGAAGAGCTCCCTCAGCAATTTTTCACCTACCTTACAGACTTCCCGATAGCAGACTTACTCATTGTCATGGGAACATCTCTGGAGGTGAGGAAAAGCTGCTGGATCTGTTAATGAGCTTTTTGTAAAGCTGAGCTCTGGATTTGTACCCACTGAATAAATGCAGTGTGAGACCAAGCCCATATAATACATTTAAACCCATTAGTTGCTGTATTTTACAGTATGTCTCTGAGGGCCAAGTCTGGTTGGCCTGCACTCACGTAGTTGAGTCTTTGAGTAGTTAACAGTAACTAATTGCTAAAAAATTATTGCATCTGCGCACTGTGCTCTGAAAACATCCTGCAATCAAATCACTTTACAGTAGTTAATAATAACACATTTCTATAGGCAAAATGCATCTGGAAAATAGCGGAGGACAGAGAGTGAGCTGCTGTGGGAAAAGTGCATGACCCAAGTTGTCCTAAACAAAAGCATATAGTTTAACACAGCTTGCCCTGTCAGGTTCTTTGACAGATAGACCCATGTGTGCTGCATTTGAGACAAGTTTTTCCTAGCACATAACTTACATTTTTAGGTTGTATCCTTTTATGTGGGTATTAGGCTTGTGACAGCAAGTGAGTCGCTCTCTTAAATTTCACAGAATGAGCACCAGTGCATGCGTGTCAAACAGAATAAGAGTGTAATTCTGAGTAACATATACAAGTTGTTGTATTTTTCAGATGAGAGCCGTAACAGTGATTATTGTAATGGAGTATAAATGCAATACAATTACTATATTCAGATGAGCGAATGTGTGTGTTCCTTGTACCAGTTTTACATTTAGTCTGTGTTTTTGTTTATTATTTAATTTAGGGATATTTAATTTAGCGATTTTAACTTCTGCCTAAAAATGGTAAGCAATCAGTTGTTGTTGTTGTTGTTTTTAATGTAATGTTTATATTTAACCCTTTTTGCACAATGTATAGCATAGATGGATTCACTATAATTGTTTTCATAGCCTTCAAACTGAACATTGTTTGGAGGACAATAGTATGTTTTAAAAAAAATATTGGATTCAAATGAGTAATTTTTAATAATTAATAATTGTTTGATTTTCCATATGATTAATCAAAGAAATAATCAATAAAAAAAACTAGTTAACATATTAATATCTAGGTTTTAAATAGTTTTTTTTTGTATAAAAAGGAGTATATTTTAAGTGCTGCAGTTGGCCAACAATTAATATGAGGACATTATAAACATGTAAAATAATTAGAGAATAATTTGAAATGGTTGTGTCAGATTTATACCAAATATACCTGTATATAATATGCAGATCATTTGCAAAAGTAGGCCTTGTGATATGGAACTAGTTAACATATTAATATCTAGGTTTTAAATAGTTTTTTTTGTATAAAAAGGAGTATATTTTAAGTGCTGCAGTTGGCCAACAATTAATATGAGGACATTATAAACATGTAAAATAATTAGAGAATAATTTGAAATGGTTGTGTCAGATTTATACCAAATATACCTGTATATAATATGCAGATCATTTGCAAAAGTAGGCCTTGTGATATGGAACTGCATCCCCAGCAGATGTCACTGTTGGGTTATCTGTTGACTGCTTTTAAAAAGGCTTATTTTCTGAATTGTTAGGTGGAGCCCTTCGCCAGCTTGGCTGGTGCCGTGCGTGGTTCAGTGTCACTGCTTTTGATAAACCGAGATCTTGTGGGGCCATTTGCTTGGGGGTCCCAACGTCACAATGACGTGGCTGAGCTGGGTGACGTAGTTAGTGGGGCAAAAGAGCTGGTGGAGCTCCTTGGTTGGAAGCAGGAATTAGAAGCCTTAATGAATGTTGGCGGAGACAAGGTAAGTTGTAATCAATCTCTGTTCTTACATATATAAATCATATGAGTAGATGCATGTAGATTAGTCTGCTGTACTCCGCAGAACATTCATAAAATTTTGTATTCTACAAGAGGTATGGAGAAATAAATTTTTAATGCACCTCTTGCACGATTATCTGTCATCTTTCATATACCTCATTTGCCAGAATGTTCTTCATGACTTATTTTTAAAGACTGGTCCAATATAATAACATTAACAAAACAGCTTGAAGCTGCTTTACTTAACTTAAACTTTAATGTTTCCTTCTTTGTTAGGAAATAGTCTATCTGAATTTTTATTCTCATTTCAAAGCCCTCAAAAATAGAGGTATCTGAAGTTTTCCCGTCTTTTTCTATAGACTTCAGTGAACAAGGAGGAGTGAGCAATCAATCTTGACATGGGATCTGGAGATCCAGAATGGGACTGATTGTTGGTTGGCCCTTTGGAAAGCCCAGTCATTGAGTTCTGTCTCAGTAGTGAGCATGCATTAGTGGGACTGGGTTTCATTTGTTGACAAGGTGTAATTGAATATACTGGGTTGAGCATGAAGATCTAGAACTAAATAACTAGGTCACCTCTGTATGTGCTGTAGGGAATGTAGTAATTCATACACACTGTTTAAAATAATGAATACTGTAATGTAGCTGACCATTAAAGAAGCAAAAAATGTTTTCATTTCTGTTTGTTTAGCTGGCTGTTGTCCATCATTTAAAAAAAATGACTGTGGTGAAATGATTAATTTATTCTGTAACTAGTGGTGGTTCCAGGATAAAGTGAGTGGCATTCTGGTCATGGTGAGGTGGCACGTATGAGGAAAAACCACCCTGATGAACAATAAAAGCTTTTTCTAGTATATGAGTGGAGTCTTTATCTTATGTGAGTGTACATCGTTTTTATTGTATTTGTCAAATGTACTATTCAATTCCTTGGAAAGAATAACTTTAAATACAATATTATCAAAGTACCTTTACTTAAAATACATACGGAAAGGTTTGGAGCCTCCTGACTTTAAATACTTTACCCGGAGTGATTGTCAAGCACAGGGCATGCAAAGATGTTTTCAATGAGCTCACTGCTTAATTGCTTTTTTCATTCCCAAAATTGTGTTGATTTTCCCCCCTGACAGGTCATGTCACACCCAGTGGTGGCTCCAGGATTTTTTTGTTGGGGGTGCTAAGGAGGGGCTTAACAGTTCAGAGGGGGGTGCTAAAAAAACTAATTAAATTGAGTGAAAGTAATGAACGTCTATAAGCTTCAGCTATATAAGCATGCAAATTCGGGAAAATCGCAATAACCTCCCCGTGCTGAGATGCGTCGTATCATGTGTCGACGATAGCCAGAGATATAGTCAAAAGTATAAAAAAATTGGCAATATTAAGAGGATTTAGCATTTAGCATCCAGTTAATGTATTTTTCTAGTATATGAGTGGAGTCTTTATCTTATGTGAGTGTACATCGTTTTTATTGTATTTGTCAAATGTACTATTCAATTCCTTGGAAAGAATAACTTTAAATACAATATTATCAAAGTACCTTTACTTAAAATACATACGGAAAGGTTTAGAGCCTCCTGACTTTAAATACTTTACCCGGAGTGATTGTCAAGCACAGGGCATGCAAAGATGTTTTCAATGAGCTCACTGCTTAATTGCTTTTTTCATTCCCAAAATTGTGTTGATTTTCCCCCCTGACAGGTCATGTCACACCCAGTGGTGGCTCCAGGATTTTTTTGTTGGGGGTGCTAAGGAGGGGCTTAACAGTTCAGAGGGGGGTGCTAAAAAAACTAATTAAATTGAGTGAAAGTAATGAACGTCTATAAGCTTCAGCTATATAAGCATGCAAATTCGGGAAAATCGCAATAACCTCCCCGTGCTGAGATGCGTCATATGTGTCGACGATAGCCAGAGATATAGTCAAAAGTATAAAAAAATTGGCAATATTAAGAGGATTTAGCATTTAGCATCCAGTTAATGTAGGCCTGTTACATACAAAAGACAGTACAAACAAACATCACAAAAAGAAATTTGATAGACATACATTTAGTGGAGATTAAAAAACTGATTTTAACATTTTCTGGAAGTTAGCATAGTGGAATACGTCCATAATTAATGTGATGAACTACACCTGTAGTTACTCTGTTAGTAAGTGAACTTGTAAGGAAATCGCTCCCTATCCCATTATATACTGCACTATTTGAGGGGACAGTCATATGTAGTGGTGTCTGAAATCATAGTGGACATTATCGTGTGCACTCATTCAGTCCCATAATGCACTGCAGTAACGAGTGTACAACTGATGTTCACCCATAGTCACTAGAGAACTGTGTACTGTGAGGTTTGCACTAAAAGAAGTCCCATGTCTCTGATGAATATGGTTTCCTCTGTTTGTTTGTTTGTTTGTTTTTCGCCACTTAGTTTCTGAATTCACAGTTTCATTTTCATTCTCTACTTCAAGCGCACTATATTAGTGGAGTAATGTAGGGGATAGTGAATAAGTGTATAGGGGGTGATTTTGGACACAGACTTCAAATATTACAAAAAATTATGCCAGTTGTGAACTCCAAAAATGGACCAGGAAAGTGATAAAGGGATGGTTCACTGGGTTTTTTTTCTAGGCTTGATGGTGTTTATGGGGTGCAGTCTAACATGTGTTAATGCTTCATTTTTTTAAAAACGCATTATTTTTCACATAATTTACCTTTATTCCACACCGCTCTGTCCCTTCTCTGAGAAACGGGCTGATCTTTTCCTGTTTTTATGAAGCTCCGCCCTCAGAAATAGGCAATGGGCTCTGATTGGTTTGCTAGCCCAGTGTGTTGTGATTGGCTAAACCGCCTCTAGGTGTGCGTCTAAAAGTCCCGCCCCTCAGCGGCTTTTTCTCCGGTTGTATTGTAAACAACGGCATCCTTAATATCGCTTATCAGTTTGAGCCCGATTGAGAAGCAGAGGATATTATTGAAGAGGATCGTGCACAACCTGTGCAAGCACGGCTTTTAATGGTAGGCCTGTGTTTTTTGTTTGTTGTTGTCTCATACTTTTAGATACACTGTTATTTGTAAATACTACTGCTTATGTTAGCTTTTAATATACGGTTATATCCTGATTAAAGCTTTAATACAGTAGCAACTGCACGCGCATCCATGTATAATGCTTCTCATAGCTATGTGAAAATAAGTGTATAATTGGAACAGTTCAGTGTTATAGCTGAGCTGAATGAGAGAGAGAGAGAGAGAGATGCAGAGCTTGTGCAGAGCAGGGGGACGCGAGGAAGAGGATTAAGAACCGCTGCTTTAGAACATTGATTTTGAAACTTG
>NW_015505461.1:1331716-1334455 GCF_001515645.1 Sinocyclocheilus grahami
CCGTTTTTGTAGGCATTAAACTGGCAGAATTTTAAAAGACGATATCTCCGTTTGCATTGAACTTTCAGCTTCGTAACTTTGCAGATATTGTTTATGCTCAAACAGCAACATTACACACTAACTAACATTCAAAAAGTGAAATCGCAATCAACCACCCCTTTGAGTTCTATGAAATGCTCTAGCATCATTGGTTTAAAGACACTACTTGGTTTGGTATGTTCTATTATCTAATGTCTTTCATACAATTAAGTGTCCAAATACTTTTTGGGGCAAGTTATCTACTCACATCTATCTACTAACATTTGGCCCTGTATATCTTCCAGTATTGTAACCGTATAAACTCAGCAAAATAAATAATAAAAAAGTGCCCAGTGAGACATAATGGATACAGTCTCCAGCCTGTGAAGGTAAGACTGTAACAGATACATTCAGGTTCTGAGTCTCTGGTCCGTGAGGGAGAGATGTCAACATGATGCCCCGAGTCTCCAGCTTTTGAGGAAAGAGATAACCTGCGTTCAGAGTCTTCATCCAGCGAGACAGCAACAGATGCAGCACGTCCTGAGTCTCCATCCTAGAGAGACAAAGCTGATTGATCAAGTTCTGAGTCTCTAGCCCAGAGAGGCAGAAGACATACAGTCCAGACATTTGCAACAAGGTTAAGCTCCGGCAAGCAAACCTTCACTTCAAGGTACGTTTGTCTGCGTGTTCCAGTCTAAGCACCTTCTGCACCTACTCCAGGCCTCCTCTGCATTCCAGATCTTAGGACCCTTTGGTGCTCCAGGAGATCAGCATTTTACAGCGCTTCGTGTTCAAAGCTGTTGAAAAGTATTCCTGTTATTTTCCCCACTGCATTGTTAACAGCATAACCAGTGGAAGAAGTCACCACCACTGCTCACTCAACCACAGAGAAAGTAAATGTCACTTATCCAAACCTTTCCAGAAACCGTGGCATTATTTCATATAATCATTATGTGATTTTCTAATTTACATTAGATGTTATATAGCTGATCAGTAAAAGCTGCAGTCCGTAACTTTTTTGGGGTTAAAAATGATCCGAAATCAATATTTGAGCAAGTACATAACCAGCCAGTGTTCAAAACTATCGCCTTACTTTAGCCCGATTCACAACAGTTACCTTATAATAATGTTTTCTAATTTGAGTGGTACGGGTAGGTTTTCGCGGGAAATTCGAGCATGGCACTGCATCATTACATCACGTCTGTAAACATAAAGGAGTTGTCCCGGCTACTAGGCTATCGCATGTGAGGATCCTGCAGGTGGCCGATCATTCATAGCCTTTTCTCACAGCAGCTAGAATAATTAAATGTATCATTTTGATGGCGGCTTGTAATCCAGAAAGGATTATGTGTTCAAGAAACACATGTGAATGAAATTACATTATATTCCAGTTATAAATGTGCTTCTGATTACAGATAGCCTGGGATTACAAAGATTTGTATTTTAAAGAAAACCAGTTCGAAGGGAGCATAATTTACTTTTTGGGTTAAAAGAATCTCTTAATATGAAATTCGAAGAGTATGACAATTAGATCCCAGCAAGCAATTTTGCTTTTAAAAGACATCTATTAGACGTCTAAACATAGCCTAGACGTCTAGGCTAAAACAAGGCTAAATTTGGGCTGTCAGTGAAAATATAATAGACGTCTAATCATAGCCCATTTATAGACTAGTCATCAATTAGACGGCTATTAAACGACTACATATATACGTCTAATAGATGGTGAATATGGGTCTAGGCTAAAACAAGGCAAAATTTGGGCTGTCAGTGAAAATCTAATAGACGTCTAATCATAGCCCAAGAATAGACTAGTCATCAAATAGTCCGCTATTAAATACATCTAATAGACAACAAAATGGCAATCCATACATACAGCTTTTCTTAACAACTTAAGACAATACAAAGTGATAAAAATACAAAAGAATTAATGACAAAATAAAATTTTATAAATACAATACACTTAAATATTATGATAAAAAAAATCTGGAGTTTTTAACAACTTAAAAATATATATATATATATTTTAAATAACTTAAGATATTTAAACCAACTCTGTTGCTGCCAGGAAGTTGGTCATCACAGCATCTGCCAAATAAGAAAGAAAAAAAAGCACAAGAAAAGCTTAACATAATTTTTTACTTTAATTACACTAATTGTGAAAGGGAGTCATTCTCTTTTGCTTGGATGCCAACTAAAAACTAAAACGAGATATATAGTGTATCACCATTCAGTGTGTTAAAAAAGAGAGCTCTCTGGTAAATGTTGTGTCTTTTATACACATACCTCTGATGACCGAGAACAGTGCAGTCTTTTCAAATGCCTCTTTCTGCAGCGGACCACCCCCCTTCATGTTGAATTTGGACATGAGGGAATTTTTTAAAAACCCTAAAATATAATACAGATTGAGGTGGTTAACAATTGCAGACAAAGTTTGACATTTCAAAATGACCAGTCAAGGAATTATTTTTTAAATTTCTGATTTGCGTTGTAACTTATTGAGTATTGACACCACAATGTTTGATGAATGTGGCAACATTTGTAGGCTTTACCTGTCCAGCATCCTTCTGGCACTGTCTTTGAGGTTTCTTCCTTCAACTCTGCACAACTTTGACACCTGAATAACACATGCTGAGGAAAGAGATAACCTGCGTTCAGAGTCTTCATCCAGCGAGACAGCAACAGATGCAGCACGTCCTGAGTCTCCATCCTAGAGAGACAAAG
>NW_015505461.1:1334894-1346441 GCF_001515645.1 Sinocyclocheilus grahami
TTTTGGGCATAATAAATAATGCATATTTAATAATGCTGTAAAATAATTAAATAAAATATAAAATAATGCTAATTTAAATGATTCAAAAGTTTACTTGCATTTGAACAATTTTAAGACTATTTTGGCTATGCTCATCGTCTGGTTACTGGTATAGGGCTATAGCCAAGCCGTTAAAATTAGACCACAGATTGCCTCGATTTCGCCAGGTGGGTTAAAAGCAGACTACACGTAGCCCGTCCAATTTAGAGCAAAATCATTGCTACATATAGACCATGTCATGAAATGACACTTATATCTTTGTAGATATTATTGACACTGCGAACATGATGGGATATCAACCATCTCATGCGCTGCCTGGCCAAAAACTACAGTGAATCAGGTTTGACTATAAGTGGGCTACAGATAGCCGTTCTGACTACGAGCTAAATCGTGGCTATGCACAGGCTATGTATTGAACATGTCAAAGAAATGAAACCAAACACCCTGTAAACGCTGTTGACTTTGCTAACATTTAATATCATACATCTCACAAGTTATTTTGCCAAAAAATGACTGAAACCAAATTCAAGGTTATTTGGGCTAGAAGTGGGTTACACATAGTCAGACTATATCGGGTCTATACTTAACCGAGACGTTGAAATTACGGCTATTACTTGCTGGGATTAGACTGTGCAGAAATGTAAATCTACACGCTAATACACACTACTCATAGTCACCAATGCTGATGTTGTTATCATTAATTTGAGAATAAAGTATAACAATAATAATAATTTGAACGGTTTGATGTTATATGAGCTAACCGATCTTTAGATTTAATTTATGGTAATGCTTTTTTCCTCAGTTGGTCAGAACAAACATGGCAAACTTGTTACCTACTTGTTCAGATGGTGAAAATTCTTATTTGGATCATATTCCAATACGTAGGCTAGAATCTGTGATTGTGTACAGTAAATATCCACACTGGTGCGTTGACTGACTGCCACACATACTCTTCAGATTCATCCGCGCTGGAGCCGCGCCGACTCACAACCCACGCAAACTAGATAATTCCTGGTTTTCAAACAGAGATTGCGACAAAGAGGCAAAACTTACGGACTGCAGCTTTAAGAACAAATAATCTTTTATTTATTTGTTTGAGGCATAATAAGGTTATTCGCCTTATTAGTTTCAGTTTATCTTTTCGTAAGAAAACGTAACTCTGCCACAGCAACACCCAACTGAATCATTTGAATTTTATGCATCTTATTGCACTTTATTAATTTTTCATTTATGGTATTTGTTTAGTAGTTGTTGATAACTCTTGTCTATCTTTACAATGTATTTTATTACACTTGTGTCTTCCTTGTGTTGATAATACAGTAAGAGATTCTACAAGTTAGATATCCCACCAATCTTTCTTATCTGATCCAAAAATCAGTCATCGGTGGCGTGAGTACTCATTACTACATTTCGCCTCCCTAGGTTAGCAAAAGCAAAATCATTACATTTGTAAAATACAAATAAGCTTTTTATTTGGATAGGGTATAAAACATTAATGGATGTTTTTCATGCTTGTTCGATGAACCATAAACAATTATTGCACATGCACCTGTGGAACATTCCTTAAGAGACTAACGGTTTACAGGCAGTATGTAATATAGTTACAATAACTTAGGACAGTAAAGAGACCTTTCTACAGACTCTGAAAAACACCAGAAGAAAGATGAAAGATGTTCACCTGTGTGAACATGCCATAGTCCTGAGGACTGCAGATGTGTCCAGATAAATAAACTTCAATGTCTGTAATGTAAGATGCCTATAACAGTGCTACAGGGATGTTATATGAGCTAACCGATCTTTAGATTTAATTTATGGTAATGCTTTTTTCCTCAGTTGGTCAGAACAAACATGGCAAACTTGTTACCTACTTGTTCAGATGGTGAAAATTCTTATTTGGATCATATTCCAATACGTAGGCTAGAATCTGTGATTGTGTACAGTAAATATCCACACTGGTGCGTTGACTGACTGCCACACATACTCTTCAGATTCATCCGCGCTGGAGCCGCGCCGACTCACAACCCACGCAAACTAGATAATTCCTGGTTTTCAAACAGAGATTGCGACAAAGAGGCAAAACTTACGGACTGCAGCTTTAAGAACAAATAATCTTTTATTTATTTGTTTGAGGCATAATAAGGTTATTCGCCTTATTAGTTTCAGTTTATCTTTTCGTAAGAAAACGTAACTCTGCCACAGCAACACCCAACTGAATCATTTGAATTTTATGCATCTTATTGCACTTTATTAATTTTTCATTTATGGTATTTGTTTAGTAGTTGTTGATAACTCTTGTCTATCTTTACAATGTATTTTATTACACTTGTGTCTTCCTTGTGTTGATAATACAGTAAGAGATTCTACAAGTTAGATATCCCACCAATCTTTCTTATCTGATCCAAAAATCAGTCATCGGTGGCGTGAGTACTCATTACTACATTTCGCCTCCCTAGGTTAGCAAAAGCAAAATCATTACATTTGTAAAATACAAATAAGCTTTTTATTTGGATAGGGTATAAAACATTAATGGATGTTTTTCATGCTTGTTCAATGAACCATAAACAATTATTGCACATGCACCTGTGGAACATTCCTTAAGAGACTAACGGTTTACAGGCAGTATGTAATATAGTTACAATAACTTAGGACAGTAAAGAGACCTTTCTACAGACTCTGAAAAACACCAGAAGAAAGATGAAAGATGTTCACCTGTGTGAACATGCCATAGTCCTGAGGACTGCAGATGTGTCCAGATAAATAAACTTCAATGTCTGTAATGTAAGATGCCTATAACAGTGCTACAGGGAGACAGGAAGGACAGCTGATTGTCCTTGCAGTGGCAAACCACATGTAACAAAACTTGCAGGTGGCTTATGGTGGAAGAGTAGAGTAACATCTCACAACAAGAACTGGCAAACCTGATGTAGAACATGAAGATGAGTTGCACTTCTGAAAGCAGCTGGTGGACACACACAATACCAATTGTGACTTTTGATAGTGTTCAGGGACTCATTATTCCATTACTGTTCATCAGATGCCTGTGAAACGTGTTCAGTTTATGTCTCAGTTGATCTTTTTATGTGAATACAAATATTTACACATTAAGAAATTTGCTACACGTAAAAGCAGTTGAATGTGCTGAATGTACTTTTTTTGCTGAGTTTTTATCTTTACATTGATACGTGTAAATATACTGTTACATGTTATTACCACACTGTCCACATTTAGATGTGTCATTTGTCCAGTAAAAATAGCAATGTATTTTCTGGTTTGGTTTATCATGCCATGTAACTTCTTGACAGTGTGTTGACATTATTGGAGTGAAAGAAAAGCAAAAGCTCTTTGCTCGTCACATTTATAAACTGCTATAAATTGACACATATTAAGGAAAATAGTTGCAGGCTGATAATGCAGAGGATTCATTGTTTGGTTGTTTTGTTTGTTGAGAAGGTGAACTGCTCAGTTCATTGTGTCACAGTGTTTGAGTATGCCAGACACTACCTCTCTGTCTAACTCAGTTCTGCCTGCTGGCTAGTCTGTTGCTCTGTACCATACAGGGTCTGAACGGATGAAGCAAAACAATACCCTCAATTTTCCGACAATTCAAGATGTCTAATGGAAGAAACTAAAATCCAAGAAGCACATCATATGAAATGATGGGACAGACAGACAGTGTAAAGACCAGAGCAGAATGGTGATATGACAGAATCTCTGGAGGTTAAACAGAAGTCAAGCAGTATTTTAGCAATATTTAAAATGCTCTCACCAGGGGACATACAGAATATGCAGGTTGGTTGTCATAGAGGAGGTGGCATGTAGTCGAGCCATTAGATTACTGTGCCTGAACAAGAAGCTTATTAGCTTAGTGGTTTAAGAATGGCCTTTTTTTTAAACAACACTGAGAATGAAGCAGATGGACCTGCATGACAAGTGTCAGATTGTGATCACACACAAAACATTTTTCATATATACGGTTCTTGAGCTGTGTATATAGTTCTTCATGTGTGTTCTTCGAAGTGCAAGTACATGGTTTTCTAAAGAACCCTAGAACGAGAATTGTTCTACAATGGCATCATGGCAAATTAAAAAAGGTTCTCCTATGGGATGAGACCCTTTTTTGAAACTTCATTTTTAAGAGTGCTGGGTGACACCATGCATTTGAACACAACCAAAGAAATTAACAGTGAGACCATCAACTAAGATAGAGGGAAGTTTTGATTTAAAAAAAAAAAAGAGAGACAGCCTTTTTTGATTGAGCTATAAAAGTGATGGATATGAAACCAGCTGGTTTCAAGTTTTCTGTCTACATGTTATATATTTTTGTTTTAATATGTAACTATTGATTTATACACGTATATTTATTCAATAAAAGTACATTTTTGCAAGAATCTGATGAACAAGGGTACCAATACTTGGGAAGGATAGATGTTCGCCAAGGCCTTGGTTCTGAATTCTCTAAGAAATGCTAGTGACAGGCTTATGGGAGAAGCTGCACTTGATCATGCAGACATTTTATTTATAATTCAATAAGAGAAGGAAAAAAGAGACAAGTGGGAATTCTGCCCAGGTGTCTGATTCTTTCTTCACTGAACACAGATGATGTGCTATAAGAATAAAACTAGAACCAAGTATCGTAATATCCTTGGGGCTTTTCAGGAACTTCAACTCAGTGTAACATTAAGGAAGCCCTGATTCAAACCTCAGTTAGAGAATCTAGCAGCTTTATCACAAATGTCTCTTTATAGCAACACGCAATTCCATTTTCAGAAAAATGAAATCTGAACTCAAACAGTATCTATAGAATATTTTTAAAACGTTACCAAAATCAAATGTATCAAAATCTGCAGTGCCACTTGAGGGCATGTGCTGTTACTAAATCACAAAGTTTGCACATTGTGGTCTTTTCATTTAAAATATTCCTGCAAGCAATAACATCTCATTGATCTGAAATATGAAATGCATTATGAATTTTTCATCATTAATCTTAACTACGGCTGAGGCATATTTTAAAATGCTGCACAAATGTTCTAGGCACCACTGAGAATGTATTGCTGAACTGAAAAAAAAAATCCACTATACATAAAATATGGATGTAGTACATGGTAGGCACAAACAAATGAAGTACTGGTAGGATTATTACAAAACAACAAAATTAAAACAGTTGCAGTCCAGTTTACAACTACATGTCTTTAGCATAAATTATGGCAATTATGTCTTGGACTGTTTGGTGGATCTCAACAGCAGCGGGGAAGAAATCTTCTGAAGAACTTTCTGAATTCAGCGTTGAAGACAGTGTAGATAATTGGGTTCAGAGCACTGTTCACGTAACCTAGCCATGTCACTGTACTCATCAGGTGGGGAGAGATGTGACAGGATTCACACAGGGCTCGTGTAGTGTGAACTACAAAAAAAGGAGTCCAGCAGAAGAGGAAGACACCTGCAGGAAGATCAAACATCATCTCATATTTGACATTATCGAATTGAGGTACAATTCGGTGTATTTTCAGAGCATTTTCTGATAAACTATTATACAAACCTTACATAAAAGTGGACAAAAATATGTTTAAGACAAAGCAATTAATTTTGCTTTGCTAATCAAGTTGTTTTTAATCAAAAGAATTCTAGCTCCTCAGCTTGTAAAAACAAGCAAAATTTTCACTTGCGTTAAAAATGACACTAATCACAAGTGGACCCTCTGCAGTGGATGGGTGCCGTCAGAATAGGAGTCCAAAAAGCTGATAAAAACATCATCCACAAGTAATTCACACAACTCCAGTCCATTAATTAACATTTTGTGAAGTGATTTGTTTTATAAGAAACAAATCCATCATTAACACATTTTAACTTTAAGCTGTAGCTTCTGGCCAAAATATTAGACCATCATTTAAATTAAATAACGCTTCCTCCAGTAAAAAAAAAAGAAAAAAAAAGTCCATCTTCTGTTGTCCTCTCACATAGAAATCCACCTATATATTTGTTTAGAACTGTTTTAGCTTATGAACAGTGCTTGATATGTGCATATTTCTCTCCTGATTCAGATGAGATTGAATCACAAAGCAATATTATGGATAGAGGATTCACATTTGATTTGGAAGCAATAATTTGAAGTTAAAAATGTCTTGATGGATTCAATGATTACAATCATGCATCTTTTCGCTTCATAATACGTTCATTAATGGACTGGAGTCGTGTGGATTACTTCTGGATTGTTGTGATGTTTGTATCAGCTGTTTAGACTCTTATTCTGACGGCACCCATTCACTGGAGTGAATCCATTGGTAAGCAAGTGATGTAAAGCTAAATTTCTCCAAATCTGTGAAGAACAAACTGATGAAGAAACAAAATTATCTACATCCTGGATGGCCTGAGGGTGAGTAAATTTTCAGCAAATTATATTTTTAATAAATGTATTAACTACTCACAATTAAGTGTATGGGCCAATACATTGCACTATAAATGTTAAAATCCACACTGTCAAGACATTAAGATTACATGAGTTTAGTGTGATAAGTTTTATTAATATTTAAGTAAGTGTCATGACCCTTTCCAGTCCAGAAAACACAAAGACTGCATGAGTAGAACGGTTTACAGACTTTACATAAAATCCACCCACATGAATTCCACATAAAACAGTAGTTACACTACTGAAAGGACAATGTATATCAGTTTACTGATTAAATAACTCACGTATATAATATAAGTGCTTTCAAAAAAACTAAAAGCAGCAGCTGGATCTGCTTTTTAACCTCCCAGAATGGTCATTACTGTAAATGTGTTTTTTGTTTGTGGTTACAAATTTGCTGGATTTCAAAACTATTTTCTGTGATAGATGACAGTATGCCATAATAATCTCAAATCACTCCATTAATAGGCAGAACGTTGTGGTCAGACTCCTCCTGTTCTGATAAAGCAAAAAAAAAAAAAAAAAAAGCAGTCAAGGCTCAAAATATTCATGAATGACTTTAAGAGCTCTGGAAAGCTTTGGATAACCCAGAAACCTGCAAAATCACGGCCATTAATTCTGCATTATGCAATGCTGGCATAAGAATCTCTTACGAAAGGGACCAAACTATGTCAAATCAAATGTTATGAATAACATGAGACAAAGCTACACATATAAATCAACCTCATGTATATTATAGATATTAATGCGCTCCTCCAGTGGCCTCAGCTCGGCCTATAGCTGAATTATTCAAGCATAGTAATGGTATTTCTATAAATACTCAGTAATGGAGTTAGAATAAGTTTCAGATCATCTGCATAACTTCAATAAGATAGTCTTATTATTTTTTGCATTCTATGATGCAAAAAATGTTTACATCAGATTCTTTGGAAACTATCCCTTTCCCTACTTCGCTTTAGGTCCTAAAAATCTCCATGATACAGAATGAGAATCTCTTCACAATAAAAATTGGAAATGTCTTGTTGTTACCTTAAGGAGTAATTTAACCTATAGTCATGTTTAAATCATATTAAATAACATTTTTGACTTGAATAAAATTTCTTCTTTGAATAAAACCACAAAGCACATTTTAGGTAACCTGACAAACTATTTTACATTGTCTGGATATGTGATGTATTGTCAAATGGCTAACAAAACAGGATGCTAATTTCATGAAATTCTATATAAGGGATAGTTCTCTCTCTCACACACACACACACACACACACACACACTTCCAAACTCGTTTGACTTTCTTTTGAAAACTAAAGCGGTCTAATTGTGTATGGACAACGTGTATGGATCTGGATCAACATGAGGGTAAGTCCTCACAGAATTAAATTTTTGGGTGAACTATCACTTTAAGTTGTCGTCTAAGCAAGTAAAAATGACAAAGATAAAACTCATTTAAAACTAATTTTCAACAACAACAATAATAGAAATAATAATAATAATAATGAACACATTTCATGTCATTGCTGTATGTGATTGT
This sequence comes from Sinocyclocheilus grahami, assembly GCF_001515645.1. Lineage (NCBI taxonomy): Eukaryota > Metazoa > Chordata > Actinopteri > Cypriniformes > Cyprinidae > Sinocyclocheilus > Sinocyclocheilus grahami. The sequence goes on from NW_015505461.1 coordinate 1,342,867, forward strand.
GTTAATGAATGGTGGCCTAGAAATTAGGTTAAGGCACCAGGTGAACCATGACATCATAATTGGATAGAGGGATTTGCCTGTAGTTAGTTTTATCTGTGTGTTCCAGGGAAATTCAACTTCTGTGGCAATTTCATTCAAAGTTTTGAAGCTTAACTACCTACACACAATAATTAAACTGATTTGTCGATAAACGCTCAGGAGCATTTATTAAGTAGTATTTTTATGTCGTCTTTCATTCTGCTTTTTGAAGTCACATCAAATGAGTTATATATTAAGTACGGTCAACTCCTACAAGACTGAAACAGACCACCAGCACATATGCAGCCAACACTTTAAGAAATTTACAGTTATTTCAACACTTACCCACAACAACAGGTAAAACCCTCATGGCTTTTCTCTCCCTTCCATTGATCTTAGCCCTCTTCTTTCTCTGAGCTGGCTGGCCATATTGAATGTCAGGGTAGGCCACAGTCTGAATGGTTCTGTTTTTGTACTCCGGTGGGAAGGGGCAAACGGGCTGTGTGAAGTCATCAAGCTCCTCAAGACTGGACTGGGCCAAGTCCCTCTCAATGACCCGGGGCAGAGACGCAGGCAGAGCCCCCAAAGGCGGGAAAGCGGCAGCCACTGCAGCATGCTGTAAACTGCGGCAGGCCTGGATACTGATTCTCAGTTTGGCTTTGCGTGATTCTTCCCACTTGCGCAAGCCATGGAATATCCCAAAGTACAGTAGGAGCATGATGGGACACGGGATGAAAAAGGAACAGACAGACGAATATACTACATAATTGTTGTCTTCAAGTTTGCATTCTCTGGGGTCTCTTTGTGGAACAGTGTTTATTCCGAAGATGACAGGAGACGCCACAGCCAGTGCCAACAGCCACGTGGCAGAAAGTAATAGAATCTGCCGATAGTCAACATGCTTTCTGTTGTAGTTAAGTGGTATGGACACTGCTATAAACCTGTTAACAGGATGCATATTGAAAGTTACCATCGGGACAAACAGAAATAAAAACTTTCTAAGCCCTATGATCACAGCAAAGCCAAAGTTTATACTCAAATGGTTCTCAAGTGGCTTTGCTTTAGGACCCAGATGAGTAAACAAGTGTGTCCTGGTAACTTAATGTTTACATTGGCCCAACATTATGCAAAATTAACATGAAATGCTGAATAGGAAAATCTTTTTTTTTTAACATTGATTTATACATGGAGTGTTAGGTTTCATGTGCTTAATAGCCAATAATTCACTGCTCAAAATATATTGTGGTAACCAGAAACCATATATTCTCATTGCAACAGAACCCATATTTAAATTATTCTGGGTCATATTTTCTTTCACTTTTTGCATAGCTTTGTTCATGGACCTTTATGATGAGCGCATGGCACACATCCGGTCCATGTTTAACATCTGCCTAATTTGGCTGGCTTCTAAGTGAACAATGAATTTGCTCCAACACTAGACACATTGCCTTTGACAAACAACAGAAGACATTAAGCCTATTTATTCTGATGCATTTTATTATTTACATTTAGCATTATTTTCCTGTCTGCCATCAGATCAGACCTTTTTTGGGTCACGACTCACCAGTTGAGAACCACTAATTTACAGAATATTGCTCATCTCAACTTTCTTTAATATAGATGCTTAAAGAGCACTCTGTCCATTTTGAAACACCGATGTGCTGGAATATAGTCTTTTGCACAATAAGAATGAACTTCAAAACCAGCATGACCCGTTTCTGCAACCCCGATTACGTCAAAATAATATGCTAAAAACTGATTATGCAGTCTGCATTCTTTCTCGAGAAAACGCCTCTGGGCTCCCAAAGCAACTTTTCTCTTTCCTCAGGAAAAGTAATGCTATACAAAAATCAGGGATATTTGACTGAGATTAAAGAACAAACCTGTCCACACTGATTGCACAAAGGTTGAATATTGATGCTGTACAGAGCATTACATCCATGGTCATTAGTCCATCGCAAAGAGCCACATTTAAGGACCAGACACCACCTTGAAACTGGAAAGACAGATTTATTGTATCAAAAAGAGTTTTAATAAAGTATTTAGAAGAAACTGCACACTTCCTCACATTGAAGAGCATATTCTATTCATTTCAGACAGGTAACCAACTTTTTTTGGATACAGATTCAGACTGTCCTTGATTCTCTGAATGACTCAAACTAATGAGCCTACAACTTGAGGATAACAAGATAAGTGGCCTAAAAGCTAAAACGCTTGAGAAAGAGATTCAAAGAGGGAGTTATATGTAGTAACCTCTTTTCAAATAAACTATCTATCTACACATACATACACTATAAACACATAATGAATAAGTTATATTTGTCATTTATTATAAATTAGAATGCAACTGTAATCATATCTTAAATTTGTCAGTCTATATGTCTCAGTGCTCATTCTGATACAATGACAAACAGTATTTTGAGATACAGTAGACCTATAGGCTATGCCTATAAAAAAAAGCACATTTGTTAATATATATTTGGGAACTTAAACAAAACGAATTACACAATTAACTTCTCAGTATGTCACAAACATACAGTATTTGCGCTTAAACACATCACTTACCTCTGCATAGACAAACAGGGGTAAAACCAAAACTGCCAACAGCAGATCTGCCACAGCCAAACTCACTATGAAATAGTTTGTCGTTGTCTTCAAGGCTTTTTCCTTATAAACACTAAGGCACACAAGCGCATTTCCACAAATGATCACTATAATGAGCAAAACCCCAAATATGAGAGCAGGAACATTGTAGGTAAAGAGATCGGACTGAAATGTACTGTTCAAGCTCGATACATTCACAGACATTGTTCTTGATCCGAGCGACAAGGGCTTCTTCGGAGAAACTTTTCATAAATGCTTCATGTTGTCCTGTCCACTGTAGTCCATCTCTGCTCATCTTGTGTTAGTCAGAAGACAAGTCATCTATAGCAACAGCACGGCGCCAGATAGAGGCGTTGAGTAGGTCAGTCCATCTGCTGTCTCACCTTAAATAACACAGTCCGATAATCTGGGAAAGTCGCGATCTGCATTTCGTTTAATGGGAGCTGCTGTCAATATGAAACTTTTCGACGATGAGGGAAAAAAAAAAAAAAAAAGATAGTATAGTCGCTCCAACAGCTTAACCAATGTGGACGCACTTGCAGGCGGGCGGACGGTCGGTGTGGCGCTAAGGGCGCTCATTTAAGACTGCAGAGTACAGTACAATTTGAGTAGCCTACACGTCCGCTCATCCTGCCCATTTATACAAGTATAAATAATATATAATAATTAAAATATCAGTAAGCTTAATATATATATATATATATATATATTTTTTTTAAATGTATTGGGTACTTTCAACTGGGATGTGGCTGTCCCGAACCCTAACCCCTAAATTTCAACTTATGAAAAATAATATTGAAATAATTTTTGCATTTTTTTTCCATTGTTGTTTTTAAAATATCTTCGATTGTTTTTTCAAACTGAAGTTAAAAAAATATTTTATATTAGTTTTAAATCATGAAACTTTAATTAAAAAAAAAAAAAAAAAAAAAAAAAAAAAAAAAAGAACCCCC
>NW_015505461.1:1348412-1392058 GCF_001515645.1 Sinocyclocheilus grahami
TATATATATATATATATACACGTATACATACAGCAAAAAAAATCCCTAAAGACATAACCTGTTTTCTGTTTTTCTCCCAAGTGGATTATGTTTTTTTTTTTTTTTTAAGATTACCAAGATATGGAATTATAATGGCCTACATTTCTTAAACTAGGATATTTAATTATATATATTAAACTTATGTATAGGTTGTATATAGGGGAGACTCACAGTGTCACACTCTTGTGAAGGGAGGCACACGAAGACGAAGGTAATCCAAATAATATTTAATAGTAATCCAAGATGATGAAGATTCATACAAAACACAGGGTAACACAAGCAGCATGCACAACTAATAACCGGCCAGGAAAAACGGAAAGGGAGCAACTTAAATACAGACCAAATGAGGATAATTAACTAACACAGGTGAACAGAATGAACTAATCAGACACGAGGGAAAACTAGGTCAAGGTAAACATGAAAGAAAACAAACTAAAAGTCTATGAACTGAACATAACTGTGACACACATGTTGTCATACTTGTTCAGTGAATATTTCTCAGGTTAGGTTTATTTTTGAAGTCAGTTTTTGTACATGTACATACCTTAAAGTATTAATAAACAAACAAAATGCAGTAAATTGAAAAATTCCACTCTTATTGCAAGAAACTTGCCATTAAACAGCCTATAGGCTTCTCAGCTAAACTAAACAGCAAAATAATTATGAAATACAAAATTCATTCACTTATGAAATAGTAAAATTGACAGAGTATGTTTTGACCAACAAATATGAAAGTGAATAAAGTTTAAAACTTGTGAAGATTTTCACTGTATAAACAAAAAGAGCTGAAACATTCTTCAAATCTTCTTTTGTTTGCTGCAGAAGAAATAAAATTATGCACCTTGTGGAACCATAAGTGTGATTAATGGCACTGAATGTGCAATTCAATTGTACTGTACTTTAAATCATATTTTAAAAGTACATTAGAAAAGCATACTTGCAGATAAAATAATATTCATTAAATAAAAGGTCACTTAAATGTACTTAAAAGAAGTACACTTTCATGACTGTTTCTTAATCACTAACATACTAAAGCACATGTAAAGTACTAGATTACACTGTTAGAAATAAATCTGTAAAATAACAGAAAAAGTACTGGCAGCTCATTACCGGGACATTATCCATTAATTTTATGGACATTTCTGTTAACTCTAAAACACTACACAATGAAGTGTAAAATTCAAAATGGTAAAATACCTGAATGAATGAATGAATGAATTAGGGAAAATTGGTTACACTTTATTTTAAGGTGTCCTTGTTACAGTGTAATTATACATTTAAGTAATGAGTAATATTATTTAACTACATGTACTTACTATAAGGTTAGGATTATTTAGGGTTAGGATTAGAGTTTGGATTAGGGTTACTTGCATGTAATGCATAATTCATTGTTATTATAATAGTAAGTACATGTAACATGTATATTGAATTATCAGCTCAGATGATATGATCGTGTTTGGTTCAATGTATAGTCTATTCAAACTATTGAATCCTTAACTTTGAAATGGCAAACAAGATGGCACTAACTTTGGAAGGCACATGAGAACGAAGATACAATAAATAAATACTTTAATGACATCCAGGAATAAGGGAATCCACAGAAGGGTGGACACACACCAATACAAACATGTATGTTGACGTAAAATACCGAACGAAGGCTAGAACTAAGGAGTGAGTTTAAATAAGGCAGGCAGATGACGAGATACAGGTGATGGGAATTAACTAACAAATCAATGAACTAAACTAGGACAGGAACAGAACCAAATATGGGCACAGACGAATTAAACAGACCAGATGACTAAACAGAGTGAAAAACAGCAAAAGAGTTCATAACCGTTACAGTTCGCCCCCCCTCCCGGACGAATGACAGAGTCCAGGGAGGTGATGAAGGAGGGAGGAGCCAGGGTGATGACAGAAGGGAACTGGAGCAGCAGAAGGAGCCAGGCAGGACCCAGGCCACAGCCATGATAGCGACCCACGGTGGAGCCAACGGAAGGAGGAGCCATGATGGAGGAAGGGCTGACGACTCCAGGGGGCCGACCGACGGCTGCGGAGCATGTGGAGAGCCGATGAGCAGGGGGCCAGGGAGGATCCGGAGGGCCAAGCCGTAGCAGATGGTGCCGGCGACTGAGGCGGAGGCGGGGATCCGGAAAGGTCGCTGTAAGGATCCACCCGCCAGCCCAAAAAGCGGAATCCAGCGGCCTGGGCGAAGGTTTAATGCATATCCGGTCTTTTACTTGCGCTTCTCAGTTATCAGGACTTAGTTTCAATTTTGTCTAGCTCCGTGTTCAATCTGACTCCAATTTCACGTGATCAGTTTTTAATTAGAAATATTGCTTTGAAATATTGCCTAACTTTAATGATTACAAATATTAATTTAGATATTCGATTATTCCTGACTCACTATACTTTCACTTATCCATTCACTGGGGACCTAATGTCTCTTTTAAGTCTCACGCTGGCCTTACGTGGATATTACGATCACAAACTCGCCAGTCTGATGCTAGTCAGAGGGTGTAGGTAGACTAATACCTATTTTGCCTGCCGCCTACTGCTTGCTTATGACAAAAAGTGTGATTCACTTAGTCCTTTTTAACTTGCTAACATCGGCGATAGACAGAAATGCATGCAGGAGCAGAGTGGTCACCTGAAAGAACAACATTAAGACAGGTTGAGGATAACACTGCAGAATGCACGTCAGTGACACACGCCCAGTCCCTTGAGCGTAGGCGTCCTGTGTCGCTGCAGTCTTTTTGGCCAGGTGTGTTTCCACCTGTACTCTCTGTGGTAGTACTCAGTCTGTAGGATTACTTGATGTATCAGGTCCGTTGAGTTGATCAAGCATGAGTTGAAAGTGGCCTTCTATTCTGGGAAAACATCTGTGTCCAGTGTTGTCCTCCCCAGGATGTTTGTCTGACCCGCTGAGAAGGTTTTTCAGATCTCCATAGGTGAAGAAATAATTTCACTGCCGATGCTCCAATGTGTGCAAGACATCTTAAACAACTTCTGAATGACCATGCAATAACTGTACACTGATGACTTTGGTGATGTTGTGGGATGAGAGGAGGGTTATAAGATAAACAAAAATACACAAAATACCAATCGTGTCAAAAGTGCGAATGGTAAATAAGGTCTCCATTTTTCAGCGTCAAATATTCAGTAAACAGGTCTTATGATAGCCAAATTGTTTCCTACCACTAGGTATTTGGTCTGGATGAATAAAAGGGAAGTAGCAAAATCAATATAACCGGTATATTTACCATTGGTATGCATAATTCAAATATGTCCCCTAATTAAACATAAAAATACACAATTTCATAATTATCATCATAAAATTGCCTATATTAATTGTTTTAATTGCAAAGCATTAATGCAGACCTAAGGTTTTAACTAGGTCAATCAGAGAATGAGATTAACAGAAAGAGAGATTTAAAATCTATAGTTTCGATCATCCTCTGTGCATTTGATGTGCAGGCCAGTCACACTTGATAATGCAGGTTTGATTGGAAATTATCAGATCTGATTTATTTAGGTAAATTTGTATTGCCATTAGACATATGTTGTAAACTAGTGGGCCCCCTAGTTTGCAACAATGCTAATGATTGGACATGATAAATATTCTGTCCTAAGAGACCAGTTGCGTTGTTGAATAGGTCTCATTTTATAATTTGTAAAAATAATTTGAATTAATTAATGTGTGACTGTAGCCATGCAAGTCCTATGCACATTGTAGTGTTACATACAGTAAGTTCATAAGACCATAACATTTGCAAAAGATTTTAAAATTGCAAAAATGTTTGCCATAATTAAAATGAAATTATAAAAAATTATTTCCTTTGACCTATATGTATGAAGTCAATAATGCGTTATATATTTGAATGATGTGAGTAATTTGGACCTGGATGTTCTTATGTTCAATATCAGGTAAGCATATTGTGCAGTTACAATAATGAATGTGTGTTCTGTATGTTTGTGTGTATGTTTGTGTATAGGAGATGGGTGATGTTTAGTCTACCATAATCTGTGTTGTATAATTTAGTTCCAGTGCTACACTGGGAGGTCATGGAATTACTTGTGTAGTGCTATGTGAATGACCCTTTGTAGAATCTTCACACCCATCTCCTTGTTGTGTGTGCAAGTTGGTGTTTGTGGGACCATCATCTCCTTGTTGTGTGTGCAAGTTGGTGTTTGTCGGACCATGCAGATGTCCTTGTGGGATTTGTCCCGCAAAGATGGTAGCAGTCAGTCTGGAAGGGAAACAGACAGAGAGACAACAGCTTAATCTTGAGCCTTTTCACAAATTGCTTGAAGACTGGTGGATATTAATTTTCCTGTAATGTCCACAGCCAAACAGTTGTTTTAGATGGTTGTAATCCAAGATTGCATATCATCAGGAGCAAATTTGTTTTAGTTTATCAAGACATATATCATTGTCATGATCATGTTTTGTAAACAAAAGGCCAAAATAAACTGAATGTAAATGGTCAGATCCAAAAGCTTGTGTTTCAGCACAGTCTAAGCATGTTGCACTTTAAGCTGCTGGTACAGCTGAATTTACACAGTCTGCTGTGTTGCAGATATTATGACACCCAGATCTGCTGGGAAATTTAACTTTTAAATGATACTGTTTACACTAGTCAGATCTGTGTTCAGGGCATTAGTTTGCCAGTTTTGGTGCTGTACTGTTAGCTTAGCAATTGGCATTCTATTCATAAATTTGACCATTTTAATCTCTGCAGTCTGTAAAGATTCGTAAATCTCTGCCTGATTTTAACATTACACACAACTTTAATCACATGTCCAGTAAAAATTAGTTCTCTGATTAGATTCCATGTGAGCTGGCACTCCCAGAGAGGGATGGTTTTGTTTGCTAACACTTGCGCCACTGTGTTTGTGGTTTTGTTGCAATGGAAAAGACAAAACTTATTCCTTCCCTTGTTACTGGTTGCAGATCAATGAAATCAAATTTAACACATCTTATAGCCTTGGATGGATTTGTCCTATTCAAGATATTGCAATCAGACTAATCATTTTAGTTGGTAAATCCTGGACATGTTAACTTTTCTCATTGAAGATTTTTGCACAAATAGAAGAAAAAGAAATTCTCTCATTAGTTTGATCATTCTACCTTTCATTTTCCTTTCTTAACAATTCTTGCTTCTCACCACCTTCTGTTTTTCTCTTTCCAATCTTCCAGCACTAATAGTGCTTCCACTGTCTTTCTATGTACACCATTCCCTCTTTTTACATTCTGATCATTCTTACTATTCTTCTACAACTTTATTTCTTCTTCTAAATTGATGCTGACTCATCGTGAGATTAAAGGCCATTCCTGGCCATTGTAATATAATATATTATAAGGTTGTTATAATATAAATTATATTACATTAAAAATAGTATAAATTAAAATACTTGTATTACTGGTTTCTGGAGGGCCTCCTGAGCAACTTGTTCAGAATGACTGGTTATCATCTCACTGATCTTTTTGAAGATACACTTTTGATTTGGCCCTGTGGCCACAGCAGTCCTCACATGTGCATTGTGTGCACAGCAGCAAGCCAAACTGGAAACCAGTTACAGGTTTTGCCGCTGTGAACATTCAATGAACTGCAAGCATATACTGTAAGCATTGGTCGAATCATTGCTCAATCTGAAGATTTTTGTGACTACAATGTGGAATTGGACACAATTTTCTTTTGTTTATGAGCTGAGATGTCACTAAGTGCATTCTTCTGAGAATCTATTTGAGTGTGAGAAAGTTTGGGGGTTGGGCAAACCCAGAGTAAATGCAAATGCAAAGTACACATGCTGTTTTACTAATTCTCCCTCAGGAGAAGTTGTGGATGTCCTCTGAATGGGTTTAACCCTCAGGCCTGGCTACAAGCCTCTCAGTAGGATCAAAATTATATTACAGTTTTAGTTTTCGAATTTATAATGTCTCATCTTTTATTCACAGTCACTGGGATTTCTGCATGGCAGCAGTGGTTCTCTGGGATTGAGACATCATTTTGCCAGATTAGAGATTCTTTTGAGATTCTCTAATTTTTAATTTCATTGTGCTGTCTTGCCCAACTTCACTTTCACATACAAAATATTCTGGTGAGAATTTAATTATCTTTTTAGTTTATCCAATCATAATTTCTCTTAACTTCTTTGCACATAAATGTTTGCTTTTCAAATATTGCAAAGTTATCATTGTAAAGCCAATAAACAATATTGACATGAAATTATTTGGGTTGCAATTTACAGCCCTCTGTTGAGTACCAGAATACAATTTTGGATGATGTTATTCCAATTTTAATTTTGGTTCAAGAGACTTCATTCCTCATCTACTCTGCCGCTGTCTTGTCTCTGTCAATACATGTGGTTTCATCTAATTCTTAAGCCCCACCGGATTTCTGCGGTCTCCGGTCTAATTATGAGTATTCCGACTCATTCTACAAAAGTATGTCTATATGGGGTGTGTCTAAGCTTTCCCTCAACACTTCTAAAAAGGCTAATAAGAATTGACTTACCGCAGCAGCTGGAGAAAAAGGAAGGCGAAGCTCAAACCTCTTTCCGGAGCACATTTGAATGTTGCGCTGAAAAGACCCTCACCAACAGGAGATGGGAGATCACGGAGGGATGGTCACCAACTGTAAGGATCCACCCGCCAGCCCAAAAAGCGGAATACAGCGGCCTGGTCGAAGGTTTAATGCATATCCGGTCTTTTACTTGCGCTTCTCAGTTATCAGGACTTAGTTTCAATTTAATTCAATCCTGTCATCGCGGTGGAGCCGGAGCGACAGAGGACTGAGGTGGAGCCGGAGGGAAGGAGGAGCCGGAGGGATGAGGTGTAGCCGGAGGAGTGGAGTCCCAAGGCGGCGGATGGTCGACGACTAACCAAGGCGGAGCCGGAGGATCGATGGAGCCCGGTGGAGCTGGTGGACTGACAGGCCATGGTGGAGATGAGGGAGCTAGGAGCCATGGTGGAGTCGACGGATCGACGGGCCGAAGCGGTGTCAGGGACTCGGAGGCTGGAGGAGGAGACGAGGGATCCTCCAGCCATGATGCCAGAGGAGACTGGCAGACCCGCGGTGAGCTGAGGGTGAGCAGAGGGGCTGACAGGCAGCAGCAGCAAAGGGGCAGAAGATGGCAGGGCTGAGGCAGCAAATGGTAATATGAGGCAGGAGAGGGAGGGTGGGTGGGGATTTGTGAGTGTCCGGGTTTTCAGGGATGGTGTGTGCTGCCCACACACACACCAGATTGCCACTCCCAACATTGGGAGCACAGCAGACAGGGGAACGATCTCCATGGTCACAACAGGACAGATAGAATGTTCATAGGATGGCAGGGGAAGAACGGGCATGTCCACATATAAATCCAAGTTTGAGTCAATAGAGTCCACTGAGTCCAGCGGCAGCTCACCCTCAGCGGTGGTGCAGTGGGCGGGGCTTTCCTCCAAGCCCCCGTGCTTCCTTGCATCATCCACCGGCGCATGCTCATTTGCCGGCTCTCGCACCTGGTCAGATGGGTCAGACTCAAGCTCCGCGGCGATCCTCAGCTCTGTCCTCACCTCAGATCTGGCGATGGCTCGTCGGTCGCGGCGGGCTCTGGCTCTCTGTCTGCGGTGGGCTCAGGCTTAGGCTTTGCGCAGTGGAGCGGAGTGGAGTGGAGTGATGGTTTGCTGGGCTCTGGGTCTGGAGTGGAACTGGTGAGATGCTCCTCGGCAGGGCCGATGGTGAACGGCGATTTGTTGCTCACCAGCACCCACTCCACAAAGGCAGCGAATGAATCCCAAGGTCCACCTCCGGACAACCGTGCTCTGCACTCCTCGTTGAGGCTCGTCCGGAAGAACCCACAGAGGCTGCTGTCCGGGTTGCTGGAATGGTTGGCGACCTCCACAAAGATCGGCGAGCGGACCTCGAGAGGCATCTCCCCCTGCTCCAGCAGCAGGAGGAGGACATCAGGATGATGTCCCTGCTTCAAGAGGGGAAGGAGATCCTTCAGGTAATCCATAAACGAAGAAAATAAAAACTGACAACAAACGGAAACAAAACGGAGAGAAGGGGCGTCGCTACATTAACTTTTTGAGGTTCGGTATTCTGTCACGGCTGTGTCGAGGAAGGCACACGAGAATGAAGATACAATAAATACAAACCCGATTCCAAAAAAGTTGGGACACGGTACAAATTGTGAATAAAAACAGAATGCAATGATGTGGAAGATTCAAATTTCAATATTTTATTCAGAATACAACATAGATGACATATCAAATGTTTAAACTGAGAAAATTTATAATTTTAAGGGAAAATCTTCTTAAAAAATCTTCCCCCTCTTCTTTTTATAACAGTCTGCAAACTTCTGGGGACTGAGGAGACAAGTTGCTCAAGTTTAGGAATAGGAATGTTGTCCCATTCTTGTCTAATACAGGCTTCTAGTTGCTCAACTGTCTTAGGTCTTCTTTGTCGCATCTTCCTCTTTATGATGCACCAAATGTTTTCTATGGGTGAAAGATCTGGACTGCAGGCTGGCCATTTCAGTACCCGGACACTTCTTCTTAATGATATCCAGGAATAAGGGAATGCACAGAAGGGTTGACACACACCAATACAAACATGTATGTTGACGTAAAATACCAAACGAAGGCTAGAACTAAGGAGTGAGTTTAAATAAGGCAGGCAGATGACGACACACAGGTGATGGAAATTAACTAACGAATCAATGAACTAAACTAGGACAGGAACAGAATCAAATATGGGCACAGACGAACTAAACAGACCAGATGACTTAACAGAGTTCATAACCGTTACACATGTGTAATAAGGACAACCTAAAATAAAAATGTTACCGGAAAATTCCTTCAAATGAATACAGCACACGGTGGCCTATTTTTTACGGATTTTTAAAGTGTAAAATGTAACTGTAGGGTGTTATTCAATATTACATTTCAGTCAAAAGTATACTTTAGTTTACCATAAATGCTTGTCATTACATTTGGCAGTACACTTTAACCAAAAATGTTTTAATGACAAAAGTAATTATACAATTGCATATCAAGATGTACTTAAGTCCTACTTTTTATAAAATTTTAACTCTAGTTAAATTTTAACTAAGTTAAACTTAAGTTGCTCTTTAGTTGTTCTTAACTAATTGCATTTAAAATAAATTATAAATAAATACATTAATTTAATCACAGATAACATGCAGTTAAGTGTTTGAAAACATTATATTCAGTTTGCACTTAAATATATTCTTTTAAAGTATATTATTTCCATAATGCTTCTTTCTGTACTCTTTTTAAAAGTATTTTTAAGTGTGCTTCTTTTTCACAAGGTTAAAATGGCATGAGGTTGAGGAAATGGTGGCAACATTTTAACCCCGGGTTAAGACAATATTTAACTCTGGGTTAAAGTCTTGCTCCATGGCAGGGTTTGCACCACAACCCACATTCTGGTGCCAGAAGCATCTAGTGTACATTTCTAGTCCAGGGTAAACTATGAACAGTGTAAAACCTAGATTAGCAACTTAGCATCCAGGTTTCAAGTTTTCGCTCAGTTCATTTGTAAACCTATATCTTAAAAACATGTTAACCCACATTAATGCACAGTGTAAAAAAAAAAACTTTAATATTTTGGTTTTTGGTTGACCATTTGTTCTGTTATTCTTTAACATTGAAGGTTTTCCTGAAGTTGCTTCAGTATGCAGCATATGTTTCCTCTGATCATATTGCCTGGGGCTAGGAGATAAAATCTCTGTAATCACGTGTAAGATGAAGGGCTACAAGCAAGATGGATTTAGTCTGAAGTGTTTTGAGCCCTTTTGATCCTTTTTCCTCCAGGGAAAGTAGACTCCAAGCTTACACTCAATGTCTGAATACTGGGACTGTAAAGAATAAAACTTGTTCTCATATTTTCACCTCCGTACGCTCAGACAGAAGATGAATGTGTAAGGTGAGAATAGCAATCTGACCGATTGTGGGGGATGATAAAGAAGAGGCCAATTATAGCAGATAGTTCATTCAGAAGGGAAATAAAGTCTCATATAACTCGTGGGTAACCTGAAGATGTAACCTTGTCTTCCTCAAGATTCTAATAAAAGTAATTTCCACTTTGTAATATGTATAGACTGCAGGCAGTAGTCTACAGAAAGTTCAAGATGTTGGTTTATATATATATATATATATATATGTATAAAAAATACATTATTTTTGTACATAAAGGGTTTAGGGTTCACCCTAAAATGTCATAATGTCATTACCATCTTATCTTTCTAAACCTGCATGTCTTTCTTTCTTCTTTGTAACACAAAACATTTTGAGAACAAGATTAAACCCCATGAGTCTTTTTTTTTCTCTCCAAAATATATTACTTTACAAAAGAAAAAAGTCATACAGGTTTGGACCGACATGGTGAGTAAATGATGACAAAATTGGCATTTTTGGGTGAACTAACACTGAAGCTAATTCAGCTGAACTGATTATAAACAAATGGTTGCAGTGTTCTCAGTGTTACATTATGCTTGGAGTCTCAAAGAAACATAAAACATAAAAAAAATTAAATTAATTTTTACATGCTAAAATTAAAAGATTAGCTAGTGTGTTAAGTGTATCGGATTGAAACCAAACAGAAACAATGTTACTATATTTTTCTGAAAGAAGATTCTAATAAAAGTAATTTCCACTTTGTAATATGTATAGACTAGGCAGTAGTCTACAGAAAGATTAAGATATTTGTTTATATATATATATATATATATATGTATAAAAAATACATTATTTTTGTACATAAAGGGTTTAGGGTTCACCCTAAAATGTCATAATTTACTTACCATCTTATCTTTCTAAACCTGCATGTCTTTCTTTCTTCTTTGTAACACAAAACATTTTGAGAACAAGATTAAACCCCATGAGTCTTTTTTTTTCTCTCCAAAATATATTACTTTACAAAAGAAAAAAGTCATACAGGTTTGGACCGACATGGTGAGTAAATGATGACAAAATTGGCATTTTTGGGTGAACTAACACTGAAGCTAATTCAGCTGAACTGATTATAAACAAATGGTTGCAGTGTTCTCAGTGTTACATTATGCTTGGAGTCTCAAAGAAACATAAAACATAAAAAAAATTAAATTAATTTTTACATGCTAAAATGAAAAGATTAGCTAGTGTGTTAAGTGTATCGGATTGAAACCAAACAGAAACAATGTTACTATATTTTTCTGAAAGTGCATGTCTAGTTACCTACTTGATACCAAACAACAGAAAATTAAAGCTATAATAATATCTGCCAACTGGATTAGGTCAGAGTAACATATTACTGGTATTTGAAAGGAAAAGGTTTTCACAATTACTATTATTATTTTTACATGTACAGCTTTGTGGGAAGAAAGTCAATCTCAATAGAAAATTGGGGTTAGCAGGTTTTCTCAGGCTGTTATCAAATCAAATACAGTCTAATTTGATATTCTAAATATTTGAATAAAAGTATCCACATTCACTATTTTGATATAAACTCTATACAGTACGGTTCATAAAACACTTTATAAAACTTAGTTACAAGCATTACTGATTGATATCTAATAAACAGTCTCAATACACAAGAGAATAATTTAGTGTTATGTGTATAAACTGGCTGTTTAAGTGATATAGTTAAGGCAAAAAATAAAATAAAATAAACAGTATACTGTAGTATTGACAATAAGATGAAACCGTTTAAATAAGCTCTGCGTTCAAGACTGCTGACTTTCCCATCATGCTGAAACAGCAAGTTATTGTGTTAATATATATAGGCCTATATTATACCATGCCTAGTTATTGTTTTCTGTTCCTCTCATGATTGGCTTGGAATTAATTAAATCCTTGTTATTTTAATTTTTGCAGGCCTAAGGACACACCTGTTTTCTCAAAATGGCAAACATGCACAAAGTCAAACAAATGTTATGATTGGATTTTATCCAAGGGCCTAAAAATAATTGTGTGCTTTTTGAGAACATCATCAAAAACATACTTGAACCCTGCGATCTGCTTTTAAATAACTTATAATTATTTTCATGGTTTCTTAAAATTTACAGTTAAAGAGTAAAGTATTTTTTAAAGAACTTTTCTTTTTTTAAGGCCCTTTTAGTTGTACACAGTACTGGATATATAGATTTATAGATAGTATTGTAGTTGGATGCAGTGTAAATGTCTTCAAAATAGGTTAGCTATATACAGCCATCTACAAGCAGACTCTCTAGAGATTTCCTTTTCTGGGTTTTACAATAGGACATAGGACAAATTGTATTTATCTGGCCATACAGAATGGACCAGACCACCACTGTATTGTAAAGTTGAATAAAATATATGCTACTGCACAATGATTAAGGTAGCAGTTACATAATATACATTTTTAGACATTTTCCCTTATTTTCAGTAGGTCCTGTTAGTAAATTATTGTTACTGCATTTAATACATTTGTAACTTCATATATCAGTTTCTGTGAAGATATGTGCATTCCTACCAGGACATTCTTATCATTTAATAATGATAAACCGTGGTTTACTGGGAAACTCAAACAGCTTTGTCATGCCAAAGAGGATGCCTACAGAAGTGGGGATAAAATCTTGTTTAACCAGGCCAGGAACAGACTAATAAAGGAGATCAGAGTGGGTAAAAAAAACTACTCAGAAAAGCTGAGAAAAGAGCTTTCAGCAACCACAAAATATGGTATTGACACCATAAGATGATGACAGATCAAGAGGTGAAGCTGAAAATCAGTTTGAAACCATCCTGTAGATTCAATCGGTTCATTAATTGACCTGAATGCTAAATTTGGCAATATTTCTGATAAATATTCGACATATTATTTTGTATATGATGGTGTATACATATATATATATGACTGATTGATTTATATAGAATTAATTGTATTTTTTTGTATTTTATTTCTTTTTTTTATTATTTAATTTAATTTTTTGTTCTGTTACTCAATAATCAATGTATGAAACTAAGTACTCTTCGGCTCTGAGCTTTGAGAAGATTGTCCCTTGTGCAACACATTAAACAACCTTTTAGTCTGGTGTTTGGACTGGTGGCAGCCAGCATGTGCTACTAGGTTCAGTGCCATCTAGATCCGTTTGTAAAAAAAAGTTAAGTGAATTATTCCAAGCTTCACTATAAATATAGCCTTACAGAAGAAAGGAACGTTTTTTTCTCCATATGACAAGACAATGAATGCATTTTGGACTGTGCATTTTGATGTAAATTACCCTTCTCGAGACTAATGTTTAGCTATAGGGTGAGCTAATGTGGAAATAGCAGGCAGTGCTAATATACAGTACTTCTTGTGTTTGCTTTCGCTCATGATTATGGATCTCTTATAATCATGAATATTGTAAATGTGGTCTATACCACATGGCAATAAACTAAGGAAAAGTCTACATGTTTCCAGCCAGTAATAGATCTTGACCCAGATTTTGATCCTAAAACCTAAGAAATAGATGGAATATTGTTTAGATCACCGCAAAGGTGGAGAATGTGTATTTGCTTTGGTTGCGAAGATGGTTTTAAATTAGGTGTCTTTGGACTCCTTAAAGTAGTATTTGTCTTTGTCATATAAAACCATGTTCACTTTGTATCCTTTCCTTTCATTTGAAATGAGGAAAGACAAAAAAGTATGCCAGCAGTTCAGCGAGGCAAGACATTCTCAAAACTGTGTTCTAAAAACAGCGGGTGACCTAAAACAGGACGTTTTCACTGGCTACACTTCTCCAGTATACTTCATAAACAGCCTCTGAGCAACACCACTACAAACCATGAGCCATAATGTTTTTGTGTCACCGTACAACATAACTATCACAGTCAAAGTGTATTGTGCATAATATCTCAAACCCTCTCTGACATCTCTTCTATTTTTGCAGGATGGCTTGTGGGTCGAACCACAGTGAACATTAAGCAGGTTTACATAAGGCTTAGTTGGGAGTATTGCATGAATGTGGAGCTCATTTTATAAACAGTGTAGCACATGTGTGACTATTTGACATCATGTGAGTTACTTTTACCAAAGCAAAGTTCTCCAAAGCTTTATTCCGAGACAATCCTTAGAACTTGTACGTGTGATAACGACTTGTATTTGTACAGGAAATATTGGGTAATTGCCTGACAACAAATATATTGTTGTGATATGTTGGACATTTATGTCGCTTAGCTTTTTATTACCCAGTAGTATGTAAGATGGGGTGCAGATAAACTCAGACTGTAATATATATATATATATAGAGAGAGAGAGAGAGAGAGAGAGAGATACAGAGATAAGAAATTGAGATATTAAAGAAATATTTCAACTAAAAATGTAATTCCAAAATTATTATTTCTATTTTTTTTTATGAAAGGAGAACTTAAAGTGATACAACAAGTGTTCATAGTGACCATGTCTGTCAAACGTCAAAAAGGACCATTACACTCTAAAAAATGCTGGGTCAAATATAACCCAGCGCTGGGTTAAAAAGGGACAAACCCAGCTATTGGGTTATTTTGACCCAGCGGTTGGGTTCAAAACAACCCAACCGCTGGGTCTGTCCCTTTTTAACCCAGCATTTTTTAGAGTGTAAAGTGATCTATATTAATTGTGCTCTATTGTCTCATTTTGCAGTATATTTTTATGATATCTCAGTTGCATACATCATTGTGGTTGTCTCATTTCAGAAAAGTAACCATTATAAAATTGACTGTTATTCATCATAAGGTGTAAGTTATTGTACACTCTAAAAAATGCTGGGTTAAATACAACCCACACTCTTAAAAATAAAGGTGCTTCACGATGCCATAGAATAACCTTTTTGTCTAAATGGTTCCATAAAGAACCTTTAACATCTGAAGAACCTTTCTGTTTCACAAAAGGTTCTTTGTGGCGAAAGAAGGTTCTTCAGATTACAAAAACGCAAGAAAGAGATGGTTCTTTAAAGAACCTTTGACTGAATGTAACCAAAAATGGTTCTTCTATGGCATCGCTTGAAGAACCTTTTGAAGCACCTTTATTTTTAAGAGTGCAGTGCTGGGTAAAATAGGGACAAACCCAGCAATTTGGCTGTTTTGACCCAGCGGTTGGGTTAAATGTTTAACCCAACCTTCTGGGTAGTGATCCTACCACTGGGTCAAAACAGCCAAATTGCTGGGTTTGTCCCTATTTTACCCAGCACTGGGTTGTATTTAACCCAGCATTTTTTAGAGTGTAATTTTGCTCTTACTTTAGGATGCAATGTTTACTTTTCTGAAATTAGACAGCCTCAATGACATATACAGCTGACAAATGCGGTGCAGCCTTCCAAATGAGACACAGCAGACATTTAAAGTCTTATGAATCATGAGACCTTTGTGTGAAGAACACACTGAAAATTAAATCATTATTTACTTAAAAATCTCTGGTTAAAAACCCATGCTGAAGCTTTTATTATGGATAGATGTTCGTTGTCCATTATCTGAAAATCTATGTTGTGTTACACCTGTGCAAATTCCACAGTAAAAATAATTACCACTTGTAATGGTATAATGTTCTAAAATATTGATAGCTAACAAAGATTGCAGGTTAAATGTTGTACAATAAACATGTAAAGGTTTGTACAATCTCATTCACACATTTTTGTACAATCTGCTTACGCCCCAGTGACCGTATAGGGTGACAGTTCAATGTCATATCTGGATCTTCTTGTGAAAAGGACATACTTCTCTCTGGTGATGTGTGCAGGACCTCTCCAATTATTTAGTCTGCTTAAACCTGGCCCCTGCAAGCTTGCATTCATCTGCCTCGGCTTTTGAGTGGAACTCCCTCTCTTGCGATAATCCGTCAGACCCAAATGTACATCACAATACGGAAGACAAGATCTATCGCTACTTCAGTTTCATTGGGACTTCAGATAATATCGATGTTATGTTATTGGCATCCTGTTATGCTACAAGTCATTTAGCAGATTATGTGACATAACATACATCAATTACAGAGAAAAATTGTTTTGAGGCAGCAGGGTGTTGAGTGGTCTGCTCACCTATTGGACATAACTCACAGATTATAAATCACTCCTTTCAAGGAGTGAACCTGCAACGTTTGTGTTACCATCCCTGAGCCTTAACCACTAAGTTACATTTTTCTGTGTTATATCAGCTACTGATTATTTACTGAACTATTTCAGTCACTGAAATGCTCATCAACTCTGTATCCTTTAATGGTTAGCTTAGGGCTTGTTTTGAAAGATTGATGTTGCCAACCAATATTTTTACAGTTTATCTGGACAGCATATTACATGCACCCAGTTACTTTAATATAGCAAGAATTTGTGACATCAATGCTAAAACATGTTTGGTCAAACCCTGTCCTAGTTGTCAAGCCAAGTTGGCATGGTTTGGGAGAAAATAGGATTTACCTTATCCTTTCTACAGAAGGACTTGTGAAATGGAGCATGCTGTTTTGAGAAGATTAACACATTGTTGGTATTTGTATTTAAATACTTTGCATCCCCCTAGATTGCAATTCATCACTGTATTTATAAAATATTTACACATTGGCAGATTCCTGAAAATTCATAAATCTTTCATGCTCATAAATTATGCTTATCTATTTTAAACTTCACATGCTCCACTTTATATCTACTCAACTCATCTTCAAGGTTTAGCTGGTTAGCATGAGCAGTTAGCCTCTGCTGGTAGATACTGTAATACGCCGTCTGGCTTAACAGCCATTCAAATCATCAGCGTATTCTGACTTAATAAACTCTTTTCCAAGAAACATTAAATTGCAAACATTCCATTTTATTGTAAACATGGTTTGAAATTAACACCTACTAAGTGTGGGTGAAAATCAACCGTGGCAGTTAATGCTATCAAATCACTATAGCCAATTTGGCGGGTTATGATTACTGTATATTCTATCATAATCCCTACAGAAGTTGCCAACACAAAACAGCATTGCTAATGCACTGGTGAGGAGGCGAGAGGCTAAATTTTAAATGCTACAAGACTTTTGTACAATTTGTAACTTTGCAACTACATGTCAACAGTTATTAGAGTGGAAGTATACTATCTGCGTAAGATCTCCAAACAGTTTATTTTGATGGTCCCTCAACAGACAATCAACTATAAGTAACTTTGCAAGTAGGCCTACATGTCAACTTATTCTACTAACCATAACCCTAACCCTTAGTGTAACATAAAAGTTCATTCATACTCTAATGAGAGTCAGTTGATGTGTAGTTGCAAAGTTACTTACAGACAACAGAATGTCTAAAGGGAACCATCAAATAAATTAAAATTAGTGAAACCCAAAATTCACAATTCAAAATTTCCTGTGTCGTTTCCCTCTACTTTGCTGTTCTTCTGTAATTCTATCCCACACTACAATTCTTTGATTGCCATAAAACCTAAATCTAACAGTTCTTCACTTCAGTCTAATATTTAGCATTTATGTCTAGTTATGTCTCTTTTCTTTGTATATCTCTTTCTTTGCACTTCAGTCTCCTATCTCATTTCCTTTTACGCCCACATGAGTTGGTACCTATAAAAATGTAACACCTAATCCCATTATCTGAATCCTATATATCATTTGTAATATTTAATTCAAGATATCTGCTCTACTTTCAGTATGTTCTCAGCGTTAACCCTATGTTAGCACAACACTAACTCTAACATATAAATCTGGGGAACATATGAATGAACCCTGGGAACATCGGAATTAACCTGTTAAGAATGTTCTGCGGTCCCTTGAACCAAGAAGGCAGATTTGAGATTACTTGCATACTTTCAAGGTCCTGTTCCAGCTTAGCCCTCTGCATGAATGGGAATGCTACGGATTTCTCCAGGTATAGATAGATCTCCTTGAGTCAACTCACTCATTACTTTAAGCCTGCACAGCACTGACCTCTGCCGGTGAACGAAAAACTTGCAGTTAAAATGGCCTTGCATCAAGTGTGCCTAGCTCACTTCCTGAAAATTAAAGCCAGAACTCTTTGATCGCTCCCTGGTGGCTGGCTGCAGTATACGTTTTCCCAACTCTCCATGTAGAGTTTTCCCAAAGATCGTTTCCATAATTTTAGGTAATTCTTATCACGCTGATGTGTGTTCAAGTGTTCCTTTTTCTAATAAGTTTACTTTTAGTTATTTGAAGCTATAAAAATCAATCAAATTAAATCAGCATCAACAAAATCCATCTTACCATTGAATACAATTACAATTACAAGTGCATAAATAATGTTATTATTGATGTTTTATATATAACATTTTGAATATAAATGAAATGTTGGGGAAACATTTTTAATGTTACTATGATATATGAAACTGCAATAGTTGGTGGCAAGTCTTAATAATTGAATCATAGAATCATTGATTCAACTGATTTATTCAAACCCGCTGATTCATTCATGAATGAAGAAAATGACCACTGTCTTAATGAATGGGTCATTGAGTTGGTCATGGGTTGTTGTTCAAAAACGCAAAGGCAAGCTTCACTATTACAGCATATTATATTTTGTAACACTGTTCTTAAAATATATATCTAAACCCTTATAAATCTGAAAACACTGAAACTTAAATTGGTCTTCTAAAAATTGTATTTAATTATTTTTTAATAAATGGTGCAACCTTTAACTCTTTTCAGTGATTTTTTTTTCTATAAGTTTGAACACTTTTTAATTTTACTTGTATATTTTTAATTTGTTTTAATAGGACCGGTTGTAATGGTTTAAATATTTGTTATTTTTATATCTCAGTGACCAAGTCATTTATAAAGTATAGAAATGGTGAAACTGTTTTGAGAGAAGCATTATATTAGCCTGTAATTCTTTCAGAAACCTTGCAAAACAATGCAGCCTAGCTCTGCTGTGCAAGGCCTGCTCAAGCAAATCCATGACAGCAGCACACATCTACATGGCTGCACAATGTGTCTGCTTCATGTGACACTGTGTTCTGTTGTTCCCACACAGAGAAGCAGTGGGGGTGGCAGAGGGGCTTCTTCTTGTTTGTCTCCAAACATGTATTATAGCAGCTAATGTCACGGTCGCATGTGGCGGAGAAGAGCTCTGATTGGCTTGGAGGGAGGCAAAATATTTTCAAGGAAATTAATTAAGTACTATCAACAAATAGGCTAAAATAAATAGCACACTGCATAAAGAGGATGTGTTCTCTTACTCTCAGACTTGGTCAGAGCTGATCAGTGGCACACATTATTGCATAAGACTTCAGAATACAGTCGGGCCAGTACTTTCACACATCACAGAATCTGAAATCAGAACACTTAAATGTGTAGTGCAGCAATGATTACTAGTGCTGATATATGGTAGATCTCTCATCAAAAAAATATGATCTACACTAGTCCAAAATTTGGAATAATTAAGATTTATTTTTAATGTTTTTGAAAGAAGTCTCTTATGCTCACCAAGGCTGCATTTAAAAAATACTATACTGAAATATTATTGCAATTTAAAATAACAGTTTTGTATTTGAATATATTTAAAAAATGAAAAAGAAACATTTCTTAAATCACTACAGTTTTTTAACCATGATACACTACCATTCAAAAATGTGATAAATAATAATAATAATACTTTTATTGTGCTCACCAAGGCTGCATTTAAAAAATACTATACTGAAATATTATTGCAATTTAAAATAACAGTTTTGTATTTGAATATATTTAAAAAATGAAAAAGAAACATTTCTTAAATCACTACAGTTTTTTAACCATGATACACTACCATTCAAAAATGTGATAAATAATAATAATAATACTTTTATTCAGCAAGGTCGTGTTATTGATCAAAAGGGACAGTAAAGACCTTTATAATGTTTCAAAAGATTTCTATTTCAAATAAATTCATTTTATTCTTTCTAGTCATCAAGAAAAAATACAAAATATATTACATTTTAAAATATACTCAGATAGAAAACAGTTATTTTAAATGATAATAATATTTCACATTATTACTGTTTTTACTGTAATTCTGATCAATGCAATGCAGCCTTGGTGAGCATAAGAGACTTTAAATACTGAGCATGTGTCCTTCAATACTGCATATACAGGTGCATCTCAATAAATTAGAATATCGTGGAAAAGTTCATTTATTTCAGTAATTCAACTCAAATTGTGAAACTCGTGTATTAAATAAATTCAATGCACACAGACTGAAGTAGTTTAAGTCTTTGGTTCTTTTAATTGTGATGATTTTGTCTCACATTTAACAAAAACCCACCAATTCACTATCTCAATAAATTAGAATATGTTGACATGCCAATCAGCTAATCAACTCAAAACACCTGCAAAGGTTTCCTGAGCCTTCAAAATGGTCTCTCAGTTTGGTTCACTAGGCTACACAATCATGGGGAAGACTGCTGATCTGACAGTTGTCCAGAAGACAATCATTGACACCCTTCACAAGGAGGGTAAGCCACAAACATTCATTGCCAAAGTTCAAAAACGCAAAGGCAAGCTTCACTATTACAGCATATTATATTTTGTAACACTGTTCTTAAAATATATATCTAAACCCTTATAAATCTGAAAACACTGAAACTTAAATTGGTCTTCTAAAAATTGTATTTAATTATTTTTTAATAAATGGTGCAACCTTTAACTCTTTTCAGTGATTTTTTTTTCTATAAGTTTGAACACTTTTTAATTTTACTTGTATATTTTTAATTTGTTTTAATAGGACCGGTTGTAATGGTTTAAATATTTGTTATTTTTATATCTCAGTGACCAAGTCATTTATAAAGTATAGAAATGGTGAAACTGTTTTGAGAGAAGCATTATATTAGCCTGTAATTCTTTCAGAAACCTTGCAAAACAATGCAGCCTAGCTCTGCTGTGCAAGGCCTGCTCAAGCAAATCCATGACAGCAGCACACATCTACATGGCTGCACAATGTGTCTGCTTCATGTGACACTGTGTTCTGTTGTTCCCACACAGAGAAGCAGTGGGGGTGGCAGAGGGGCTTCTTCTTGTTTGTCTCCAAACATGTATTATAGCAGCTAATGTCACGGTCGCATGTGGCGGAGAAGAGCTCTGATTGGCTTGGAGGGAGGCAAAATATTTTCAAGGAAATTAATTAAGTACTATCAACAAATAGGCTAAAATAAATAGCACACTGCATAAAGAGGATGTGTTCTCTTACTCTCAGACTTGGTCAGAGCTGATCAGTGGCACACATTATTGCATAAGACTTCAGAATACAGTCGGGCCAGTACTTTCACACATCACAGAATCTGAAATCAGAACACTTAAATGTGTAGTGCAGCAATGATTACTAGTGCTGATATATGGTAGATCTCTCATCAAAAAAATATGATCTACACTAGTCCAAAATTTGGAATAATTAAGATTTATTTTTAATGTTTTTGAAAGAAGTCTCTTATGCTCACCAAGGCTGCATTTAAAAAATACTATACTGAAATATTATTGCAATTTAAAATAACAGTTTTGTATTTGAATATATTTAAAAAATGAAAAAGAAACATTTCTTAAATCACTACAGTTTTTTAACCATGATACACTACCATTCAAAAATGTGATAAATAATAATAATAATACTTTTATTCAGCAAGGTCGTGTTATTGATCAAAAGGGACAGTAAAGACCTTTATAATGTTTCAAAAGATTTCTATTTCAAATAAATTCATTTTATTCTTTCTAGTCATCAAGAAAAAATACAAAATATATTACATTTTAAAATATACTCAGATAGAAAACAGTTATTTTAAATGATAATAATATTTCACATTATTACTGTTTTTACTGTAATTCTGATCAATGCAATGCAGCCTTGGTGAGCATAAGAGACTTTAAATACTGAGCATGTGTCCTTCAATACTGCATATACAGGTGCATCTCAATAAATTAGAATATCGTGGAAAGTTCATTTATTTCAGTAATTCAACTCAAATTGTGAAACTCGTGTATTAAATAAATTAAATGCAAGATGAGCTGAAGGCCACTGTCAAAGAAACCTGGGCTTCCATACCACCTCAGCAGTGCCACAAACTGATCACCTCCATGCCACACCGAATTGAGGCAGTAATTAAAGCAAAAGGAGCCCCTACCAAGTATTGAGTACATGTACAGTAAATGAACATACTTTCCAGAAGGCCAGCAATTCACTAAAAATGTTTTTTATTGGTCTTATGAAGTATTCTAATTTGTTGAGATAGTGAATTGGTGGGTTTTTGTTAAATGTGAGCCAAAATCATCACAATTAAAAGAACCAAAGACTTAAACTACTTCAGTCTGTGTGCATTGAATTTATTTAATACACGAGTTTCACAATTTGAGTTGAATTACTGAAATGAACTTTTCCATGACATTCTAATTTATTGAGATGCACCTGTAGATCGCAGGATTTTTTTAAAAATCTCATACTGTAGACTTTACAATTATTCTAAAATGTGGAGAAGAGTTACAATATAGAATGCAATACAGTAAATGTGTCTAAATGTTTGGTTGATATCTCATTATTAGTATTAAAAAACTAAAGCACTGATCAAAGATTCCTAAGTAGTGACAGATTAACTAATTATTATTATTATTAGTATTATTATTATATAATTTCTCACCACATTTCTTTTGTAATTTCACTTTTTATGAATCCAGTGTTGCATAAAGATTTCATTTACAGTCATCTGGATAGACAGTAATTTAAGTGTATTTCACGTTATCAGATTTCACACGGCCTCCCGTTCCATGGTGTTTCCACTAATACAAAATGATCTCTCAAAAACAGATGCAAGTATTTGGGTGGGAAGGAGCAGTCCACTTCTGGCAAGCTCTTTAGGCAATATATGACTGTAAGATGAAGTCACAAACATTGCGACTGGAGTCAACTCCCACTCATCGGCCAGCACAGTCAATGCTTTATGTGAAGAAGTGCCAGCTGGTGCCACGGTCTCATAGTCCTCCATACTTATTTGTGTGCATCAGAACCTGGGAAATGGACATAATATTTAAGCGTAAATCCATAACTGCCATCTTTGGGTGTTTATTTGCATTATTCCTTCACAAAATCTGCATTGCTGATAAAAGTAAGTAACTCTTGTTTCAGTTTTTAGATTTAAGTATTTGCTAAACTATTGTCAGCAACGCTATTGTGTCGGTACGGCATGTGTCAGTCTCTTTTTGTGGGTATTTTTATGATGTAAGTAATTTCAGTTTAGTCAGTGGCAATAAAAAGATGCCATGTCTGTTCATTGTCATTTTCTACAGACGACAGGAATGCAGAGCTTCAAAATATTGTCCTACATACAGTATATTGTATCATCACAGAAAATAAACTGCCCCTCAAAAGCTTTAATGTGCTATAAAAACTGCTTTGTACAATTTCGAAAAAAAAACAGCATTTGGAGTTTATATTGATATGTTTACACAATTCAAGAATAAATATGTGCAAATTAAAATAGTCAATTGAATTTATTTAAAAAAAATTTAACACTACAATCAGATTCAGAAAGTTAAATTGACATGCTGAACTGAGTATCATATATCTGTGCATACACATTTATACATGCACACAACAAAGATATCGTATTAATGTATTATCTGTAAAATATGCATTTCTACAACAAAATATTTTCATTATTGTATTTTATTATATTATGACAAAACATTTTTGTAATATCTGCTAGGTAAGAAAATGGTAATATGTGACCCTGGACCACAAAACCAGTCATAAGGGTCAATTTTTTTAAATTGAGATTTATATATCATTTGAAAGCTGAATAAATAAGCCTTCCATTGATGTATGGATTGTTAGGATAGAACAATATGTGGCCGATATACAACTATATGAAAATCTGGAATCTGAGGGTGCAAAAAAAAATAAAAATACTGAGAAAATCGCCTTTAAATGAAGTTCTTAGCAATGCATATTATTAATCAAAAATTAAGTTTTTTTTTATATATATTTATGGTAGGAAATTTACAAAATATCTTCATGGAACATTATCTTTACTTAATATCCTAATGATTTTTGGCATAAAAGAAAAATCGATCATTTTGACCCATACAATGTTTTTTTGGCTATTGCTACAAATATAGCGACTTAAGCGGGTTTGTGCTCCAGGGTCACATATTTGTTTTCTCTCTGCAGTTTGTACAGTCCCCTCAGAGCCTGTGACAATTAAAGAAAATAACACAGCTGATACAGTTGTTGTCCGTATTAACACATCAACAAAGGATGTAACGCTGAATCTCACGGAGAACCCTTGGAATGCCTTCGATCTGAGAGGTTCAGAACTGATAGCAAAGAAAGGCCTGGACTTTGAAGTATGTTTATTTCATGACTTTCCATTGTCTTGTGCCAATTTGAGTAACAAGGCTATGATGACACTATTGGAAAATCTAGCTAAACCCAGCTTAAGATGATAGCTATGTTTACATGGTTTCTAGCTGGTCATTCATGGTCCTTATCTGATCCAAATTGATTTAGATAATGGTTAATCAGCCACACTAAATGACAGCGGACCTGATTTAAACCTGGTGGTAGACCAAACTGGACCAGCAACAAACCAGCACCAGCTTGACCATCTTAAACTGATATGACTTTGATTTAACATGACTTGGTTTAACACTGGACTACTCATGAAATACATAATGAAAGATCACAGAAGTTTGATCCTAACTTCAGTTTATATTAAATTGTTTTCCAGACACTTTCAGGTCCTGAAGAACTAACTGTCCAGATCCGATGTAATAAAACTGGCCACAGAAGTGTAAGTTACTCAGAACTGCAATTACAAGTATGGATTCTATGCAGATGAATGCAAAGCAAAAAACAAAAGCATTACATAATAAATGAACCCATGTGTCATTTAATTGAAAGAAAAATAGCACAAGCACACTTTTAAAGCACTTTTTAAGGCTTTAAATGACAAAATAATATAAATACTCCACAGAATGAACAAACAAACAAATAAATAAATCACTACTTGGATTTCAATGAACTACATCTGTGATTGCTCCATTAGGATACCTGAGTGACTTCATATATTCACTAAAAATTCCATCTGATTAAATCTGAAACCATCTGATTTAAAGTAATTGCAAGAATGGTTCAGAAAAGTGTAGACTGGTGTGAGATAAGCTCTAGCATTTATCATTTGTTTGCAGATGCCACTTGGTAATATGTTATCTAATGTAATGACATCCAATGTTCCAGTCCTTTTGGGGGGTCACTGTTATATCGAGGATTACTATAGTAGTTATTTTGTTGTTGTTCATTTTTAGCATTTCATATTAATTTGTACATTGTATCTACAGATCACTCTGACTGTGATTGTTCGTGTTGTGAATGTCAATGACAACCCTCCATCATTTGACAAGAGCCAGTATGCACTTGACGTAAATGAGGTGAGAGCATATTGTTATTCAACATTTGTCCTAGTAGGACATGTTTTAAATAATTGTTTGTCCTGGAACAACATTCCCAACAACCAATCAATCCAAACCCAATTTTAGAGATAAGGTTCAACTTAAGCTTAAACAACATTCATATTAAACAAACAAACAAAAAAAAACATTCAGGGGTAGTTTAGGGATGGGTCATTTTTATATAAATGTTGTTAGGACCAGCAAAACTTGTTGATCAAAGTATATGTTCTTCTTGGCAAAATCATGATTGCATACATTGTAAGTTAAGTCAGACAGCTTGTTCACTGTCAAAGTGAGGATGTTGCCATTCTAGTCCATTAATGCTGCATTTTGTGTGTTGCATAGCTCACACCAGTTAATACCAGCATTGCCCTGATTGAAGCAATAGATGATGATTCTGAGGTTCTGTATTATTCTATGGAACCAACTGTGGTAAGTAATCAATTCCTTTTCTCTATTGAGAAGATAAAAAATATATATATTTCAGGAATAGTTTACCCCCAAAATAAGTGCGTCATCATTCTCTAATCCTCATGTTATTCCAAACCCATATGAGTTTGTTCTGTAGACAACAACAAGAGAAGTTGAGCAGAATGTCCAAGCTGCTCTTTTTCATACACTGAAAGTACCAGAGCCAGAAGCTGTCAAGCTCCAAAAAGGACAAAATCATAAAAGCATCATAAACATGGCTGGTGTGCTGTTTGAAGTCATATGCTAGCTTTGTGTGAAGATCAGACTGAAGCTTAAAGGTTCACACAAAAATGAAAATTCAACCATCAGTTTCTCACCCACATATCATTCCAAATCCATAAGACTTTGTACATCTTCAAAAGACAAATTAAGATATTTGAATGAAATCGGAGAGGTTTCTGACCTTGCATTGAAAGGGTCATTAACCTAAAACTTCAGCTTGGGTAAATCCTTCAAAAAGTTCATAACGACATAGTAAACATAATCCATATGAATTGAATTTAATCCATGTTTTTTGGAGATGCCAATTTGAGTAACAAGGCTATGATGACACTATTGGAAAATCTAGCTAAACCCAGCTTAAGATGATAGCTATGTTTACATGGTTTCTAGCTGGTCATTCATGGTCCTTATCTGATCCAAATTGATTTAGATAATGGTTAATCAGCCACACTAAATGACAGCGGACCTGATTTAAACCTGGTGGTAGACCAAACTGGACCAGCAACAAACCAGCACCAGCTTGACCATCTTAAACTGATATGACTTTGATTTAACATGACTTGGTTTAACACTGGACTACTCATGAAATACATAATGAAAGATCACAGAAGTTTGATCCTAACTTCAGTTTATATTAAATTGTTTTCCAGACACTTTCAGGTCCTGAAGAACTAACTGTCCAGATCCGATGTAATAAAACTGGCCACAGAAGTGTAAGTTACTCAGAACTGCAATTACAAGTATGGATTCTATGCAGATGAATGCAAAGCAAAAAACAAAAGCATTACATAATAAATGAACCCATGTGTCATTTAATTGAAAGAAAAATAGCACAAGCACACTTTTTAAGGCTTTAAATGACAAAATAATATAAATACTCCACAGAATGAACAAACAAACAAATAAATAAATCACTACTTGGATTTCAATGAACTACATCTGTGATTGCTCCATTAGGATACCTGAGTGACTTCATATATTCACTAAAAATTCCATCTGATTAAATCTGAAACCATCTGATTTAAAGTAATTGCAAGAATGGTTCAGAAAAGTGTAGACTGGTGTGAGATAAGCTCTAGCATTTATCATTTGTTTGCAGATGCCACTTGGTAATATGTTATCTAATGTAATGACATCCAATGTTCCAGTCCTTTTGGGGGGTCACTGTTATATCGAGGATTACTATAGTAGTTATTTTGTTGTTGTTCATTTTTAGCATTTCATATTAATTTGTACATTGTATCTACAGATCACTCTGACTGTGATTGTTCGTGTTGTGAATGTCAATGACAACCCTCCATCATTTGACAAGAGCCAGTATGCACTTGACGTAAATGAGGTGAGAGCATATTGTTATTCAACATTTGTCCTAGTAGGACATGTTTTAAATAATTGTTTGTCCTGGAACAACATTCCCAACAACCAATCAATCCAAACCCAATTTTAGAGATAAGGTTCAACTTAAGCTTAAACAACATTCATATTAAACAAACAAACAAAAAAAACATTCAGGGGTAGTTTAGGGATGGGTCATTTTTATATAAATGTTGTTAGGACCAGCAAAACTTGTTGATCAAAGTATATGTTCTTCTTGGCAAAATCATGATTGCATACATTGTAAATTAAGTCAGACAGCTTGTTCACTGTCAAAGTGAGGATGTTGCCATTCTAGTCCATTAATGCTGCATTTTGTGTGTTGCATAGCTCACACCAGTTAATACCAGCATTGCCCTGATTGAAGCAATAGATGATGATTCTGAGGTTCTGTATTATTCTATGGAACCAACTGTGGTAAGTAATCAATTCCTTTTCTCTATTGAGAAGATAAAAAATATATATATTTCAGGAATAGTTTACCCCCAAAATAAGTGCGTCATCATTCTCTAATCCTCATGTTATTCCAAACCCATATGAGTTTGTTCTGTAGACAACAACAAGAGAAGTTGAGCAGAATGTCCAAGCTGCTCTTTTTCATACACTGAAAGTACCAGAGCCAGAAGCTGTCAAGCTCCAAAAAGGACAAAATCATAAAAGCATCATAAACATGGCTGGTGTGCTGTTTGAAGTCATATGCTAGCTTTGTGTGAAGATCAGACTGAAGCTTAAAGGTTCACACAAAAATGAAAATTCAACCATCAGTTTCTCACCCACATATCATTCCAAATCCATAAGACTTTGTACATCTTCAAAAGACAAATTAAGATATTTGAATGAAATCGGAGAGGTTTCTGACCTTGCATTGAAAGGGTCATTAACCTAAAACTTCAGCTTGGGTAAATCCTTCAAAAAGTTCATAACGACATAGTAAACATAATCCATATGAATTGAATTTAATCCATGTTTTTTGGAGAAAAAAAACACACACAAAATTGCTGTATATGATGAACATATATAGTGAATAATGTAGGCTTTTATTCACATATAAACATTGATCAACACTCATAGAACACATCAAATATGGTAAATGCAAGCTTAAACATGCACGCTTGCAACCTTGTCTCTTCAGAAGTCTTGGGCTAAACCACTCGATTCATATGGATAAAATCTATATTAGCTTTTGAAGCATCAAAGTTGTGAGTGAATGGACATTCAATAAAACGACTGAAAAAAACAACAACTGAGAATTTAGAGCTCCCTGCTGAAAAAAAAACAGCATATGCTGGTTAGGTATGTTTTGAAGCATGGCTGCTGGTTTGAGCTGGTTTAAGCTGGTCATGTGCTGGTCCTAAGCTGGTCCTAAGCAACTAGCTCCAGCTCATGACCAGCTAAGGACCAGCTCAAACAGCAGCTTCAAAACGTACCTAACCAGCATATGCTGTTGGTTTCAGCAGGACTGTTGGTTTGAAACAGTAAATGACATTATTTGCATACTTGCTTGGACTATTCCTTTAATATAAACATTTCTTTACAGAACAGATACTTCAGACTTGAGACCATGTATACACCAAACATCCTTGTGAACAAGGTTTTAGATTACGATGTCATCCAACAGGTGACACTGATCTTGTATGTGCAGGTATGTCAAAATTGTTTCATTTGAATGTGATAATTGCAGAAATTCTCTCCTGATCTCACGCATAACACAAACAATTCTTGACTCTTACAGGATACTCCACCGCCATCACAACTGGTTGAACACTCTTTCACAGCTTCAGCAACCATCGTCGTCAATATTATAGACATTGATAACCGTCCTCCCTGGTTTCAACCATGCACAAGAGTAACCATTGGTAATGCCAAAATCTGCCTGAGCCTGGGCTACAGGGGCAGGGCGAACTTAACAGAGAAACAGGTACATTTTCATTAATATTATGACCATGGCAACAGTTCACCCCCCAAAAATGCAAATTTGCTGAATAGTTGCTTACCCTTAGGCAATCCAAGATATAGACGAGTTTGTTTCTTCATCAGAACAGATTTGGAGAAATTTTGCATTACATTACTTGCTCACCAATGGATCCCCTGCCGTGAATGGGTGCCGTCAGAATGAGAGTTCAAACTGCTGATACAAACATCACAAAGTAATCAACCAACTCCAGTTCATCAATTAACATTTTGTGAAGTGAAAAGCTGCATGTTTATCATAAATCTATCATTACAACGTTTTTGTCATCGCTTCGGGCTAAAATACGAGTCCTCTATCCATAATATTGATTTCTCCAGTTAAAAAGGTGTTTAGTCTGAATCAGGGGAGAAATAAAGTAGAAGTGATAGTTTAAAGTTAAAACACCTTAATGATGGATTTGTTTCTTGTAAACAGGCAGCTTTTTTGCTTCACAAGACTTTAATTGATGTGCTGGAGTCTTGTAGGTCATTGTGATGTTTTTATCAGTTGTTTGAACTCTCATTCTGATGGCACCCATTCACTGCAGAGGATCCATTGGTGAGCAAGTGACGTAATGCTAAATTTCTCCAAATCTGTTCCCATGAAGAAACAAACTAATTTAAGTCTTGGATGGCCTGAGGGCCTGAGATTTTGAGGTGAACTATACCTTTAATAAACGCAATGGTGTGTGTTGAAATGATACATACTAGATTGATATTTCCAGGATGGAGCCTTGCAATTGCAGCCAGGTCCAGTGTATGCCAGAGATGGAGATAAAAGCATAAATGAAGAGATAAGCTATAAAATTGTTCGAGGTATTAAAGCATTTTTCCTAACATAACTGTTATTCCTACACACTCAATGTTCAACATGAACACAATTATTTCTGTAATTGTCTAGGAAATGAGGACAACATATTTCAGATTGATGAGAAATCTGGAAACATATCCATGCTGAAACCAGCCGATATAGCTGGCCCTATATCTCTCTTAGTTTTGGTGAGTTTCTTGTGCATATTCTGAAGACTTTGAGAAGTTTAGTCTACATATGCTTCCTCGTGATATCTGGTTGGGTCTGAGAGCAAATATAATTTTGACTGCTTAATTTTGATAATAGCAACCTTCCTTTATCTGTCCTTCCCAGGCTTCCCAGGTAGTAAATAGAGATCAGTTTGCCACCACTTCAGTCACTATTGATGTAATGAAAAAGAGCCGAAATGCTCCAAGGTTTGAGAAGGACCGATATGAAGGGTATGTTTATAGTAATTCAGGGCCTGAAAACATGGTGCTAAGGGACAGGACATCCAACAGACCCATCAGAGTCAGAGCAAGGGATGAAGATTTCGCGAGTGTAAGTTTTACTTACTTTTTACTTTTATGCAGACATTGTACTGTGATTTACCCATGTGACCTTAGAGCTACATCCTTGATGGTTTTGGAATAACATCAGTTTTTAGGTTTAGGGTTGATGTTAGGACTGGGGTTGGGGCTTAAGCAACGTTCATACCAACTTATCACTCCCCACAGATTTTAAAGCTAATTAATGGTTAGATTTGGGGGTAATATTTGTTTGAGAGAAATGTTTTGATCAAGGATAAATATCCTACTTGGCAACATTATGGTCACCCATAAAGACTGAATATATTTAATAAGAGAATGCCAGTTTCTCCCTTTATTTTTCAGGGAATCAATCCTGACGTAAGATATGAAGTGCAATATAGCAGCTATGTTAATATCACAACAGATGGGTTTATACTTTTGAAGAAAGCCGTTCGGACAGATTCCTTTGCTTTGCAGGCAAGTAAATATGTTTTGCTGCATCTATTTTGAGAATATTTTAACCACTAGTTGATAGTAGTTGTTTGCACATGAAATCTGTATATTTTTTTGATCTTTTTATTGAAATACTGGTCAAACTTTATATTGGCAATTTACTACACTAGAAAAATTGTGCAGGACTTACTTTGAAACAGGTTTCACTCTGACTGAGAGTTTTTCACTTGCTAGTAAATTTCACAAAGAATTACAAAGAAACTGCGAGTAACATATTGAATTAAACCATTTTTTTAAGTGGAAAGACTGAAATAGTATTTTCTTGTAAAACAGAATGTAATAATTTTTGTTTTATTTACAACTTCGAAAAATACTTTTTACAATGTATACTTATAGAAAAAGAAAAGAAAAGAAATGTATTTGATATAATGCAGTTGTGTTTATTTTGTATTGCCAAACACTTGCTGATATTGAGGTTGGATATGGGAAAGATTAGGGACAAGTTTTGTGGTATGGGTAGGTTTAAGGGTGGGTTGGGATAACTATAGTGTAATTACAGAACTTAATTACAGATACAGTTTTTTGCATGTTGGTATTGAAACATAAATTAAAGTACAATGTAAATGCATGTATGCACACAATAAATGCATTGTATGAAATAATTACTTTAAATGTTTGTATATAGCAGTTAAATGCATTTAATATAAAGTGGGTCCAAGAGACTTTGTCACTGAAGACACTGCTGTCAGTGTTAAGGCTAAAATCTTCAAAACCTGAATTTGAAAATTCAGTCATACTGTATTTTAGGTACTGTAGCCTTTATTATTAGGTACCAACATTAAATGCCTACATGACTATGGATTTACTGCATTCTTGTTGTTCTGGAAAATTCCCACATACTGCTACGGCTAGGGTTAGGTTTATAGGGGTTAGAGTTTAGGTTAAGGGTTGGGTTACGGTTGGAGTAATGCTAACAGTGTAACTACAAATGTTAATTAAAGTACTTCAAACGCACAAACTTGTATGTACAGTACATAGTAAGTATACTGTATCTAATGGTTAGGTACATTGTAACTAATGCTACTTATAAAGTGTGACTAAAAATTATTTATTTTGTCACCAGCTTCGGGCAGTGGATGTGTCTACTGGTGAGACAGGGACAGCTAGTCTTTCTGTGACTGTAGTACCATGTAAGTTATACTTCAAAAAAGTTTCCTATAAAGTTTAACCCAGGGGTGTCCAATCCTGCTTCTGGATGGTCACTTTCCTGCAGAATTTAGTTCCAACCAGCTCCAACACACTTGCATTGAAGTTTATCATGAAGACGTTGATTAGCTAAACTTTGCTGGAAGTTGGGCTTCCAGGAGCATGACTGGACACCCCTTCTTTAAGTGTTAAGTGTTAAGATTCCAATATTTTTTTCTGCATGTTACCCGTCTAATTTTTCTCTTTGCACACCCACCATATCAGCAGTGGGGGTCCAGTCGCCTGACGAAGGGTACCGTGCAGGGGACATGGCTTTGCTGGGCTTTGTGATGGCTGCGTTACTGGTGCTTTGCCTCATTGTGATTGGCTATCTGATATCCCGTGTCAAGAAGGGGAATCCTGATGCATTCAAGTCTGAGGTCAGCATCTTCTCATCAAAGCTCAGTGAGTCCAGCTCTGAGTGTCCACTTTGTAAAAGAAATTATGCTTAAGAAAAAGTTCCATAAGAACGCCGTAATCATGTACTACAGCAGGTAAAATGCAGCTCATGAAATTGTGAGATTAACCCTCTGCCCTCATTCAGTGTTTAGGGCCATGCTTGAAGTTTACTCAGCCCCCTAACAGGCCAAGTCCAAGAGATAGCATGCAGTTCACCAATGATGGTTTCTTGAATGAAGGAGACACAGGGAGATCCAGATCCAAGCGAGCTGAACTGAGAGAAAGAAGACTGGATGTAGTTCAAGCACCGAGGGTGCGAGTGATACCTCGCGAGAGACAGAGGCACTGCAGCTCCTGTGGACTCCAGACGCATACCAACCATTCACACCATAGTCCTGCCGTCCAAGCCAGAGGAAAGGCGAATAAGCATAAAGTAAAATCCATTCTGGCTAAAGACAGGAAGAAGGATGACAGACAAAAGACCGTTTGGTTCAAGGAGAGCGAGGATTCTTCAGACATCGAGGTGGAGATCATCCCTGACACCATAGGGCTTAAGCCTGAAGAGGACATGGAGAAAGTCGAAGGAGATTTTGCTTCCCCTCAACTGGAAGACAGTGAAATGGAACTGGGGGAGTTGACAATGCTGAATGTACAGGACTTGAGTAGCAGGGAAACAGCGATTTCTGATAGTAGAGGACTGAACACAGAACGAAGAGATCAGTGAGGATCTCAGAAGCTCTTGCTCAGTAAAACTAGAGCTCTTTGCTCATCAGAGACTGAATTCATTTTCTCAAGTTCCCATGAGTTTTGAAATAATGTATCTTTGTGAAAATAAAACCTGGTTCAGTTCAGACATAATTAATCGCAAAATACTGACACATTTATTCATATTTGTAAATAATGAGTCCATTATGATATGCATTTTTCCATTGTGTGATAAGCGTGCTAAACTAATATGCAAACGTGTTGATGTAATATGTCTATAATTTCAGAAAACAATACTTAGAATTTAATTTTGGCTTTCTGCTTTATTTAATGTCAGCTGTGTCTGTGCATAATACATTGTGAAATAGAGTATTTTGTATCATTATGTAAATTATGTGGAAAACATCTAGAATAAAGCAAATCTGAAAGTAGTATCCAGACTTGATGTGGTGCCTGACAAAAGAATATAAAAGACAAAACCAAATTAATTGATATATATAATTAATATAATTAGTTTATATATCGCATATTTATCAAAGCTATATTTATAGCCTTTATCTGCAGGAGCAAAAACCACAGAAGGCTTGCTTGATTATAGAGGATGTTATCTCTGGATTGTTACACAAAGGATTGGTTGCATCATTATGGTGGTCTTTTCTGAACATTTTGTACCTTTAAATGTTGTAAAATACCAACAAATACCAAGACTCTTCACTGATTGGAAAGACAGGTTTTCATTTGAGAAATGTCTGACCAAGATTCAAACCTTGACAAAGCAAAAAATGGATTATACACTTACAATGAAAGTGTATGGGTCTAGAATACAACAGTTGCCCCATGGACGGCTATTGTAAGTGCATTTCTTACATTTTGAAACAACCTTCAACAGGCAGTCGTCATCCATGTATTGAAGTGTGGCACAAGCCCACCACTTGAGGGCTCATTTGGCATGAGTCCTGACGTATTGCACAAAAGCTCCTCTGAAAATAGTTAAAGCTGCAGTCCGTAACTTTTTTGTGTTCAAAATTTACTAAATGTATATAATAAGTGAGTACACCATGAATCCATTTTCCAAACCGTGTTTTTGGCTTGTCCTGAACTACGGTACACCTATAATAAGTGTTTATATTCGGACTATTTAGACTGGTTCGGGTAGGTACCGCTGCGGAGTAGTACAGTACCTGCGTGATTCGCCATAGACATAAACAGAGAGAAGTAGCTCCGTCTACAATGTTCTTCCGCAAGACACACGCAGTTCTGTTTATTAACCGCTAGAGCGCCAAAAGTTACGGACTGCAGCTTTAATAGTTAAGATCTACATGTACTGAACTGAAGCAACTTAGGTTTACTTGATTATCCATAAAACCTTGATTTATCAAATATGATACACACACACAAAAAAAAGATTTAGAGTTCTTACAGAAAAAAGGTCTGCCGATGTATCAAAGTGCTTTAAATGCATATTTGTACATTTGCATTTATTCATTTAGCAGATGCTTTTATCCAAAGTGACAAGCGGTAGATACAATAAAGCACTAAATATTTAATTTGGATTTGTCTGTGCATGTTTTTTTTTACTCTCATAGATTTTGTTACCATTGCCATGCATTATACAACTGATAGACTGCAACGGCTGGAGTTAAAAATCATAATTTGTGTTCTACTGAAGAAACAAAGTCACCTACATCTTGGATGCCCTGGGGGTAAGCAGATAAACATCAGATTTTCATTTTTGGGTGAACTATCCCTTTAACTAAAAGAAAGAAACAACAATATATTAAACCTCAGTGGTTGAAAGTTGGTTTTATCCTTTTGTCACCAAGCCACAAAGTACTATTATAAAACTGTTAGATACCATGGAATTAAGAAGCCATTCATGCCATCAAGCATTCAATCAAAGTTCAATATATAGTGGTTATATAGATTACTTTTATCTTAGCACTATTTTTCTGCAGTTTATATTATGCATTTTGTGCAATGTTTGTGAATGTTTACAAAATAAATCAGAAGTCAGAAGTCAGAAAGAGATTTATTACCAAGTATGTTTACACACACAAGGAATTTGACTTGGCGATAAGAGTTTCCAGTGCAGAAGAAAGTATGGACATAGTGCAGACATACATAATTACACAGTAGAGGTGGAATATAACACTAATATAAGAAAAACATATAATTAAATAAATAAATATACAGAAGTAGAAATATAGAGAAAAAAATAATTACATTAAAATCAAACATGTAATTGTTTAAACGAATGTACAGATATGTTATTTACAAGTGTGTGGCGAAAACACTGTTCTTGTGCCTGGCTGTTCTGGTGGTCAGTGCTCTGTAGAGCCGACCAGAAGGCAACAGTTCGAAAAGAGATTGAGCTGGGTGTGGGGGGTCCAAAGTAATTTTCTTAGCCCTTTTCCTCACTCTGTTTGTGTAAAGATCTTGGAGGTTGGGCAGGGGAGCAACAATGATCCTCTCAGCAGTCCTGACTGTCCGTTGTAGTCTCTTGATATCAGATTTGGTAGCTGAACCAAACCAGACAGTTATGGATGTACACAGGACAGACTCAATGATGGCCGAGTAGAACTGTGTGAACAGCTCCTGTGGCAGGTTGAATTTCCTCAGTTGGCAAAGGAAGTACAACCTCTGCTGGGCCTTTTTAGCTATGGAGTCTATGTGAGTGTCCCATTTCAGGTTCTGACAGATGGTGGTGCCCAGGAATCTGAATGACTCTACTGCAGCCACAGTGCTGTCCATGATAGTGAGTGGGGGGAGTGCATGTGGGTTTCTCCTAAAGTCCACAATCATCTCCACAGTTTTGAGCGTGTTGAGCTCCAGTTTGTTTTAACTGCACCAGACAGCCAGCTCTTTAACCTCCTGTCTGTAAGCAGACTTGTCTCCGTTGTGTATAAGGCCGATGATGGTGGTGTGTGTCATCTGCCAATTTCAGGAGCTTGACAGAGGGATCTTTTTGTCAGTGCATTCGTTCGTAGAGAGAAGAGCAGTGGGGAGAGCACACATCCATGAGGGGCGCCAGTGCTGATCGTGAGAGTCCTGAATGTTAGTTTGTCCAGCCTCACTAGCTGCTGTCTGTCAGGAAGCTGGTGATCCACTGACAGATGGAGATGGGTACAGAGAGCTGGGTCAGTTTGTCTGAGAGAAGATCAGGCATGATGTTATTGAAGGCCGAACTCAAAGTCAAAGTCAAAGTCTGCTTTATTGTCAATTCTGCCACATGTACAGCACATACATACAGAGGTCTACAAACAAGATCCTTGTGTAGGTCCCAGGTCTATCAAGATGTTGCAGAATATAATGCAGCCCCATGTTGACTGCATCATCCACAGACCAGTTTGCTCTGTATGCAAACTGAAGAGGATCCAGAAAGGGTCCAGTGATGTCTTTCAGGTAGGCCAAGTCCATTCTTCCAAATTACTTCATGATCACAGATGTGAGAGCAACAGGTCTGTAATCATTAAGGTTTATGACATTTGCAATAAAGTCATGACAACATGGTTTGATCCTAGACATCTGAGAACTCTATTTGTTCATATTCCTCCAGCATATCTGCAAGGTATTTTGGTCATTATGGCAGCATTTTTATAAGAGCTCAAACTGTCTAATAGTATTTTTGGAAGACCAGTAAGAAGTCCATTATTAATCATCCCTGCTGGTGATGAATGCATGAATAAGCTTCTCTGGGTCTTGTTTGGACACAAAGGATTTCATTTGTGCTGTTTTTTAGATGGTAATAGGCTGATTTAGTTTTTGCTATTACGTGGCTCCTGAAGCTAAGATCAGATTCCAAAATGATACCAAGATTCGTGACTTATGGAACTGAAAACCCCTTCCACAAATCTATTAGCAAAGGGTAAATGCGACGCTCACTTTAAGGAAGTGATTTTATCGTTTATGGTCTTGTGACCCAGGGTGATTCATTTTAAAGCTAGATATGGCAGGATAGCTTGAGTTAACATATTATCAGAATAATTCAAGTTGTTTTGTTGTGTTGTGACATATTACACACATTTTCATCATGCATATCATGTGAAAACAGATGGAGATGGGTACAGAGAGCTGGGTCAGTTTGTCTGAGAGAAGATCAGGCATGATGTTATTGAAGGCCGAACTCAAAGTCAAAGTCAAAGTCTGCTTTATTGTCAATTCTGCCACATGTACAGCACATACATACAGAGGTCTACAAACAAGATCCTTGTGTAGGTCCCAGGTCTATCAAGATGTTGCAGAATATAATGCAGCCCCATGTTGACTGCATCATCCACAGACCAGTTTGCTCTGTATGCAAACTGAAGAGGATCCAGAAAGGGTCCAGTGATGTCTTTCAGGTAGGCCAAGTCCATTCTTCCAAATTACTTCATGATCACAGATGTGAGAGCAACAGGTCTGTAATCATTAAGGTTTATGACATTTGCAATAAAGTCATGACAACATGGTTTGATCCTAGACATCTGAGAACTCTATTTGTTCATATTCCTCCAGCATATCTGCAAGGTATTTTGGTCATTATGGCAGCATTTTTATAAGAGCTCAAACTGTCTAATAGTATTTTTGGAAGACCAGTAAGAAGTCCATTATTAATCATCCCTGCTGGTGATGAATGCATGAATAAGCTTCTCTGGGTCTTGTTTGGACACAAAGGATTTCATTTGTGCTGTTTTTTAGATGGTAATAGGCTGATTTAGTTTTTGCTATTACGTGGCTCCTGAAGCTAAGATCAGATTCCAAAATGATACCAAGATTCGTGACTTATGGAACTGAAAACCCCTTCCACAAATCTATTAGCAAAGGGTAAATGCGACGCTCACTTTAAGGAAGTGATTTTATCGTTTATGGTCTTGTGACCCAGGGTGATTCATTTTAA
Source organism: Sinocyclocheilus grahami (assembly GCF_001515645.1). Lineage (NCBI taxonomy): Eukaryota > Metazoa > Chordata > Actinopteri > Cypriniformes > Cyprinidae > Sinocyclocheilus > Sinocyclocheilus grahami. The sequence goes on from NW_015505461.1 coordinate 1,386,822, forward strand.
AGCTAGATATGGCAGGATAGCTTGAGTTAACATATTATCAGAATAATTCAAGTTGTTTTGTTGTGTTGTGACATATTACACACATTTTCATCATGCATATCATGTGAAATTTAAATCAGTTTCATTGGTAAGAAATGTGTTTTACATTAGATAAATATGATATGACTATCTGCAGGGTTCAAAGAAGAGACGGCATGTTTAATAAAGTTAAAAGCAGAGAAGCAACACACACGAATATGCATATTTAAAAAAATTCATTATAAAATGTACACTTATGTGCAACATATTAACAGCAATAATAATATCATCTGTTGTAGCTGCCTAGCATGGTAAAATTTCAGGTGAAGATAATGAGGAAATTACGTTGGCTTTCACTGCTTCCTTCACCAAGTGCATTCCATACAGGGTTCCAATCAACTCAACTCAACTCAATTTTTATTTATAAAGCACTTTCAAAACCATTCAAATGGACCAAAGTGCTGTCCATAAGTAAAAAATAATACTAAAATACATGCAAACATAAAATGGCAAATGCGTAGAAGATGATGCATCAGGAAACACAATGGCAATGCTATTGGTTGAATTTGCAGGTGTGATTATCAACAGAGAAGATCATTTGAAGAGTCTTTTACACTAAAATGTCTTTTAATTTTGTTATCATACTATAGAGCTATCCTACCATAGCTCTATAGTGTTCTTGTAGCTAGTAACAGTAGAGTGTGGCACCAGTAACATCAAGGTTTGATTCACAGGAAATCAATCAACTGGTAAAAAATGTATACATTGATTGCAATACAAGTAACTTTGGATAAAATCATCTGCCAAATACAAATACATATACATAATCTATAAACTAGTGCAGCCATATATTTAACCTAACTTGCCATTTCAGAGTATTATTTTGCTGCATAATATTGGAGTTTATTTGTCATTTGTAACGTTAGAAAATGTTATATTCTTGATACACTAAAAGGTCTATAAAACATACTATGTACTGTGTTAATATCAATTGTGTGTTGCATTGTGATGTGTTTTAGGGTTAAAGGAAATGTCCGAAACTTAACGGATAACATCCCGAAATTTACCAGTTTACCAAATTACCAGTACCATTTCCATTTTTCTTCTTACAGTGTAGAAAAAAAAAAAACGTTTACAAAAAGATCATTTATTTACCTGAACAAACTAAGGCATGATTCTTCTTGCAGCTTCTTTAATACATTTGTTGGGAAAATCGTTTGAAAGGATTTTTCTTCGTCAGTGCTCCATGATATTCAAAGATATTTTTTCAGGTTTCAGGTTTATCAATGAAATTACTGTATAATGCAATAGTTTCCTGCACTTGGATGCAAAGCTTTATATCATTTTAGTTAACCACTGACACAGCTTAGCCCGAAGCATCTCACACACTTTATTCCACAGCTGTCATTTTATCAAATAAGCTTAATTTAATCATTTATATTCAGCTCAGAAATTTGCATGGTTCTTTAGCATGATAAAATAATTTTTACCCATTATGTATACATTTTATTTTGACACACACAAAACCGTTTTTAGCATAAAAAACATGCAGTTTTATGCAGTTTGGTAGACTATATGGTGACACATCTTACCCCACTCTCTGTCTCCTGATGAAGATTTTAGTGACGAATATTGTGAAATATCTTCTTTTGTGTTCTGCAGAAGTAAGTCATACAGGTTTGGAACGATATAAGGGAGAATAATGATGACTATTTTAATTTTAGATGGAGTATGCCTTTAAAAACTATATTGAAATAAATGTAATATTTTACAATTAATTTTTATAAATTACTATGAATCATGTACAATATATATTAATACAGTTCTGCCAGCACTGTTTCAGTCCTCATAATATCTTTACATTTTAAGTGAATTTTTTAATTCCAAATTTACATATGCTTTGTGAATTCAGTGACAAAGAACAAAATGTACATATTTAATATAAATAGACATTAGGTTTAACTTGGTATGTTTGTAGGCCAAAAAAATACAACACCTTTAAAAAGTCACAGACAGCAACCACAGTCATTCGTCGATCTTTAAATCATAATAACCGTTTGATTGATCAGAAATAAAAGAACAGTCCACTGTTTCATTTGCTGACCTGAACCTGTCTGAAGTCCTATGACTGTTGTCAGTTTAAGGTCGGTTGACCGGATTCTTGGCAGCGTTGTGCGTCAATCACGTTCAGATGAATTCCAGTATGTGCATCATCCAGGTTTTGCTTGCTGCCTCCACTGTATCCATGTAGTTTTCCAGCGTTCGAGATAACAGGCGAGGATATGCGCCAAAAGAAACCGTGTAACATTTTCCTAAACTCCCGTCGCATTAAACAATACAAAACTGGGTTTAAACAACTATTGGTATGAGCAAGACAAACAGTCACGGGGAAAACATAAGTATGCACCATGTAGTATGTTTTGTCCCAGTGCACCGCGTTCAGTTTCACCAGCACGCCCCAGAGGGTGATCGCATGGTTTGGCATCCAGCAAATGAAGAAAGAGAGGACCACCACCGTTACAGACTTTGCTACTTTAGATCGCCTTCTTTGGCGGGTATTAATGCCCCTCTTTCGGATAAACCTCAAAAGTAATAGATAACATACTGAGAGAATAAACATGGGCAATATAAACGCAATGACAATTTTCTGAAGGTGATACAGAGCGAGCCAATCCTGGCCATCTGGAAACTTGAGGAGGCAGAGTTTTTCACCTGCCACAACTGTCACGGTGGAGAAAATGGAAGTTGGAGCTGTTGCCACAGTCGCCAGGATCCACAATACAGCACAGATCCACTTCACAGACACGGATTTGTTTCGAGAAGGGATCTTTAAAGCAGATGCGACAGACCAGTAGCGCGTAATGCTCATCGCGGTGAGAAAAAAGACGCTGGCGTACATGTTCATCACAGTGACTGATAAAATGATCTTGCACATGGCGTTCCCAAACGGCCAGCTGAAATCCAACGCTGTATCTACTGCCCAGAAAGGCAAGGTCAGAACAAACTGAAAGTCGGTGACAGCTAAATTGATGACAAAGAAATTAATGATGGATTTTTTTCGACCTTGTCTTATCTTCATAAGGAAAAACACCAAAAGGTTTCCGACCAAACCCACGGCGCACACCGCGGAATAAACCACCGAGATGATAATCCGCAGGACGAGGCTGCCGTCAGCAGTTACATCGATGTCTTCCAGACTGCTGAACTTGCGTTGATCCGTTAAATTTCTGTTCAAAATCCCCCATCCGCTTTGGTTGAGAATGCCACCCATTGTTTCCGAAAGAAACTCTCCAACAGGTGCCTGGTGGACAAGGCTATCTACTGATCTCATATCAGTTAATCTTACATTGTTCCACACAGAACAAAAGTGGTTTTAGATAGCAGTGGGTTCCTATAGGTATAAGTGATGTGTTTTGAACACACAGTGCACCTGACAGCCAACGTTTTATGCAGAAGCGCGCGGGGAGCGCCCGTCTGTAAAGTACGCGCACTGGAGAAAGCCGATGACTGACTTAAAGCCGTACTCTTGACATCATGTAATGCTAACGCATCTGAACAAATTTTAGGGAGGATGACGAAATAACACAAGATTCTAAAACAGACCTCTTACTTAATTATTAAATAAAAGTCGAAAAATAATAATAGCAAACGGATAACACATGTAAAAGCACTTAGGCTAGTGCATTTCAAGAGGTTATTAGTCATAGTTAATTCAATGTCAAATGGTTTAAGATTTAATTCTAGTATAATTTTCTGTTATGTTCATGCATTTGTTTATCTTTTCAGTTCCTGTTGATAGCTCATACTACTCCTAGAGTCAATAAAGTCTTATCATATATCATCTTAAGCTTCTACAATTTTCAATGCTAGATGGGAATGACTTCATAAATTGACATAAAATATGTTTCATACTACTGTGTCCACTAGATGGGGCACACTTGATGGACACTCTTAAAAACCAGCAGCTCAGTTTGTTACTCCCTTAAAAATCAGCTAGCATTTTCAGATTTTCAATTTTCAGCCTTTCAAGCCAGGAAGTAATGTCAGTATAGAGAATTTACTGACTTGCACATACGTTCATTAGTCCAGCACCACAATGGACAATAGTAGGTGTTAAAGGGATAATTAACCCCAAAATGAAAACTCTATCATCATTTACCTTCGTGTTGTTTCAATCTTGAATGACTTTCTTCAGCGGAACAACAAAATGTTCCTTTCATTGTCCAAGTGGAAATAAACAAATAGGTAATAATCATAATTAAAAGACGATAATGATGTTGATGATGCACCTTGGCTTGAAGTTCAAGGACAGGCAGACCTATATGCCAAATATCATGAATGAATTCCATTATAGAACAATTGGTGATTATTGTGATTTATTTTTAATGGCATCAACATGGACACATCAGTGTGCGTTCTTGCATTCAAAAACAGCTACCCGAAACTAAAAGGAATTAAACAGAATTCAGATCGAGTTTTATAGCTGTAATGACAAATGAATAAAAAACAACGCTCATGACGCGAGACGCGACGACCGAAGACGCGACAGCCAAAGACGACCGCATAATGTGTTCATAAACCAAAATATAAAATTAGACAGACTGAACTCAAGAACGCGTCCTGTGTTTGTGCTCCTTGACAAATGGTTAAAAAGTATTGTTTAAATTATGGGAGTCATTTTATTACAGACACGTTACAGAATGGGTTCAGTCTGACACATTGAACACAAAGAGAGGGTCCTCCTACTAGAGGATTGAGAGGGCGGAACTTTTACAAAGTTTTGCTGAAACACAGATCGCTGCTCATCTGTAAGTGCAGTCGTCCCAGTTGAATTAACGGAGCCCCAAATCGCCCATGCACCGGATTCACAGACTTTATCATGCTACATCATTTGTCTCGGACTGATGAGCACTGCAGATCTCTGGCTTAATAAATGCAGTACCGTTCTTTTGTGTGATGGGTCCAAACTACCGATGCATAAGGCTGAGGCAGAAGTTACTATTCAAACTATCTCCATTTAAATGGACTGTAGATGTACCAGGAGTGATCTGTCTTCTCCTCTGTGCAGTTTGACATGATGGTTCAGCTGGACTGCGGCATTAACGTTTTGGGGCCAGCAAGTTTCTCTCTCTGCTTTGTGATAACAGCTGGACTTCTGTTCACATTCGAGAGCACAACAGTTAGCGGATATAATCACAACACAGGTGAGTTGAGCTTGT
>NW_015505461.1:1392698-1394730 GCF_001515645.1 Sinocyclocheilus grahami
TTAGGTTATTTGAATGGAAATGATCATTTTGGGTTACAGTTCACATTGCAGTATCCATTGCTGCTGTGTGAAGCTACTGGATAATAATAATAAACAACAATAAAACTTTAGAACTGCCTGTAATAAATAGTTTCAGAGTAATTTATAGAGCTGTTGTGAATAAATATATTAAAGTGTAAGGTAAAAAGGATTCTGCAATGTGAATTGTTTCTATTTAGCATCACATCACTTTCATTTGGCATTTGTGTGCTTTTGACTTATGTTTGCACTGATGGCGTATACTACATCCCCCACTCCATATTCCGTTTCTTGGCCGACACTACCCCAATGCTGTTTCCCTCTGCTTCCACAATCATGTAGGTCAAAGCAACAGGGCTGCCAATGAACAGACTGAAGGCATATAACAAAGGCTGTTCACATGTTTATACTATAGAGTCTCTAGGGAAATATTTCAGTAAGGAGATTGCAGATTTGAGAAGTTATTTTAGTTTTTACTTTACCACATTATTACTATAAATCTCTCCGTAAGTGTATTATTCTGGTCTGTTGTTTGAATAGAATGACGGACTTCAGCTTCAGTTATTATGATAATTCATGGATTTGTTCCATGAATTATTTAATACAATTCAATTGCTTTGCAAGCCATAGGAATTTAAATGATTTGCTTATTAAAACCTATGCAAGCACAAAATAAAGAGCAGAAAAGTTACAGCGTTCCAGTTGCAAAATTGCAGTCACACTGCACACAATCCCCAAAAAATCAGTGCATTTAGTATAACCTTTCGGGACTTTGCAGACTCTTGTTTTAAAGTTTGAAGTCTGATAAACTGTCTGTGTTGTTTGGTCATATCTGTAATGCATTGTAAGATAATAGTAAAGAGTAAATCATGTAAAACTTAATCATTTAGTTGTTTGTAAAATTCATTCAATATACGTAAGACACATACAGAGATTTTGACATTTTCTGGGGGAAAAAAGTGATTATCAATGTAAACCTATGCACACCGTGCAGTTCCAGGGCAGAGTGGTTACCAGAGTGTTGCTTTCTGATTTATAAAATGTTCAGAGTGGTTTTAGCTAGTATGCTATGTTGCTAACATGATCTTGGTAGTTTATGTTTACTTACTAGATTAAGCCAAAGGAACCCATCCATCTCTGTGATATTTTAGGGCTGATACACCAGCTGTAAGCCTAGTTGTAAATGGGCACTAAGTTTATGCACTACTAAATATTTGAGCATTTGCACAATTAAATTAGTTGTATTACTAAATATTTACAGAAGCCTCCAGACAGCAGTAATGGCTGGAATAATGAGCTCATGTCTTGCCTGATAGATATTAATCCTTAAATTCATTTATATTTGAGAGAATATTATGTGAAAAGCTGATTTGTTTGGAGCGCTTCATCATAATACCAATTTAAACAATGCGCTTTCCTGTGTATGCCATTTGTGCATGCAGGGTTTAAAAAACAACTAAAAACCATGGAAATAAATGTACATTTTCCAGGTTGTTGTATTAATATTTATTTACTGCTTTTATTAATTTGATATACTATTCTTAAAGATTTATTATTTACTATTTACTAATTTCATTATTATTACTTACCATTGACAATTTTGTAAGGGAAAATAAGGCTGCTTGTTAGATCAATATACGTCATATTAAAGGGGTCATATGATGTTGCTAAAAAGAACATTATGTTGTGTATTTGGTGTAATGCGGTTTATGCGGTTTAAGGTTCAAAAAGCACATTATTTTCCACATATTGTACATTATTGTTTCTCCTCTATGCCCCGCCTTTCTGAAATGCATAGATTTTGACAAAGATCATCGTTCTAAAAAGCGAGGTGTGCTCTGATTGGCCAGCTATCCAGTGCCTTGTGATTGGCCGAATACCTCAAGCGTGTGACGGAAATATTACGCCCCTTACCATACTGTGATGCCGTGTCCCGGAGCGACGAGACAAAACCAATAAAACCCAGTATAAATGAGCCATTTGTTGCATCCAGTGGGGACATAATTATGGATTA
>NW_015505461.1:1395633-1396579 GCF_001515645.1 Sinocyclocheilus grahami
TTTTTTTTTTTACCAGTTTTGTGTTTTAGCACCAAACTATTTAACTATTGCACTTCTTCACGTGTGACAGTTTTTAATGGTTACCCTGCTGTTTTTGTAGATAGTACTGTTGATGGACTTCCCAACTACGAAGTTGTTCATCCTGTCAGAGTGGATTCATCAGGACATTTTTCGTCCAATCTTGTGTCCCACCGCGTGAGTCGAATTCAAAGGAGAGAGACAGTAAAAAACAAAGAGAGCCTGGCCCAGGTGTTTTACCATCTACAGTATGGTGGTCAAGACCTGCACTTTAACCTCACCCTAAACCCTCATCTATTAGCGCCTGGATTCCTCACAGAGTGGAGATACGGTGGTCTGCAAGGGTCTTCATTACATAGCCATGGCCACTCTCTCTGCTACTTCCTGGGAGATGTCTGGAGCAGTACACTGAAGTGGGGTCAAGCAGCTCTGAGCACTTGCAATGGCCTGGTGAGTTTGTATTTTGTTCCCATGTGTTCCCAATTATGTAAAAATATGGAAATATTTGATCAAATATTATAAAATAATATATTATTTAATAATAGTTCTTGACACTGAACAACATCCTTGTCTATTTATACTGTAATTTACCATATATTTAAGGGGTAGGAAGGAATTTTTGCTTGAATTCACAGAGCCTGTGGCATTCTTGTTTTTTGGTGGACTCCCAATGAGTAATCTATAGGCTACCGTAGAGGACCTTAGTGATCCCTTCATAACAGGGCCTGGGCAACATTCCCAGAAATCTCCCATGACGACAGACTTGGGAATAGGTTAGAGGTTAGAGTAAGGGTTAAGGCTATCATTGTTTGGAAGAAACATTGTTTCAGGCCAAACAAAGGATGTTGATACAGGTGATCCATGTAATCCAGAAAAATGTCCTACTTGGGTAAATCGCATCATGTCACTTACACAAACAGCTGACCCT
>NW_015505461.1:1400513-1400900 GCF_001515645.1 Sinocyclocheilus grahami
ACAATACTCAAGTAAATGTACTTAGTTACTGTCCGACCTCTGATTAAAGCACATCATTCACTTATGATCCAAGGTCATTTTTAATCATCTTTAGATCCTTTAGAAGGGGCAAAGCAGGTGCAGAGGCAAAGAGAGCGCTGGGAGAGACGTCAACATCGCAGACGGATTAGACCGCGCTCCATAAGCACTGAGAAGTGGGTAGAGACTCTGGTTGTGGCTGATCCTAAAATGGTGGAGTACCATGGGAGCAAAGGAGTTGTGAGCTATGTGCTCTCTGTCATGAATATTGTGAGTAGCAGTCCTATCTTTAAACAATTCATGTTGCTTTCCAAGGCAAGCAGCGCTATTACTGTTGCTCGTACAATTACTAAAACCTTAAAGAGATCA
>NW_015505461.1:1402695-1403658 GCF_001515645.1 Sinocyclocheilus grahami
GTAGAGAGGAAGAATTATTGGGGCTTCAGGCACCATTGAGCTTCTGAAGTCCTCTCTCCAGCAAACATACTGCACCACTGCTGATATGTGTTCACAGTGCCTTTTTTTACCAAATATTTCATTACAGTGACAATTACAGAATTACAACTAGAGGTTTACATTTTCTGAGCGTAATAGGATTTGTTAGGCAATGTTCTGAGTGGTTGTTATTACACTAGTTTGCTATTGCTTGGGTGTTCTGGTGGTTGGAAAGCAATTCCTAATTGGGTGCTAGGGTGTTCTGGGTGGTTACTACATGGTTGCTTACTGGTCCAAGTCAAAAGGGCCCACCCCCAAGTCTCTGTGATATTCTGGTCTCTAGATATGATTTGGGTCTCTTATTACATGTAAATCCTAAAATTAACATGTATTTTATCTGTCATGCAAAAATTGCTAGCCAGATTGCTTAAAAAAGTAAAAGCACACCTCTGCTTAACAAGCCACATACTATTAGATTTCATTCATGTCTGTAGCTCAGCAAGGATGAGTTATGCCCAGAAATTCACTAATTAATTGCAGTGGCTAATGATCACACGTTTTTTATTCGTTTGCTTGACATCTCTAACCTTGCTAAATATATTTGCCAACATTTTCCATGTAAGGTTGATCACTACAGGGAACTGTAACATTAGTACCTGCAACCCGAAAAAACAAGGCGTTATAATAAAGTTAACCAGACTTTGAGTGTGCCATAGACTCATCAAAGATCAGATTAATTTCAGCAGAAGTTGCTTCACCTCAAAAAGACAGAACGGCTTCAAAGGTGCCTCATTAATTCACTGGAACAATTTGTAATGAGCACCACAGAAGCATAGAAAATGCCTCATCACATTTCAGACCACATTTACCTCAAGGAGAGCTTTGATATGAGAGCAGAACTTGTAAGCATCTCACCAACAGAAAACTCCTTAGTTCAATATCAGT
>NW_015505461.1:1408753-1412298 GCF_001515645.1 Sinocyclocheilus grahami
GTTCAAGTAACATTTCTTATTATTATCACAGTTGAAAATGTTTTTGTTGAAAACCATGCTTCATTTTAGAGCATTCTTTGATGAATATAAAGTTTAGGAAAAAAACAGCAATTATTTAAAAATTAAAAAATTGTGTAAAAAATGATTTTCCCGTCACTTTTGATCAATTTAATAATCTTTCTGAATAAAAATGTTAATTTATTTACATTTTAAAATTTTAACTGTAATCATGTAATGCTTATAAAGCACAGTGTATGTATTAATCTCTGGTTTAGAAATGATACACACCCATGCAACACACTTGTTTCAACAAAACTGACACCTACTGATACAAAAAAGCACTAGTTTAAAACTTTCATTATGTCTATTGAAGCTCAGCTAAAACTAGACAGTGTTGAATATGTAAATTGCTCATTTTGTGTTGCTCTCACAGCAAAGGTGTCTTTGAACCATGCATTAGTTCTGTGGACTAACACGCTCTTTACTGGAGGCAGTATAAGGTCATCACATACTGAATATTCTCTCTCATTATTCTTCACTAGAAAGCTAAACCTTTTTTAATCTAAGCTTTTTTTGAGTTACTGAGATAGGGACTCTTTCTGGTACCAGTTTATGACTATACATTTTTTGCCAGCATCTCTCCATCTATATTTCATTCAGATCTGTGTGATTCATTGTGTATAGTTCCCTTCAAGATAATATGGAATAGTTTTTAAGAAGTCAGTTTTTGTTCCAGACTATTATGTAAATGAAAGCGGCCTGAATGTGACTTGTGAAGCCTAATGGATGGCTAGTGGTGCAGAAATAGGATACTTTTCTTCACAGGAGCATACTATTAAATGACAGTCTGTTTGTTAGAAACCATATTAGAGTCTTACTTAGACTTAAAGCTTGTTTGATCTCATGCCATTTTATCTGCCGCACATGCCGACCACCACATAGAAATATAAACAATGATATCCTGATAAACAGTCAAACACAGCGGGACTCAAAAAAAGGCAGCTTGACAACTCAGTAAGGGTCTCTAGTGAGCTGTGTTTCTAGACTGCTATTTCTGAGACCGCAGTCTTTGTAATATATTTGAAAATATTAATTTCCTCATTGTACATTTTAAGAAATATTCAAAGCAAGCTCTATCATCTGTTACACGCTGTCTAAACAGAAAATTTGTTTGATTTGCCCGTCCCCTCCATTTGTAAGAATATGTGGATAGTAATGCACTTATAATGCACGCCTATTGAGCAAGCTGTGGTTTAAACCAGAAATGCAAAGTTCATAATTTTGTTCAAAATTCAGTTCGTTTGCACATTTCTATATGATTAAACTGTATGCATTACCAGTGAAATTTCTGTTTGTGGAATTTGCTACATGTAAATTTAACAGTAACACTTTATTTTGCATTGTCCTTGCTACACGTTACATGTAGTAATAACATTAAATTAAGCATAAATATAAGCAACTAACCCATAAACCAAACCCTAACCCTACCGTAAGTACATGTTGTTAATTAATATTACTCTGTATTTATTAGTGTAATTACATTGTAACAAAATAAACTATAACCAAGTTAAATTAGTTCAGACAGGACCACTTTGGCAAGTTACTTTGAGTTTATTAAAACACAAGTTATCTTTGGTGGTATGCTTCCTTAAGAGGTACTTGCTCCATAATTTATTGAACATACAAGAGCTTTAGCATTAACCCCCGGAACCATCAGCTTGAGCACTATACAGACGATTATGACACATTAGTAAATGTCTTTAAAAGCGAAACAGTGGTAACATGTAGACATGGCAGTGAATCCCGGGACTAATATACTGTAGCTTAGCTATGAGGATGAGTGTCTCTCAGCAGTAAGGTCCATGACAGCTAGGACTTGAAGCCTTGGTAATCTGAAACAAAAAGAAGACGACAGCCAGAAGGTGCACAGTAATATGCTTGATACTTATAGTGGGGAGGGAGGGTTGCGAGCAGTTTGAGCATAATTTCCAAGCAGTAATGCCACGCACACTATATATATCTCTGGTCTAAGAGGAGAATGGTAGTGGTTGGAGCGATTTGTCAGCTGACCGCAGCACTATGCCTACATGGCCCTGACTGAACTAACACTGCGTTTGATTTAAGCTTTAGTTAGATGTATAGTTACGTCCCTTTCTATGTATTCTTCTGCATATTGTGTGAAAGCTACAGGGTTTACTACTGTAGGTTTTTTGTGACAGGAGTTGAAAAAGTTGTTAAATTTGCAAAGACAAGGTTAGTAGAAATGTTAGTGAACACATTTGGCATAGTTCAATGTCTTGCCACCTAGACTTGTCACTTCCATTAATGTAAATGCTAATATATTAGTAATTTTAGCATTAGTATAATAGTAACAACAGAACACTGATAATCAAGTTAACTATAAATGTAATCTTGTTTTTCCCATATGACGACAAAATATCTGTGTTCTGTAAATTGTCTAAAACATGTTCTTGTCAGGCAGGTTCATTCATTAATTACATTTAACTTTAATTTAGTAACTAAGCAACCATGTCCATTACAAATAACTTATGAATAGCAAACCCATTCTTCATTGTACACAGTGGTCACTTTCTGGTTTGCAGACATGACTACTTTTTATCAGTACATTTTCCAAACAGTTACAATGTTGAATATATTTAAACTATACTCTGACATTACACTGGAGACTTGTGAGGACACACAGGGACAAGGACATAGTGATAAAAATTTAATAAGCTATTATATTAAGTTAAGATATTAAGCTAAACCTAAATAAATTCTAGTTTTACACTCTAACTCAACCACTACTCCTGCCCTATTTAAAAATTTTTTTAGTCACAGATTGAATTGCCAGCTTTTGATCCAATGTGAAATATGGCTGAAAGCCAGTCCAGCAATGTCTTCTCATCCTCTCTCTGTCTGATTTGCTCTTATGCCACAGCTTTGGGATTCAGCATGATGGGAACGGCAATGACTGCGAGCCCATTGGGAAAAGACCTTTCGTCATGTCTCCACAGCTCCTGTACGGAACTTCTCCACCCAACTGGTCACGCTGCAGCCGTGAATACATCACCCGCTTTCTCGAGTGAGTAAAAAAACTTTTTTTTTTTTTTACTTGTCACTGATTTTTCCCCCTTTTTTTCAAAGTAGAGAGATGACAGGTAATGCCGTAGAGCAGGGGTGTCCAACCCTGCTCCTGGAGGGCCAACATTCTGCAGAGTTTAGTTCCAACCAGCTCCAACACACTTGCCTGGAAGTTTCTGGTCAGTCCGAAGACCTTGATTAGCTGGTTCAGTTGTCTTTAATTAGGGTTTGAGCTAAACTCTGCAGGACGGTGGCCCTCTAGGAGCAGGTTTGGACACCCTTGGTATAGAGAACAGTTTAAAATACAAAAAAATAAATTAAATTAAATCACAAAAAGTTGTGGAATTATTTGGAAGTTCTGTTGTTTGTATTTTTCTAGTTATGCTTAAATAAAGCTAGAAATTGCTCTTTGTGAGTGCAATCTTTTTCTCTCTCTCTCTCTACTGTATATATATATATAT
>NW_015505461.1:1414835-1415163 GCF_001515645.1 Sinocyclocheilus grahami
AGCAACATTACAGACTAACTAAAGTTGAAAAAGTGAAAAAGCCTAATAGGACCCCTTTAAAGACAGATGGCATGTGTCCAGAAAGGAACTCTCCTTGTTGTCTGAACAGTTTAGTCTTATTCATCCGGACCAAAACAATTGTGGGCTTTTAAAGAGATATTTGCAGTCGCATGTATCCAATTTCCCTGTGACAGTTCTAGCTGCCGAGTGTTTTCAGCTTAATTATTTGAGCTACATTGCAAAAACTGAATCAAAGGCTGACACACTGTCCGCTTTGACATGGAGATTGTTGCTTAGAATTAAGTCGAGATTGGACCACAACTGCATG
>NW_015505461.1:1416107-1417580 GCF_001515645.1 Sinocyclocheilus grahami
ATAATAATTTGCGTGCAGTGTATCTGGTTGCCATGACAACCTCAGCGCTTCCTGCTGTTGCTCTAATCAGAGTATGAATTTGTATATTTTCTATAGCAAAACTAAAATGTGTTTAAAAGTGCGACTGACCAAATCGTCCGGCTCAGTTTGCCCCCCCCCCCGCGGCTCAGAACGCAGACCTAATTTCACGCTAAGTTTAGTGTGGCAAACGGTGGCAAAATAATTAAATAATAATTTGCGTGCAGTGTATCTGGTTGCCATGACAACCTCAGCGCTTCCTGCTGTTGCTCTAATCAGAGTATGAATTTGTATATTTTCTATAGCAAAACTAAAATGTGTTTAAAAGTGCGACTGACCAAATCGTCCGGCTCAGTTTGCCCCCCCCCTCGAACTAGAAGACATCTCTAATTTGACAGTTTACCATCTGATCTCACTCAGTGACTCTAGGCTATGTAGGACGGGACGAAACCATGCAGTGAATGGGGGCAGATAATTTTGCTGGAAATGCAGAAATAAGCCGTAATTTTGTTTTATTTGTAACTCTTTGGTAGATACATTTATAATTTCTGTTACATTACTACTACTACTACTACTGTTACTACTAATAAAACAGATCTCTGGGGGCCCCAAAAGTGCGTGGGCCCTTAGAATCGTCCTAACTTTCCCCCCCTTTCCCGCCCCTGCTAACAATGTGTTTTTGAGGTAGCCTAAATTTGCCTTTAAGCATACATATTACAGTATGCTACAGTGGGTATAGAAAATAATCCGTTTTTTAATTTTTTTATGACATATTGGTGTTATATCTTTCACTTGGATGTTATAAGTTGCTCTGAGTAAATACAGCTGGATAAAACAAAAACTGTGTCCGTCTTCATCTCAGGCTGCAAAGCAACAAAATGTGATTATTTTAAAGGGGGTGATTGTTGATTGAATGCACTGTACACTACCTGGCCAAAAAAAGGTTGCCATTTGGATTTAGATAATTAAATACTGAAGAGTCTATGATTGGATCATTGTTGCAGTGACTAATATGTTTCTTTTATATGTTGTGCAGCAATTCTTTTAACCCTAACTAATGCAGTGTGTAGCTTTTTATTTCTTAAACAAGCTTGTTGGAAGGTGTACGTATTCCAGGATAACAATGTCGAGATTCACTTGGCTCAATTTGTGAAATAGTGGTTCAGTAAGCATGAGGAATCATTTTCACACATGAATTGACCACCACAGAGTGCTGAGCTTAACCCTATTGAAAGTCTTTAGGATGTGCTGGAGTCAGCATTAAGAGATCTTGTATTAAAGGGCACCTATTATACCTTTTTACAAGATGTAATATTAATCTCATGGCTCTCCTGAATGTGCCTGTGAAGTTTCAGCTCAAAATACTATACAGATCGTTTATTATAACGTGTTGAAAAGTGTCATTTTTGAGGCGGGTCTAAAAAGTGCTGTTTCAGGGGTGTGTTGCCAACTTCC
>NW_015505462.1:0-46009 GCF_001515645.1 Sinocyclocheilus grahami
CTTTGCTGCCCTTCTTGACACCAGGCCGTTGTCCAAAAGTCTTGTCCTCACTGTGCGTGCAGACGATTTCACACCAACCTGCTGTCATTCCGGAGTAAGCTCTGCACTGCTGGTGACACGATTCCGTAGCTGACTCCTCAGGAGGAGACGTCCTGGTGCTTGCTGGAAACTCTTGGACAACCTGAAGACTTCACTGCAGTCGAACCTCTCTCCTTGAAGTTCTTGATGATCTGGTAAATGGTTCTTTCAGGTGCAATATTCTTTGTAGCAATTTCCTTGCATGTGAGGCCATTTTGATGCAAAGCGATGATGGCTGCACGTGTTTCTTTGGAGGTAACCATTGCTAACATGAACACAATGATTGGAAACGCTTCTTCCCTCCTTTAATAGCAATCAGTCTTCTCTTACAATCTAATTAGTATGATAGTGATTTCACCTGACTAGTACTCATTCACACTTTCACATATGCTGCTGATATGATTAATCAATTAATGTTAGCTGGTCATTTTGTGTCAGGATAAAAACAAAAAAATGAAATTGTATTATTTTTTTAAAAGTTAATTTGGCCAGTGAAGCTTTCAGCAATTATTTAAAATGCATCTGACCACTCTACACAATAATCTAGAAACAATGTGAATGAACAACAGCTTAAGCAGCAAACTTTGCAAAACACAAAATTTATGTTACTTCCAAAACTTTTGGCCATGACTTTATACTGCAGAGATGTCCCATCTGGAAAGCAGTGCATTTTTTTGGTACAACCATTTGATAAACATCTTTACGTTTACGTTCGTATGCATTTTAAATCAAACATCACAAAAACATACGCTGACTGTCAATCTAAAAGCTTCCAGCACATAGTTCACATCAAATAGATGTCTGTGCTATTTGGAGATATATGTTAAAGCTAATAATAAAGCAAACCTTAGTGGAAAGTGTTATGACTGATGTCTACACAAGCACGACATATCCAAGGTCACATATGTCTTTGAGAACTGTCATAACATCCAGAGTTAATGGGGCCACATCATTGGAATGATGCGATTAATACTCAGCCTTACTCATTTCAGTGAGTCAGTCACTTCCTGGTTCAGGCACATGTGTGCATCAGTAGAACATTGGGACTGTGTTTTATTGTGCCTTAACTGCATTATGAAGGCATAAATGTTGTATCCCTACAGCAGTATGGTTATTAAGGACTAGGATCTTCCTTCTTTCATATCGGTGAAATTTTCATGTCACAGATATGTTTCTGCTGTATGGATATATACAGTGGGTA
The DNA here is from genome assembly GCF_001515645.1 of Sinocyclocheilus grahami. Taxonomy (NCBI): domain Eukaryota; kingdom Metazoa; phylum Chordata; class Actinopteri; order Cypriniformes; family Cyprinidae; genus Sinocyclocheilus; species Sinocyclocheilus grahami. The sequence continues at coordinate 1,280 of NW_015505462.1, forward strand.
CGGAAAGTATTCAGACCCCCTTAAATTTTTCACTCTTCAAAACTTAACACAGTTCGCTAGCAGTGTTGAGTGTTAACTAAACATAGTGATGCTACTAACAATCTAGTGTTAAAGTATGACAAATTATTATTATTTTTGGTTATGCTGTATTCCGCACACACTTGCTGAAGCAATATTTAAATGCATTCATCTCTCTTATATACTGCGCTGGATAATTAGGTTCATTTTAGTGAGTTGATTCCTTTGAATTAAATATGTAAAAGAACTGATTTTATTATCTGCGATCCTCCAAAAGATTTTTATTATAGAGCATTTAGCTAAACACTTTGTTGTTGTTGTTTTTATTTATTTGTTTATTTTTTTGCTAATTTATGTGTTTACACTTAATGCTGCAAATTCATTTAAAGCTTGTAGTAGAGAAATAAGGCTCTGATTTAAATGATAACTTATATAAATAATTAAATTATAATATATATTATATTATCTAAATATATGCTAAATGTCACCATTATGTTGTTTTAGTTTCTTTATCATGAACTTTTAGTTTGTATTCTTGTGTTCCTTGGTTTCAGTTCCCACTTCTCATTTATTGTCATGGACATTCATTAATTATCTCATGTGTTATTCATTAGTTCCATCATTTGCCATGTATTTATGTTACTCTGTGTTTCTTTTCAGTTGTCGGTTGTTGTTTGTGTTTTACATACTGTCTCGATTGTGGATTATCTTCAGAGTTATTTATTAAACTTGATATTGTTCTATCTTCATCTTTGTCTTCTTCTGGACTATATTTGGCACTAAAGATATTGCCAAATGCAGTAAGCAATTTTTTGTTAGTAGTTTGTACACTGTAAAAAATTATTTGTCGGTTTAACTTAAAGTAAGTTACCGGGTTACCTTAAAATTGAGTTCATTAAAACTAAGAATTTCAGTTATTACAAAGATATAAAAGAATTAAAGATTTTTTTTAAACTTATTTTGTTGTCATAACTTCGTTTTAAATATTGTATCAACTTATTAAAGCAATTAAGAGCATTAAGTAAACTTTCAAATTTAAGTTTGCTATCTACTGTACATATAGCTTATTATAACAATTACCTAAAAAGTTTACATGGTTGCCTTAAAATTATTTAAACTTAACACAAGAGAAGAGAAGAGTTAAACTTCAACACAAGTTAACATGACAAAAGCTTTTTGTTAAATAATTATCCTGGCATAACAGAGAGCACAAATAAACCATAATTTAAAAATGCATGTTTATTAAAACATTCACATTAACACTACACTGTCAGAAAAGTACACAATTTTGCCTTTAAGTGCTGTGACAAGTTCGCATCACTGCAGATTGATGATGCTCACTTTGGTCACCCATAACTATTATTACAACAGTCATGTCCTTTATGAATTCCTGCTCAGAACCTGTGCTTGAATAAAAACAAAGGGAAGCATTAAAATGTGCCTTACAATCTTAAAGCTTACAGACTCCAATAAATATGTGCACTTAAAAAGTAAATAAATTTACTTACAACTAATTCCCATTATGCCTAACACTTTCATGGATACAACTGCAAAAGGACTTGCTGTGGTCCATCCACAAGATCATAGAACTCTGTGCTGATCTTCAGTAATTCCAGAATATCATAAACATGAAATAGAGAAACACGTTAAAACAAAATATTAAAAAATAAATATATAAATAAATCTTTACAGAGAAAGTCAAATGTCATGACAAGTTTACGTTTCAGTTACCAAAGCCCTACTTTACAATCCAGACGAGTCTTTTAAATTACATAACATATGAAATTAGAACAAAAAAAAGCTAATTTAACACATTTGTGTCCATCCTTATTGCAGGGCTGTTTATACAAAATATTATTACTGTTATTCAAAAACCTGTAGTTTGCCTAATGCAATATACTTCTGACCGTATTTTCACGCGGCGTTATTCCTTTGAATTAAATATGTAAAAGAACTGATTTTATTATCTGCGATCCTCCAAAAGATTTTTATTATAGAGCATTTAGCTAAACACTTTGTTGTTGTTGTTTTTATTTATTTGTTTATTTTTTTGCTAATTTATGTGTTTACACTTAATGCTGCAAATTCATTTAAAGCTTGTAGTAGAGAAATAAGGCTCTGATTTAAATGATAACTTATATAAATAATTAAATTATAATATATATTATATTATCTAAATATATGCTAAATGTCACCATTATGTTGTTTTAGTTTCTTTATCATGAACTTTTAGTTTGTATTCTTGTGTTCCTTGGTTTCAGTTCCCACTTCTCATTTATTGTCATGGACATTCATTAATTATCTCATGTGTTATTCATTAGTTCCATCATTTGCCATGTATTTATGTTACTCTGTGTTTCTTTTCAGTTGTCGGTTGTTGTTTGTGTTTTACATACTGTCTCGATTGTGGATTATCTTCAGAGTTATTTATTAAACTTGATATTGTTCTATCTTCATCTTTGTCTTCTTCTGGACTATATTTGGCACTAAAGATATTGCCAAATGCAGTAAGCAATTTTTTGTTAGTAGTTTGTACACTGTAAAAAATTATTTGTCGGTTTAACTTAAAGTAAGTTACCGGGTTACCTTAAAATTGAGTTCATTAAAACTAAGAATTTCAGTTATTACAAAGATATAAAAGAATTAAAGATTTTTTAACCTTATTTTGTTGTCATAACTTCGTTTTAAATATTGTATCAACTTATTCAAGCAATTAAGAGCATTAAGTAAACTTTCAAATTTAAGTTTGCTATCTACTGTACATATAGCTTATTATAACAATTACCTAAAAAGTTTACATGGTTGCCTTAAAATTATTTAAACTTAACACAAGAGAAGAGAAGAGTTAAACTTCAACACAAGTTAACATGACAAAAGCTTTTTGTTAAATAATTATCCTGGCATAACAGAGAGCACAAATAAACCATAATTTAAAAATGCATGTTTATTAAAACATTCACATTAACACTACACTGTCAGAAAAGTACACAATTTTGCCTTTAAGTGCTGTGACAAGTTCGCATCACTGCAGATTGATGATGCTCACTTTGGTCACCCATAACTATTATTACAACAGTCATGTCCTTTATGAATTCCTGCTCAGAACCTGTGCTTGAATAAAAACAAAGGGAAGCATTAAAATGTGCCTTACAATCTTAAAGCTTACAGACTCCAATAAATATGTGCACTTAAAAAGTAAATAAATTTACTTACAACTAATTCCCATTATGCCTAACACTTTCATGGATACAACTGCAAAAGGACTTGCTGTGGTCCATCCACAAGATCATAGAATTCTGCGCTGATCTTCAGTCATTCCAAAATATCATAAACATGAAAAATACAGAAACATTCCTGTGAGGCACTTCAGGCACTTCAGTCAGGACCACTATCGTCAAAATGATAGATACTTAGCATAAAGTTTGGTTTGGCGGTATGGTTCTGTTCTGGGCAAAAACCTCCCTGCCCATCCATGCAGCCTGTCATGAATGAACAGGGAGAGCAGCAATAATAACCCCCCTAGGGTTAACAGAACAGAACAAGACAGATATCATTAATGTACTTAATTATATTTAAGTGTAACATATTTAAGTCCTGACTGTGGCAAAAGGAGGAGCTGGGGATGGAGGAGGGTAATTTGCTCCGGAGCAAGCTGAAAAACTGCTGAATAATACTGAATAGAGCTTATATAGGAATGCCGCGATCGGTGTCGAATTCCTATAGGTAGATGTGATCAGCTGAGAATCAGCTTATGCAAGCTTGACTCCCGTGACCTGCCAGAATTAACGCTAACGCTTAATTTCTGTCAGCAATATCAAAACGAACTTTGAGGGAGGTGCTCATGCATTTCTCTTATAACGTCCATAAAAGGGACAGTTCAAGTAGTCATCTTGTTTTTTTCCCTAATTTTTCATCTATGTATAATGTATCTGACAGATGTCTTTTAGGATGTCTTTTGGATATGCATCATAAAATGTAAGTCTTTACACAGATTGGGTCACTGCTTATATTAAATGTCCTGATGAAGGTAAAACATTATTTTATGGTTTATGTTTATGTTTCTGTTGAAATGAGTTCATGTTTTCCCAAAGAGGAGAGGAATTTCTGTTTTTCATCTGAAATGCAGCAGCCGCATGAGCAATAATTATCCATTACCCTCTCCAAACACAAATCTGTGAATTTTAAACAGGACAGTACTGCATTAAATTAGGCTTTTTTTTTTTTTTTTACCAAAAGAAGTCTATAAAAAGACCAGTTTTGGCTACAACATTAACAATTCATTGACTGTTATTTAAAAAAAATAGCCCATGGGTAGCGCTTTGCCTGGTGTGTTTTGCGTCTGGCCGCTGTAGAAATGCTGACTCGTTGGAAATGTCTGGCTGTGATGGATGGTTCTTTGAGATCCGTGTGCAGGCCATATCCCTGAGAGAACAGCTTCAGACTCCACCTATGCCATGCTCTACAGGTGGCCTTGCTGGAGTCGATCACCACTGGCTCACAGCTGAGCGCCCCACTCTCCACAGCATGCTGTTAATTGGCTTCAACCCGGAAAATCCAGGCATGTTGTACGTACAGGCTGGTGACATAGAGCTGTTATTTCAACCTCATTCAAATCTTTCAAAGAAGTGAGAAATTCAGTTGAATATCAAATGTAATATGAATGGTTGCTCTAGAACTGTGGAAATAACTATTCATGCAACGCTAACAAGAATATATTGAAATGTGTTACCTAGACTTGTGTTAACGAATAGGAATTAACCCAAAAGTTCTTCCGTGAAACACAAAAGGAGTTATTTAGAAATATCTGTGTTGCTCTTTTCCAAATGATGAAGTGAATTTTTAACAAATAACAACTTAAACTGTTCTTAACGCAAAGCTGTCGCATGCCATTAAAAGTCTTGAAATATTGCACACAAGATGCATGGAATTTAGTAATTTATTGTGTTTTTTGAGCTTGTTAGTGTAAAGGCCTTTTCACACTGAACGCGAAAATTTGGCGCGAATGTTTGGGGCGTTGACGCTTTTGAATCAGAACAATAGATCCCTATGGGGCTATTCACACCAGGCGCGATTATTCGCGGTTGTTTTTTTCGTCCTGTGTGTCGTTTTTTTCGCTGTCTCTCTGCAATGAAATGGGCTGTCCAGTCAGATTCGAGCTTAGATCACGTGCCCGGAGCAGCTGCTGTTGCACAAAAGGACGAGAGTGGTGGCGCTGTTCCGAAACCCAGTGTAAACAAACACAGAAGAAGAGTATCCCGAGAGAGAAGAGAGTGGATGCTGAGTTCTTGTTATCTGAAAACAGATTGATTCTAACATGTTCTTTATACAGAATATAATTTCTGTTCATTTCCTACTGAATTATGTGATCTGAAGAGCACTGTCCATTTTCCTCTACGTGTGCGAGTGTTATGAGTCAGAGCGCTTTCAAATCTGTCAATCATGTAGTCATATCTGGGGAAGTCGTGGCCTAATGGTTAGAGAGTCGGACTCGTAACCCAAAGGTTGCGGGTTTGAGTCTCGTACCGGCAGGGATTGTAGGTGGGGGGAGTGAATGTACAGCGCTCTCTTGAGCAAGACACCGAACCCTCAACTGCTCCCCGGGCTCCACAGCAGAAACCTTTTGCTGGTTTACGCTGATCCTTTTGCTGGTTTACGCTGGTCCTTTTGCTGGTTTAAGATGGTCCTTTTGCTGGTTTACGCTGATCCTTTTGCTGGTTTACGCTGGTCCTTTTGCTGGTTTACGCTGGTCCTTTTGCTGGTTTACGCTGGTCCTTTTGCTGGTTTAAGATGGTCCTTTTGCTGGTTTACGCTGATCCTTTTGCTGGTTTACGCTGGTCCTTTTGCTGGTTTACGCTGGTCCTTTTGCTGGTTTACGCTGGTCCTTTTGCTGGTTTAAGATGGTCCTTTTGCTGGTTTACACTGGTCCTTTTGCTGGTTTACGCTGGTCCTTTTGCTGGTTTAAGATGGTCCTTTTGCTGGTTTACGCTGGTCCTTTTGCTGGTTTACGCTGGTCCTTTTGCTGGTTTACGCTGGTCCTTTTGCTGGTTTAATGCCTTAAAACGCATCACTAATATTGTGTTATTCTGTTTATTCTAACACAATATATAACATGCACAGTAAATATGAATAATGTTTAGTCATATTTCAACTTAAAGCAACCAGCTTCTGTTATCCTTGGGAAAAACAAAGTAGCAGCACAGTGGAGAACGTCTTCCTGCTTGATGCCAGCTGGCCCCAAACGTTATCCAAATAAGGCATTAGGTCTAACAGTACTATTAGCTCTTGCTTTCCTACAAATAGTCTTATCTCCCTGGTTTATCTCTCTGCTGTAGCCCATGGGTAGCGCTTTGCCTGGTGTGTTTTGCGTCTGGCCGCTGTAGAAATGCTGACTCGTTGGAAATGTCTGGCTGTGATGGATGGTTCTTTGAGATCCGTGTGCAGGCCATATCCCTGAGAGAACAGCTTCAGACTCCACCTATGCCATGCTCTACAGGTGGCCTTGCTGGAGTCGATCACCACTGGCTCACAGCTGAGCGCCCCACTCTCCACAGCATGCTGTTAATTGGCTTCAACCTGGAAAATCCAGGCATGTTGTACGTACAGGCTGGTGACATAGAGCTGTTATTTCAACCTCATTCAAATCTTTCAAAGAAGTGAGAAATTCAGTTGAATATCAAATGTAATATGAATGGTTGCTCTAGAACTGTGGAAATAACTATTCATGCAACGCTAACAAGAATATATTGAAATGTGTTACCTAGACTTGTGTTAACGAATAGGAATTAACCCAAAAGTTCTTCCGTGAAACACAAAAGGAGTTATTTAGAAATATCTGTGTTGCTCTTTTCCAAATGATGAAGTGAATTTTTAACAAATAACAACTTAAACTGTTCTTAACGCAAAGCTGTCGCATGCCATTAAAAGTCTTGAAATATTGCACACAAGATGCATGGAATTTAGTAATTTATTGTGTTTTTTGAGCTTGTTAGTGTAAAGGCCTTTTCACACTGAACGCGAAAATTTGGCGCGAATGTTTGGGGCGTTGACGCTTTTGAATCAGAACAATAGATCCCTATGGGGCTATTCACACCAGGCGCGATTATTCGCGGTTGTTTTTTTCGTCCTGTGTGTCGTTTTTTTCGCTGTCTCTCTGCAATGAAATGGGCTGTCCAGTCAGATTCGAGCTTAGATCACGTGCCCGGAGCAGCTGCTGTTGCACAAAAGGACGAGAGTGGTGGCGCTGTTCCGAAACCCAGTGTAAACAAACACAGAAGAAGAGTATCCCGAGAGAGAAGAGAGTGGATGCTGAGTTCTTGTTATCTGAAAACAGATTGATTCTAACATGTTCTTTATACAGAATATAATTTCTGTTCATTTCCTACTGAATTATGTGATCTGAAGAGCACTGTCCATTTTCCTCTACGTGTGCGAGTGTTATGAGTCAGAGCGCTTTCAAATCTGTCAATCATGTAGTCATATCTGGGGAAGTCGTGGCCTAATGGTTAGAGAGTCGGACTCGTAACCCAAAGGTTGCGGGTTTGAGTCTCGTACCGGCAGGGATTGTAGGTGGGGGGAGTGAATGTACAGCGCTCTCTTGAGCAAGACACCGAACCCTCAAATGCTCCCTGGGCGCCGCAGCAAAAATGGCTGCCCACTGCTCCGGGGGTGTGTTCACAGTGTGTGTGTACTTAGGATGGGATAAATGCAGAGCACTAATTCCGAGTATGGGTCACTATTCTTGGTCACGTCACTTCACTTTTATCTCCTGCCATTCCATATATATATAAAAAAATGAGAGACACATTTTTCTACACATGAAATATGAAAGCAAACAGACATGAGTGTGATGATATATTTTCTGTACATGTTTTTTATGCATGGTATTTTCATAACAATAAAGGATGTTTATGACAAATAATAAGCAGGTGTATATTTTAAGATGTATTCTTGTTGTAAGCATTATAGATAGTTTGTGTTTCTGGTGTAAAACCAAACTTTATCTTAATTTATCTTAATTTAATGCTGTATATTGAGCAGCGGACGATGATAACCTTTAGAAAAACTGCATTTGTTAAACCCCTTCTGAAAAAGAGCAATCTTGATAACACCATTTTGAGCAGTTATAGACCAATATCAAATCTTCCTTTTATAGGCAAGATTTTTGAAAAGGTAGTTTTTAAGGGGCGGTATATATATATATATATATATAGATAGATAGATAGATAGAGAGAGTACAATATAATTACTATACACAAGTGTATTATTATTAAATTACTTAATGTTGTTCATTATTTTATATTTTTTATTTTATATTTATTATTTTGCACACCACAGGAACTTATAAAATGACCTATTTAAAGGGAAAAACCTACAGCACTTAAAGCACAGCCCGTAAAAATGTAATATATATATATATATATATAGATAGATAGATAGATAGAGAGAGTACAATATAATTACTATACACAAGTGTATTATTATTAAATTACTTAATGTTGTTCATTATTTTATATTTTTTATTTTATATTTATTATTTTGCACACCACAGGAACTTATAAAATGACCTATTTAAAGGGAAAAACCTACAGCACTTAAAGCACAGCCCGTAAAAATGTAATATATATATATATATATATGTATGTACAGTCAAACCAAAATGTATTCAGACACCTTGAACATTTCATTCATTAATACATTTTATTCACTATAGTTTAAAAAAATGGGAATAAAATATCAATGAACGGAGCGACCATACTGATATTCGCTTACATTCTGATTCTGGCAAAATATCAGTGCTGGTACTACCTCCTTTTCTGGTTATTTCATTATTGTGCATTCTGGAGTGGTATGGGGTGGTGAGAGTGTGGGGTGGGGTGGGGTGTTTTGAGGGGGTTTGCCCAAGTCAAGTCAAGTCACCTTTATTTATATAGCGCTTTTAACAATACAGATTGTGTCAAAGCAACTTTACAGCATTAAATAGGAAAAGTGTCAGTCATGCAAACTTATTTGCAAAATGTTTACATTAGTAAACACTCAATTTTCAGTTAAAGGCAGTTCATCATTGAAGTCAGTGATGTCATCATCCAGCTCAGTTCAGTTTAAATAGTATCTGTGCAATCAAGTCGACGATATCGCTGGAAATGAAGTATCCCCAACTAAGCAAGCCAGAGGCGACAGCGGTAAGGAACCAAAACTCCATCGGTGACAGAATGGAGAAAAAACCTCGGGAGAAACCAGGCTCAGTCGGGGGGCCAGTTCTCCTTTGGCCAGACGAAACCAGCAGTTCAGTTCCAGGCTGCAGCAAAGTCACATTGTGCAGAGGACTCAACTGTTGTTTATTCCTGTGGTCAACTGGTTCCTGTGGTCTTGTCCCGGTGGCAGTCTAGGAGACAAGGTCTTCACTGGGGATCTGTCTCTGGGGCTCATCTAGTTGTCCTGATCTTCGCTGACATTCAGGGCTGTAGAGGTCATCTCTAGGTACTGATCCACCATCTGGGCTGGATACGTACTGGATCCGGGTGACTGCAGAGACCATCTGATCTGGATACAGACTGGCTCTGGTGGCTACGGTGACCTTGGAATAAGAAAGAAACAGATAAATATTAGCGTAGATGCCATTCTTCTAACGATGTAGCATCGGGTGGTTATGGGGGGTGTAGAAATCACAGAAAATACACAGTAATCACAGAAATCACAGAAAATACACAGTAATCACAGAAATCACACAAAATACAAGGGGAGCAGATCCCCCTCAGTAGAAATTGCATACCAGGGCAAGGGGCCCTTAGCGAAGAGCCTTGTAGGCCCTCCTGGCCTTTGGGCCCCCTGTACACAGTCCCCTTTCTATTTATTTTGAGTTTAAAAATTGTGCAAATGTTAATATTTGCATGTAAAACTGATAATATTACATTTAGTTGACTACATCTTTGCATTTTTAACTAGATTTTGTTTTCTTGCAGGGCTTCACACAGCTCATTTTATGGTAGAACAGGGGTGTCCAACCCTGCTCCTGGAGGGCTACCATTCTGCAGTGTTTAGCTCCAACCCTGATCAAACACATCTGAAAAATCTAACAATAGTCTTCAGGATTACATAAAAAATTATATGTTGTTACATAAATTACATAATATGATTGTTTAGGGATGGAGCTAAACCGTGCAGGACAGTGGACCTCAAGGGGTGGAATTGCCCACCCCTGAGAATGAAGACGAGACAGTTCAGAAATGTAAATATACAAGAAATGTCTGTGCCTCAGATTTAGGACACTTAAGACATGTCATACATGCAGCATATTTTGAATATTACATATTTGTTTGCATCAAATAAATCATAGAATTATTGATGACTTAGGCTGTTTTTTATACCCTAAAAGGGCAACGTATCCTGGGAGATACAACTCATAAAATCCAAAATATATAAAATATTACAAAAAAACGTAAGTCCAGACGATATAAAAAGTGTCATGAAATTATTTTTTGCTGATCATTTTCCACTCTTGCCTGTTTTAGGGTTAACTCCATATACAGTACGAGATAGTTAACATTAATTAATGCATTAACTAACATTTACTAATAATGAACAATACATTTGTTACAGTATTTATTTATCTTTTTTAATGTCAGGTAATACAAATAAAACTGTTCATTGTTAGTTCATGATTTCTCAAGTCCATTAAGTAACATTAACAAATACAACATTTGATTTTAATTTACAATTACATAGTTGAAATTAACTAAGATTAATAAATGCTTTAGAAGTATTTTTCATTGTTAGTTCATGTTAACTAATGCTTACAAATGGAACCTTATTATTAAAGTGTAATCTGTTTATCAGATTCATGCTTTCAAGGCCATAGTGGCATACTCAGAGAATTGTGCTCTAAGTATGCCAATGATTGTCTGGGGTTTTAAACACCAGCCTGTGAATAGCCACTTCATTGCAGTTACTATTCAGAAGTGAATGGTTCATTTAATTAATATGGCTGTTCGAGTCTGTCTCTGTGCTTGTGGGATAGAACTTGAGTCATTTTGTTACATAATCCACACATAGAGCAATAGCTCTTCTATTAAATAGAGTGATGTACAATAGAGAGAAAATAAAACTGTTCATTGTTAGTTCATGATTTCTCAAGTCCATTAAGTAACATTAACAAATACAACATTTGATTTTAATTTACAATTACATAGTTGAAATTAACTAAGATTAATAAATACTTTAGAAGTATTTTTCATTGTTAGTTCATGTTAACTAATGCTTACAAATGGAACCTTATTATTAAAGTGTAATCTGTTTATCAGATTCATGCTTTCAAGGCCATAGTGGCATACTCAGAGAATTGTGCTCTAAGTATGCCAATGATTGTCTGGGGTTTTAAACACCAGCCTGTGAATAGCCACTTCATTGCAGTTACTATTCAGAAGTGAATGGTTCATTTAATTAATATGGCTGTTCGAGTCTGTCTCTGTGCTTGTGGGATAGAACTTGAGTCATTTTGTTACATAATCCACACATAGAGCAATAGCTCTTCTATTAAATAGAGTGATGTACAATAGAGAGACTGTATCACCCACCTGACTCTGTTCAGCTGCTAATAACATTTATCTCAGTTCAGAGTAGGCGGAGCCTTTGAATGCTCAGCTGATGTCAGAACAATGGTGATTGGGGCTGCCCCAATCACCATTGTTCTGACATCAGCTGAGCATTCAAAGGCTCCTCCTACTCTGAACTGAGATAAATGAACGTCAAAAGACTGATCAGTAACATTAAGCTTCTTATTAAATTACTAATTTCCATGAGGAAACCAAAGAGACATTTCCAATAGAATACTTATTTTTATTTTAAAATAAAATAAGAAGCTAATTAAATCTAAAGAATTTTTTTTTATTCTTTGAAATTGCGGCACCAATTGACCCTTTGCTGAGAGTTTGATTGACAGGCGATCTGACCAATCATAACAACGAATCTGCCGTTTTGTCAGAAAAACAAACCAAACAAGAGAGTAGATTAAAGTCAGTGGACTTGAACTTGAAAAATGGTATTTATGGAGGTCTTTCCATGGTTGAAACAAGATACCTTCTGATGTTCATTCATGTTTATTTTGTGCTATAACTAGTAAAGAGGAAGAGATGATCGGTTCACATGCTGCTTGAACTGAGGCACTACAGCGATCTGTCACGACACATTAAAGAGCCACTTATCGGACATAGCAACAGTAACTAAGGGGGTGGGTCTTTGGGAAGGGTCATTTAAGTAATATTTGACATTTAGCATATTTCTACAGCATGGTGGGAAGACAAGAAAATAATTTCAGTCTGTCTTCTCAGTTTTTCGATGAATTGTTGATTACATGTGTCAAGTTCAACTATACAACCTTGTTACTAAAGTTATAGTAAGAAAAATGATTGAATGAAAACAAATATTTGGTTCCAAAGTAGACAACTTAATTTAGTTATATTTGCAAGCATAATATTTGTAACCCTGTTTTTCCCTCACATCATTTGCCAACTATATATCAGACTGAACGGAGTGAAAAATAGATCATTAACAAAATAATAACAAAGGAAATACATGATACCTTGCACATGGAATGAGTAAAGATGAATGGGTTACTTTGGTAATCAGGATTTGTTTACTCCCACTGGTGGACCGGGCATCTTTGCCTACTGTATCTGTAGGATGCTGTGCTATGGGCTACAGTTGTGTCCTAGTCTGAAAACCATGTAACTTTTTTTTAAAATTATTTTATTGAAGAGTTCTCTAAGTTATTATATAGTAACTGTTGAGTAACAGCGTGTGAGTGGAATGACAACAAGTGACTGTGTTGGGAAACTCAGTGTTATACAACCTTGTTACTAAAGTTATAGTAAGAAAAATTATTGAATGAAAACAAATATTTGGTTCCAAAGTAGACAACTTAATTTAGTTATATTTGCAAGCATAATATTTGTAACCCTGTTTTTCCCTCACATCATTTGCCAACTATATATCAGACTGAACGGAGTGAAAAATAGATTAACAAAATAATAACAAAGGAAATACATGATACCTTGCACATGGAATGAGTAAAGATGAATGGGTTACTTTGGTAATCAGGATTTGTTTACTCCCACTGGTGGACCGGGCATCTTTGCCTACTGTATCTGTAGGATGCTGTGCTATGGGCTACAGTTGTGTCCTAGTCTGAAAACCATGTAACTTTTTTTTAAAATTATTTTATTGAAGAGTTCTCTAAGTTATTATATAGTAACTGTTGAGTAACAGCGTGTGAGTGGAATGACAACAAGTGACTGTGTTGGGAAACTCAGTGGATTCAGGTGTTGGTTCTCTCCCATTGTATCCCAGTGTGATATTGCTATATTTTTGAACTTTGCGTGACAGCCAGAATGGTGACCAGCGCTGTCCCCACCTTTGTGTAACGAAGTCTGCTCAGGTCAGGTTGGCGCAGGAAGTGTGGAAGGACGTCTAAAGAAAAAAATTGAAGAGTTCTCTAAGTTATTATATAGTAACTGTTGAGTAACAGCATGTGAGTGGAATGACAACAAGTGACTGTGTTGGGAAACTCAGTGGATTCAGGTGTTGGTTCTCTCCCATTGTATCCCAGTGTGATATTGCTATATTTTTGAACTTTGCGTGACAGCCAGAATGGTGACCAGCGCTGTCCCCACCTTTGTGTAACGAAGTCTGCTCAGGTCAGGTTGGCGCAGGAAGTGTGGAAGGACGTCAGCTGAATTTGACCCAGATAGCTTTCCTCCACTGAGTGCTCCACACATCAAACCAGTTTATCCCCCTCCTGTTAGTGTCAGAGCATATTAGCATTGACTGCGTGACTGTGAGTCTGCTTGATGTGGTTCAGTAACCTACAGGGCCACATGCTTACCCGAGAGAATATGACTTGGAGTTTGTACCTACATAGGGTGTGAACACAGGGTCACCCAGCAATAATGATACCAAAAAAAAGTCTTTAAGTAGAACCCTCAAGGTGCAGAAAGCTGGAGGTTGTGTAATATGTGAAGGGCCAGCTCTCACCAGGTGTGAAATATTACTGCCTTCAATTCTTCCTGAGAAGTTCCTAATTACAAATTCAGAAATTGTAGCTATGTGGTGATGTGATTTAAAGTGATTGTGGTCTAAATAAAATGGATGTGTTGGGCAATTTCCTATTTCTTGTATTTCTATTTCACTTCCAGACAAGGACGGGAAGTGCAAATAATATGGACTACTTTTTTAATTGAAGTTTATGTGTGTTATCATTATCTTGCAGCTACAGAGAATGATGGGAAATGAGTAGTTTTGTGCACACAGGCCTACTAATTGAGCAGAATATTCTTTCTTAATATGTTAATAATTGTTACCATTCAGTTTTGTCATCACAGGAATCAATCACGTTTGAAAATATAAATATACAACAGTTCTTTTAAATTGTAATAATATTTAACTTTCACAATATTACTTGTATTACTGTATTTTTAAATATATAAATGCAGCCTTGACGAACATAAGAGACAACTTTCAAAAACATTATAAAAAAACTTCCCAACTCCAAACTTTTAGATCTCCCCAGATAAGCATTAGCACATATACAGTACATTGCACCGTGCAGTGCTCCATACTGCTGTTTGTTTTACAGTATTGGCCACGAGAAAGAGACAGAGCAAAAAACACTGTGTTTACTCTAACCGGGCAACTCAGAGAGCAACTTGTTTGTGTAGGATAAACAGAGAGTGAAGAGGCGGCCCTGCTCACAGTTCACCAGTGCACAGTGGCTACTATCATTCAGTAGTGAGTGAACAAAAGGAAGAGAATGAAGAGAGTAGACAGGAGCAGAGAGGAGGTATTATTGTAGGTATACTACCTACACTAGTGCACTACCTACACCACCCACATTTTGCATCAATGTTGTGGACTTTGGTGTCCTATGATTTTGATGCACTAATCAGATTTGTATTTTTTTATGTTTGTCAATAGTGAAATCTGTTAGATGTATTTGATGACTATTATCCAACATAATCTAGCATTAAAAATGGTGATCTCGACCTTCTCAACTGGATCCAACAGTTAAAAGCAAACAAAAATGTCATTTTTGACATATGTTGAACTGATATTGAAGTCATTCTAATAATAAAAAAAGTGATGGGTGATGGCTTAAATTAGTTCAATGTAATACCCAGTTATCCATTCTGGTGTAGCATTTATTATTATTATGTTGTTTTTTTTACACAATTTTAAAGAATGTTCATTTTCTGTAAAGGGGAGTATTATGTAGTAACTGTCACAGTCATGGACTTCTTTTGTTGTGTTTCATTTAGGCTGCGTTTACACTGGCACAAAAAAAATCAGATCTTTCGCTCACATCTGACACAGATCGGAATTTGTTGCACACGTGTAAACAAAAACCCGCACGAGTTCCGATTTTTTTGCATCCGATCTGAGCCACTTCCAAATGTGGATTTTAATCGGATACACATCTGATATCTGGACATCCGACCTACGTCTAAACACACACATCCGATTCTCCACAGAACTCCCAATGGGAGGGCAACACGTTTGCTCATAAAGATTTTTAATGGCGTTTTAATGCCGGAGTGCTGTATGTGCTCGCATTTTATTGAGATTGAAACTTTTTATAGGTAAGAAATTGCACATTCAGGAGCTGGTTTTCAACCCCCGCCCCGTGAATTTTGAAAATACAACAGCTAAAAGCTACATATATTTCTCAGCAATGAGGTGATAACGAAGCAGTTTTTGTAATTAAACCAAGCTTGTTTGCAATGCTTCACAATCGCTCACTCGGACGTGGGTGCATGCATTCATTCTCTCTCTCTCTCTCTCTCTCTCCTTAATTCAAATTCATTTAAATAAATATAATCTTTATTTCACTAAAGAATTCTACCTCTAACGCGCTGTAGATAAAATAGTCTAACAAATTAAAATTACCGTTATTTTCCGGTCTTTATCCGTTCAGTCAGATTTTGTGCTACAAAACATCCATGACAGCCGTTGTCCATGCTGGCAAATAATAATGGCCATTCGATGTGAATTATATAAATAATTTTAAAAGCACGGCCATTTAAAACCCGATGGTCTACCACAGGGATCCTCAAATCTGGCCCACGAGATTCAATTTCCTGCAGAGTTTAGCTCTAACCCTAATCAAACACACCTGAGTATACTAATCAGTGTCTTCAGGATCATTAGAAAATCACAGGTAGCTGAGTTTGATGAGGATTGGAGCTAAACTCTGCAGCGCATTGGACCTCCAGGGCAAGATTTGAGGAACCCTGGTCTACCATGTGCATAGTAAAGCGATCACTGCAGATAATCCTTTTGGGTGGGAATTAGGCTAATGTAAACACAAGTGAATGTAAACAGATGTGCCAAAAAAATCAGATATGGTCAAAAGATCAGATCTGTGCATTAAGACTTGCAGTGTAAACGCAGCCTTAGTTTCTGTCGTCCTTTGATTAGTTCATTCAGTTCACCTGTGTTTAATTAGTTATCATCCTCACCTGTCCGTCCCTCATTATCTCACCCTACGTAAGTTCCCCTTTCATTTCATTTAGCGATCATTATTAGTTGTGTATGCTGCTTGTGTTTTGTATGTATCTTCATCATCTTGGATTACTATTAAATGTTATTTGGGTTACCTTCGTCTTCGTGCGCCTTCCTTCAACAAGAGTGTGACAGTAACAGTATATATTCATAAAAAAATTAATTAAATAATTTTTGCATACAAATATTTTTTTATATATATGTGTGTATATATATATATATATATATAACAAAATATTTTATATATACATATATATTATATATAAATAATAATAATTATTATTATATATTTTTTCTTCTCCACTTTTATTATTACTGTTATTATTGTTACTATTATGATAATGATGATGATGGTGATTCTAATTATAATGATCAAGATTATTGTTGAATATCGGAAAACAACAACAACCCCCCAATCATTTCTTGAATATCAGTTCATTGTATTATATCAAAAATATGACTTTGTTTTTCTTACATTTTAATTGTTTATTTTGAAAAGGTCAAGACCTCTGGGGTGGGTTCAGGCTAAAATCACCATTTTAAGGTATGTTTCATGATTATTATTTATTTATTATTTAGTTTATTTTCTTTGTTTGCATTTTGTCCATTTTATCCATTTATTTTTTTATGTTGCTTGAATGTTTATTGATTTAAACTGCATTTAGACAACAGGTTTGCCAAATGGCTAATAAAACCACTTGTATAATATTTTCTGGACTTCATTAGGTTGACAATATTTTCAGGAGGTTAATTAGCTGCTTTCACTGAATGTTTCACAGGTTTTTATTTAAATGTCCTATTTTGAATGCAATTTGAGGAAAGTGTCAGTAAATAAGTTATCTTCGCTACTGCTCTGGTTCCTGACAGAGATCTGCTCACTTTAACTAGACCTGAGAGACTGCACAGGTGACGTCAGCCCTGCAGAGAGAGAAAGTCATAGTCCAGTACACAGATCGCCGTTACATGCTCACACACACGTTTACACGGCATATTAACATTTTCTTACTGTCACCTTGTAGGCTTTAATGAGGCTGTAAGTGTATATCAGTGTCTGCACATCACATGCAGGTGTGTGCACGTATGGCCAGAGCCGATATTATGGTGTTGAGCGCCAGTGTCCTGTGGGCACCTGCTCTGGGTGGGATGTTTCTCCGTGCGTCGAATGGAAACTCTAAGAATAGGCATGTCACCTGATGGGGGCTGATAACACACTATTGATTTCTCTGTGGCGCTGAGTGAGTCTTGAGGGTGCCGAATCTCGGGTGTGAATCACCCCACTGTCTGCTGTTAACACCCTCACATAACCCCTACTAAATGCTGACCTTACATAGACACAGACTTTTAAATCAGACATCATATTTCTCTCATTTTGTTTGTGCTTATCTTTTATTGTTGGAGTGGTGTAGTCAGATGCTCTTTTATCCCACCAGTTTGTGGTACATCTGTTATGAAAAAGGAGTTCATCCCCTAAATATTGTTAATCCAATCCAAACCCCATTTGCCGGACATAATCCAGAGCCATTAGATGAAACAAGAGTGTATTATTATGACCTGGACTGACTGTACCACACACACCTGCCTATCTCAGCTCTATTCAAGCCAATATGTTTAGTTATATGTGTTTGTAGGTGTCTATAAAAATGTATAGATATAATATAATGTAATATGATACAATACTGTTTATCATAAAACATAATGCTTTTTATCATTATCTAAAGTAACATGCTACAAAAGGAAATCTGCTTGTTATTACAGTCAGCTTTCTGAGGCAGGTTTATATTTTTATTTTTGGGAAGCGGAAATACAACATTTTCACTGACACAGTTTGTAGAAGTTGCGCTGCTTGCTTTTTTACCATTGGTTTGCTGTATGTTTCGTAGTGCATAAAACTGTGTGACTATGTTGTGAGGCACAGGAAAATGTTTTCAATTGTATTTGGTGGTAAACTGGATCAAATAGAGGGTTGTGGTTGATGCTGTGTCTGTACAGGACAATTACACCATTGTCGCAAACAAAATTAGATGGGCCTCACTATAATCAACAGAACTGTTTGGTCTTGATGTGCTCTACATTCGAACCACTTTATTTTCCCCGTCCGTCTGAAATAAAGTGGGGGGTTTTTTTATCTACGAAAAATGATGAGTTGATTGCTATGAAGTTTGGAATATATTTAAATAACCTGAAATGAATATATTTTGTCCCTGAAGGGAAATTTGTCTTGGATCTGTGGCGCTGTACACAGAGATAAAACATGATTGCTCTCTTTTAAATCATTATATAAACTTCTGTCAGTAACACCAAAGCCAGCTCATGATGTTTCTGGTCTCTGGCCTACTTATTTAAATCATCTTTGTTTTTAACCATATCTTTCCCAAGTAACAGTGTGTTTATGATAAAGAATTAAAATATAACAAATACCAACTTGCAATATCAAGCAGCACAACAGACTGTTTTTATACAGCTAAAATAACTGGAAGCACCTGACACCGAAAGCCTTGCACATTCTAGTTAAAATCACCATGCTTATGTTAAAACTAAGGTGGATATGCAATTGTTCCAACACTTACATTTTCAACTGAATATTTGAATTTGAAAAAAATTTGTTTTGCACATTCCTAGTCACAGTATGACGTCAGCTGCTTCCATTGTAGGCAATACATAAAATGCCATTTTATTTTATAAAACATTATTATTATTATTATTATTATTATAAACATTATATTATTTAATTTAAAAAGCTACTTAATCTGATTGTGCAACATGCATTACTTGATTTTAGTCCCCATGCAATAATGATATTTTGTTCATTCATGAGCACTGGCATGCTGGCCAACCTATGGAATCTGGATGAATGTTAAGATTGTGCAGAATCCAATTACGGATGTCATTATCGTAGCACCTCAGCTTCCATCTCTTCTTTCGATAATAGCTGTCTCTAACAGCCACAAATGCATGTGTCAGCAAAGGACCCAGCAGCCATTGCACAAGTCACGTTCAGTATGGATTTATAGTTGGCAGTAACAGTACAACGTGACGTTCTAATCCCTCCTTTTTGGTTTTATGACCATTGTTATACCTTTTGTTTATAAGAGTAATGGAGTTGTTCAGCAGGACATTTTCTGCCAGTCTGTGTGTACCAAAGATAAGGTGGAAAAACAATGGAATTTTGAAAATGTGTTGAATGTCGCATATGTTTTACAGTAGCAGAAGCTACATGTCGGATAATTGCAGTCTGATGCTGTTTTCACTTTTCACTCGCTAATGATAAGTGACTGCAAGGGAATTACAAACATCTTATTACTGACTTCATGACTTATTCATGACTCTCCAACATGACAATTCCAAGTGATGCATGCTTAGTTTAGACAGTATGCATAGGGGACAGAATTATTTTCAGTTCCTTGTGAGGATGTGTGTTTGTTTTAAGAGTGAGGTGCGTCCATTTTTAGCTTCTGGAGTTTTAGATAATTCTGTGTTTTTGAAGTAGCACTTAACCTTGCCCCAGTGTTTGAAGTCTCCAAGTATTTTATGGTGAAAAGCAGTACTGCCATCGCAATGAAATGACAAACGTGGACTAATATGAAATAATATTGAATTATTCAGCATCAGGGTTGGGAATCAAGAACCTTTTCCATTAAGAAAAATACTGCAACTGAAAAATTTTCATGCTTGTGAGCGATCAGTTCTTAAGTGTCTGCATTGTTCAAGAACCCTGTCCTGCAATGCTCTGACAGTGTTTCCTGCACCAATGTTTAGCTGCTACTTAGCAGCACAGCAAAATAAATGACGAGTTGTCATATTTAGACCAACAGCCTGATTGTGACATTGATTTTATACTTCAGTTCAGTAAGTTTATACTGATTGCAACATTTGGACCAAGTGTTCAAGTGGGCATGAAGACTGCAAGCCTGTGTATTACTTTTGATTACCTGATGGGACACACTTATAGTGTTGTAAAAATGCAAGAACGTTTTTTTCAGCTTTATTTACACATTTTGATTTTCAGTGCTTTGCATTTTAAAATAAACTTCTGAATGTCTCTTCAGTACTCCCTTTGTAACTTGGTATACTTTATAGACACTGAGCTTTGACATTTTTCACTTGTACACTTACAGTAAGTTTATACTGATTGCAACATTTGGACCAAGTGTTCAAGTGGGCATGAAGACTGCAAGCCTGTGTATTACTTTTGATTACCTGATGGGACACACTTATAGTGTTGTAAAAATGCAAGAACGTTTTTTCAGCTTTATTTACACATTTTGATTTTCAGTGCTTTGCATTTTAAAATAAACTTCTGAATGTCTCTTCAGTACTCCCTTTGTAACTTGGTATACTTTATAGACACTGAGCTTTGACATTTTTCACTTGTACACTTACTTCCCGCCACATGCATGCGCTTTCAAGTGACCAAGAGTGCAAATGTGGGTATTGGGACAGACCTACAGTAGTGGTGTTTTGTTTCTGAATGAAACAAAGGCTTTAAATAATTCGGTGACTCTCTCATAAAGACAGTGGCCGAAATTGAAAAAAGTCGTAGTCAATACTCTTAGTATTTCTATCATATCTTTGGATGGCAAAATAGCAAGAGTGGTATGGTAGTATGCTATTCCGAATTTAGCCAGACTTGTTTTGTTCCTAATTAGAAATAAGTTTTAAAATTAATTGGTTGAGCGATTGATTCAGTGACTCAATCACAGTCACTTCTGAATGAACTGTGTTTTTGAACAAATCGTTTGAATAAATGATTCAGAGACTCACTCGTAAAGACATTCACTTATTGCCACCTATTGGTGTAGCAATGTAGAAAGACTAATACTCTTGGTCTCCAAGTCAATCAAATTGGAGGTTAGGAACTTACTGTTGTATTATTATATTTTTGTATTTAATAGTGATTGCATCATGGGGGTTTTAGTACATCATGGCACAGTATTAAATTACTTGATTATTAGATTTACATTATATTTAAAATTGCATATACAGCGATAAAGCAGTCTAAACTGTATGTGTTCATGTTCAGCACTGCTTTAGAAAACATCTGTTGACCTGAATTTTACAGACAAATACTACATCTAAAGTGATTTTAGCAGGGCTATTTTTAACATGTTTCGGCCTTTAGTCAATTTTATGGTCATATCTGTGTTGCTGTGAGTAGCTCACACCCTGAAAATGTCCCAATTGAGGATATTCTGCTATTCTTGCTGTGCCACACAGTGACTCATGTACAGTGAGTCAATGATGGGATAAGTAGGCTCTTTTATGTTATTTTAGGCTATTGAGAGAGAGAACAGGAAAAAAATAACAGGTTGGACTTGAACATACTTCACCTGTACCTATATTAACTGTACATCCACAGCTCCACAGGACAGGTTTTAATAGCATCCCTCTCACTTTTTCCCCTCTCTTCAACACTTCCTTAAATAATTTCACTCTGTTTTGCACGTCCTGAAAATACACTAAAAGTGCTACATTCTCATTTTTTCTATTGCAAGTTCATAGTCTGAATAATATGCAACATAATGACTAAAACAGAGTAATGGTGCAAGCGTTAGTATTTCTCGTTTGCTTCCATAACAGGGTGTATGTGTGTTATGTTCCCAAAAGGTGTGATGAAATCCTCCTGGGATGTGCACGCCCTCCCCACAAGGGAGCGATTGACAGCTGACCCATCCTTTCCTGCCTCATTGCCCTCCTCTTTTCTCCACGTGTACAGGAAGTACTGCATTTTTTTAAACCATCTCCATTACCCATGAACACATTTAGTTGCGCCGTCAGACACACATTAGACACAGATGAACAGATGGCGATATGAACAAACATTTAAGTGCGTGATTTATTTTTAACGGTTGTTGGAAGTGCTAAGCTCAGGAAAGAGGTGGTTCTGGGCACGTCTCCTCACCTCTGAGCTTTAGTTAAAGGTCTGTTTCCACTGTGAGGGTGACACTGAATCTCCTGTGGGGTGCATTGAGGAATGAAGATGTTTTGTCTGGGAGCGCTGTAGACGTTCATTGTTTTTTTGTCTGCACTCCATTCCCCGTTAACCTCAGGTGTAATGAGCGTTTTACAGAAGTGTGAATTGTAACTGTTTTCTCACAGTTAGAACAGTTAAGGACAGATATCACTATTTCCTTTAAGACAGGAAAAGAAAACCCATATTAAACACGACACTTGAGATGTGGAGCAGTTATCGCTCACTGAGAAACTGTGCTGAATACTTGAATGAATGTTTAGACATTTGCTGTGATGTCTGACACATGGACCATTTCTAAAATGCTTTTCTCTTAAAGTTTTGTTGAGCATTGGCTGTGGTTAATGAGGTAGATTGGTCTTATTGCAGCATATGTCTCTGTGAATTACAAATGAAGTTGTTCTGTGCAATTGAGATGAATTTAAAGCAGTTGTGTGTTATTTCAGACCAAAAATGGAATCGCAAAAGTATTAATTCCAAACATTTTCAAAAGACTCCACTGGATAGTCCCACCCCAAAGTTGCTGTGTCATGCATCTCAAATAAACAGAGCAATGTTGATAATGCCACAGAACCACAGTGTTTACAGTATTTTAAAAGTCAACCTATATATGGTTAATAGTTTATAATGGTGTCTGCACATTAAGCTAGAATAGAAGGAAAAAAATGAAAAGAAAAAATACAAACAGAAGCTTTGAGTCATCTACCGCATATAAATAATGAATATTAATGAGTATACAGTAAATTAATTGGATTCAAGCCAAATTGGATTCTAATTAGATCCTTCGATTTGTTTGTTGCAGCAGCTATTTTTTACTTTTATGAGAAGTTCCAAGTGCTTAAATCTTTAATGACTTTGTTATTTATACATTATGCTTGTTTATCATTTTCATTTAAGTAATTAATTTATACATCAGTGTATGGTGTGGTGCAAGCTTGTGCCCCATTCAACTGAATATAGCATGCTTTTAAACTGAATTTGAATTTAGATATCAAACAGGATGCAAAATTGCAATTCAAATTAAAAATAAAAAGTTATTTCACAGTTTAAAGTTTTAACTAGTAATGTTTCATATGGTTTTTGTATCAAATTAATAGTGTACAGCCAGAGAATGTGCCTGCAGTAACAATTATCACTCCTCCATGCCTCCATGAGAACGGACAAGTGAAGTCAGATCATGCTGCTGAGTCAAGACACGTATATGTGACTCAGTAAAATGCTATACGCCTGCTTTTTATAGCACTGACTCATTGAATCTTTAGTGTGGCATTCCAACATGCAGTAGGGACATAGAAAGCACATCAACTGTGCATGTTCCTGTGTAATGTGGCACTGTGACACAAGTGCCACATGGTGACTGTGATTTTGCCAAGTAGGATGTGTTCCAGGATCAGCATCTTTTGTTGGTCCTGGAACAACATTCCCATCAAAAACAGAAACCTAACACTATTGCTAACATACCATTTAAGTAATGTTAAATCAGATGGAAATGGCTTTATAAAAATGCCCAGCCCAGTCCTGGTTTAAAGAAATATGGTTCAAAGACCAAGAATGTTGATCAAAAACTTGGCAAAATTATGAGCTGCGTTCCAACTCACAGGGTCCCTGCATAGTGTTGACTGCTCCCTACACACTCAGCAGGGGATGTCTGATAAGTGCATCTCAAAATGTGTTAATTTGGAATCTTAACAGACAATACTTGAGTTGCTCAGATTGGTTTTGAGTAAGATAAAATCCATATGCTTGTGTAAATATAATTGAGTAAATAGAAGCAGTGGACCTTTAGCTCCATCATTTGAGCTAAAACCTTGCATTCCTCAATTGACTTTGGTCAAGAGCCCATATTCTACACAGCTAGAAGAAGATCCACTTCAAATTGATCGCTGGCTTCCTTCTGAGTCATGCCCTGGTCCTCTCTGTCTCCATTTACCATTCTCTAGGAAATGCTCAGTTTTCAGAAGAGTTCACTCCTAATTACTATGGTGCTGTATCAAAAACTGTGTAATTAGGTTTAGTGTTTTATTGTCAGCCACTGCAAAACCCGCCATGGCAGAACTCATCGTCCGGTTGTGATTTACATTCGCTGCGTGTTTGGAAAGTAATCCTGACAAATTTGGAGATCTTAATCACTCTGTACTTTGCCCATTCACTTTCAAGCCTAGCATTCATGTGAATGAGCTGCATTACTAAGCATCATACCACTTTAAGAGGGCATAAAAACCGGAGGTAATTTGCTCTCAAATTTACCTGCAGAAGTGCACTTCGGAGTGCAGGAAGTGCAGGGAACCATGTGACTGCTGCTCTGTAAATGAGGGGATGTTCATCGCTTAATGGAGGCTGTGTATGATCTTTATGCCACCTTTTACACGCCGTACTTCTCTCAAATAGCATATTACACCCTAATGTGTGACAGTGACTCTGTGACTGTGTGAAGTGTGTACTATTTTCCGAATGAGTGAATCACTCAGCAGGCTCTCATGGATCAGATCAGTTCAGTGCTTTCCATAGGATCATTTGTACTCTGCCACACTGCATGAAAATATTTTTTATATAAAGCGTGTGCTGTATTGGTGTGTTGTATGGATTATGCGGATCGTGCATTTTGCTAAATAGCAAAAGCTCTATTACCATTATGTCTAATTAAACAATGGTGCCATTTATCAATTTACTGTTTGCATGAACAGTTGTTTAGAAAATAGGGATGAACCTATATTACTGATATGTTTAGCTAAGAATTGCTTTCATGTCAGACAATAGCTAATAAATACCCAGTAAAATTTGTTAAATGAATTAAAAATAAAATACTAAAAAACGAAATCAGATGTTTTAAATTCTACAAGTGAATTTAGGCATCTCAACATTATATTGTACGGAATTAAATAACATTTAATTTATATGGATATTTTCTAAATACTTTATTTCATTTATTGATATTTAGTATTGCTTCATTTTGATATTTGCTAAAGATTGAACATTGTTATTAAATGTAAAATGTAAAAATGAACATGCACAATTAGTTATTCAATATTAGCCAATATATATCCAGCTCTTCTGATACATTTAAAAATCTCTATAATCGATATGCTACCGTACCTATATATACAGTACTGTGCATCCTTAACATAAAACACATGAAAAACTAATGAAAAATCTGTATAGATTAGTCGCAATTTCTCCATCTGAAAGTAATGATGCACATGTACTTCTGGAAGTTGTGTAAAGTCAGCCAATCAGGTTAGAGCTTTCCAGATCGAGAACTCACATTCCAGTTTTGTGAGCAGTATGCATCAGATTTTTAGTGAGTGGACTGTGGGTGTCTGAGGCTCAGACTACAGTAGGCCGCAGCTGGTGCTGCTTTGTTGCTTGCATTGCTTGCCAAATCACCTTAGTGCTTTTAAACCCATGTTAAACATTTTTGGTTAGGTGGTGGCTGTACAGTTTTTGATGAAACGGACCCCATCTGATTTCCTGAACCCATCGATTGCAAGCAGCGCTACTGAACCTAATCAGTCCTGGTTCAATGCAGTCAGCATGACCCAGCCCACACCACCCCCACATCTTTGGCTTCTTATCAGTCCAGACTGCACCAAAGAGCGCTCTCCCACTGGAGATGTCTCCAACTAACCAAGCATACTGTACAAAGCCACAAACACTGGGTATGTATGTTCATAAACTAGTAGTGATGTCCAAGTTTAATGATGTGCCTTGCTATAGCACTCATTGACGTATGTCACTATAGCATAGTGATGGATTTTATAGAAAAAACGGCAGTAAAATTACGTTTATAAACAAGTGCTGTTGCTGTCTGTAAGAACTACATGTGGAGAACTTGGCCTGTAGTCTCTTTGGCTCTGAAAAATAATGAAGTCCATAAATCTTGTCATTTGCTAGTGACAGAATGTGTGTACGGTAATTCTGTGACCACGCTGTGTAACGTCGAGAGACAGGGCCTAGTTCTATGGAGCATCCTCTAAATAGCAGCATTGTGTGAAGGTACTATATGGGCTGATTTTGTTGGAATTATCCTTTTGTTCTACCCTAGTATGAAGAAGCTTCTTTTCCAAAATGTTTGAAGTATTTAACCCACTTTTCAGCATCCAGCAAGAAGGGCATAATGGAGATGGATGTTAGGAGAACTGCATCTCTGCAGGTGTTTGTACTTATTGGAGCAGTCCATGGTGCTGAATTTGAGCAGACGATAGTAAAATGTGCTTCCCCAATGTGATCTCATTAGTGAAATTCATACATAAATTGTGTTTCTAACACACATACATCGTTTTGTACGTTTGAATAGACACTGACACAGCATCTGTCAGCATCTAAAGCAATTTGTCTACAATTTTTGCGAGATAGAAATGTTTTAAAATAATTTGTTGAGGATCATATATTATTGAACTCATATAATTCATAGAGTAATTAATGAGTTTACTGAATTTGTAATAAAATGAGATTAATTACATGTTGAATTCTTAATGCAATTTATTATTTCAGTTTCTATTCAAGTTGTGCAGGTGTCCATCCAACTGTATATATATAAAAAGTATGAATACCTAGAAATGGTAATGAGATCACCCTAATTTCCCCAGCAGGAGTTAGTGTGAGTCCCACAGTTAAAAACCCTAGCGCTCCTGATTTCCATCTGAAATATAGAGACAACCCACTGGTCTGTTCTTAGTAGTCTGACCCTCCTGGCAATGCCACGGCTCAATGTCTCTGGCCACTGCTAATCCCCTGACTCCTGAGGTCAGGCTCTTCCGGCAACTCCTCTCAGCTTTCTCAGTCTGTCTCAGTGGCTTCTGCTTGTCATCAGCTCTCTAAAGCCCAGAGCTGCTGTATACGAGTAGGGGGAGGGAATGATAGGACAGAGAGAGTGCGATTTATAAGAGTAGGCGGTATGACCAAAATCTTATTTTGTACCACAGTGATGGTATATAATATATATTATAAAACCACATTTTCATTTCTTTAAGATCCCTGAGTCTGACCCTCCTGGCAATGCCACGGCTCAATGTCTCTGGCCACTGCTAATCCCCGTGAGTCCTGCAGTACTCCTGAGGTCAGGCTCTTCCGGCAACTCCTCTCAGCTTTCTCAGTCTGTCTCAGTGGCTTCTGCTTGTCATCAGCTCTCTAAAGCCCAGAGCTGCTGTATACGAGTAGGGGGAGGGAATGATAGGACAGAGAGAGTGCGATTTATAAGAGTAGGCGGTATGACCAAAATCTTATTTTGTACCACAGTGATGGTATATAATATATATTATAAAACCACATTTTCATTTCTTTAAGATCCCTGATGTCACTGTAAAGGAAGTGTAGCCAGCTATAATGATATACAAACCCAATTCCAAAAAAGTTGGGACACTGTACAAATTGTGAGTATAAAAGGAATGGAATAATTTACAAATCTCATAAACTTGAGATTTGTAAATTATTTAAATATTAAATAAATATTATTTAAAAATAAATATATAAATATTTTATTCACAATAGAATATAGATAACATATCAAATGTTGAAAGTGAGACATTTTGAAATGTCATGCCAAATATTGGCTCATTTTGGATTTCATGAGAGCTACACATTCCAAAAAAGTTGGGACAGGTAGCAATAAGAGGCTGGAAAAGTTAAATGTACATATAAGGAACAGCTGGAGGACCAATTTGCAACTTATTAGGTCAATTGGCATGATTGGGTATAAAAAGAGCCTCTCAGAGTGGCAGTGTGTCTCAAGATGGGCAGAGGATCACCAATTCCCCCAATGTTGCGACGAAAAATAGTGGAGCAATATCAGAAAGGAGTTTCTCAGAGAAAAATTGCAAAGAGTTTGAAATTATCATCATCTACAGTGCATAATACCATCCAAAGATTCAATACTAATTAAAAATCTTTATAAAGTCTGTCTTCACAATTTATTGTATTTATTTACTAGAAATTCAGCCCTATATAAATGCTGCTTTTCTTGCATATGAGTCATGTGAACTGTATATCATTGTGATCTCCTTTCCTAAAGTTATCCTGCATGACTGCACACTCAGAATCCAGCCTTCAGCAGTCCTCTTGACCCCAGGCCATGTTAGTAGTCCAGTCTACGGGCCATTACACTCTAGAAGAACCATAGTTTCCATGTTGTTTTTTGTGCTTCTGTGACCACTCAGTTGTCTGGTTTAGCATACGTCTGGTTTAGCATACTGTATACATGCTGTTTATCACTATAAACAATGAACAGTAATGCTGACATTCCCAGAATTCTCTGTGTGAAAGTTCACATTTGTGTTGTTAAATGAATGTTTATTGCATTATTTTAGTGTCGTGTATTACCATGATGGTGTTTTGTGTTTGTGTGTATGACACTGATCACCTGCTATATACTGTATTAGTATTTTCCTCCGCTTACTTCTGATTTTTTTATGGTAAATTTCATAGATTTTTTTTTACAGCGAATAATACATTTATATGTACACTGAACAAAATTATAAACGCAACACTTGTTTTTGCCCCCATTTTTCATGAGCTGAACTCAAAGATCTAAGACTTTTTCTATGTACACAAAAGGCCTATTTCTCTCAAATAGTGTTCACAAATCTGTCTAAATCTGTGTTGGTGAGCACTTCTCCTTTGCCGAGATAATCCATCCACCTCACAGGTGTGGCATATCAAGATGCTGATTAGACAGCATGATTATTGCACAGGTCTGCCTTAGGATGGCCACTCTAAAATGTGCAGTTTTATCACACAGCACAATGCCACAGATGTCGCAAGTTTTGAGGGAGTGTGCAATTGGCATGCTGACTGCAGGAATGTCCACCAGAGCTGTTGCCCGTGAATTGAATGTTAATTTCTCTACCCTAAGCCGTCTCCAAAAGCGTTTCAGAGAATTTGGCAGTACATCCAACCGGCCTCACAACCGCAGACCACGTGTAACCACACCAGCCCAGGACCTCCACATCCAGCATCTTCACCTCCAAGATCTCACCTGAGACCAGCCACCTGGACAGCTGCTGCAACAATCGGTTTGCATAACCAAAAAATATTTGCACAAACTGTCAGAAACCGTCTCAGGGAAGCTTATCTGCATGCTCGTCGTCCTCATCGGGGTCTCGACCTGACTGCAGTTCGTCGTCGTAACCAAATTGAGTGGGCAAATGCTCACATTCGATGGCATCTGGCACTTTGGAGAGGCGTTCTCTTCACGGATGAATCCTGGTTTTCACTGTACAGGGCAGATGGCAGACCGCATGTATGGCGTCGTGTGGGTGAGCGGTTTGCTGATGTCAACGTACGTTGTGGATTGAGTGGTCCATGGTGGCGGTGGGGTTATGGTATGGGCAGGCATATGTTATGGACAACGAACACAGGTGCATTTTATTGGAGGCATTTTGAATGCACAGAGATACCATCACGAGATCCTGAGACCCATTGTTGTGCCATTCATCCACGACCATCACCTCATGTTGCAACATGATAATGCACGGCCCCATGTTGCAAGGATCTGTACACAATTCCTGGAAGCTGAAAACATCCCAGTTCTTGCATGGCCAGCATACTCACCGGACATGTCACCCATTGAGCATGTTTGGGATGCTCTGGATCGGCGTATACGACAGCGTGTTCCAGTTCCTGCCAATATCCAGCAACTTTGCACAGCCATTGAAGAGGAGTGGACCAACATTCCACAGGCCACAATCAACAACCTGATCAACTCTATGCGAAGGAGATGTGTTGCACTGCTTGAGGCAAATTGTGGTCACACCAGATACTGACTGGTTTTCAGACCTCCCCGGACCCCCCAATACAGTAAAACTGCACATTTTAGAGTGGCCTTTTATTGTGGCTAGCCTCAGGCACACCTGTGCAATAATTATGCTGTCTAATCAGCATCTTGTTTTCACCTGTGAGGTGGATGGATTATCTCGGCAAAGGAGAAGTGCTCACTAACACAGATTTAGACAGATTTGTGAACAATATTTGAGAGAAATAGGCCTTTTGTGTACAGCTCATGAAAAATGGGGGCAAAAACAAAAGTGTTGCGTTTATAATTTTGTCCAGTGTATATATATATACATACATGCTGTTCGTTGCAATATTTTTACATTTTAATTATGGTTTGATGAAAAGCAGAATTTAGGTAAATATTTTAAAAGTTTGTAAATTACTGTTATAAATATTATGCTATGCAAGCATCTGCATAGAGACTCGCATTAACTGGAGAGGAATTTTTGAACCAGTTAATTTCAATGAACTGTCTAAATGAACACATTCAAGAAAATAACATTATTTCCCAATGCTTCATATGACAGAAAGTGGACATTTGTCACATTTTAGCATTACCTCAATTCACACACACACACATAAAATTGACATTCACACTAATCACAGATACAGTAGTTAGTAAATAGTACAGTTAGTAGTGTAACATCATTACCTTTAGTTAATGACTCCCCAACTCACAGCAATGGAGAACCTCAGCAGGGCCTTATACATTTGACAACATCTCTGCTTCATAAATAATGGCAACTGTTGATGCTTTTACCAGCCTGATGATCAAAGCCACTCACTTTGGCATTCTTGAGTGAGCTAAGGTGCTGAGAGCTCTTCTTTTACGAAGTACTGTCCTGTATGCAGGGGAGATGATGTGACAGGTGCATGCTTGGAATTATGGGATGTCTCCACGTGGGTTCCAGCAGGTCAGTAGGTTCTGTGCTACCCATAGCAACACTTAGCCTGCTGCCCACATGCATTCCAGCTAAGCGTGCCACCCACTTCAGAGGCTGTGGGTGCAGGTGGAGGCTTGATGGTCCCATGAGAGCCCGCTATGAGGTTAAATGAGGTGACATATCTCTCTCTTCTTAACTGTAGTTCTCTTCATCTCTGCCGCTCTAAAACCCTTAGCTCAGCTTATGATTTAATGCCCTATTCACTCCCCACTCCTTCTCCTTAGAACTCTGCCCCGCTAGTGCGCTAAATCAGCATCTGGCGCCACATATCAGGCTGACGTTTTTTTTCTTTTACCTGCAGTAAAAATAAAGGTGTTTTGCAGGATAACCTGCTCACTAGCTGAGCTGAGCTGGAGTACACACAGCTAAGGACGTATGGCTGTGAGTGCCATACATCAACCGTGCACAGATAAAAGAGGCAGGTCTCTTAACGACAGCAGCCTGAGGGTTGCAGTGTGTAGAGAGAGCTGTCATTAAGCAGATGGGCCAAGACCTGGAAGTGAACACGGCTCAGAATGCTTCCCTCATCTCCTTACAGTATCTTTAAAGGCCCCTGGAGTTTAATAGAGCAGTTGTTGAATAATTGAGGAAGCTCAATAAAGCTAAAGGTAATTTATTTTATTTATTTATTTTTTCTTCTTCCTGTGGTGGACGTCTCTTAACCTCCCGCCGCCCGTCCCATCTTTGGCTCGAGGTGCCGAGATGTATTGATTTGTTCACGGATGCTGAGTTCTGTAATATTTCAATATGAATTACAATGAATGAAGCTGCACGGAGAAGAGCGCTTATGAATAATTTTCCTTCTCTGAATTCAGTTCGTCTACTGCAGCCCGACCGGGATTATATGATGCCTTATATCATATGCTTTGTTCCATTGTGCCCTTTTACCCCCACCACTCCAGAGAAAAGTCTGAGTCATTTGCGGCCACTGTTTGACTTGATAAATGAATGTCCCTGTCTAGGTGTCAGACAGTTAAGGGTTAGGTTGCGGGATTGACCTTAACTGTCGCCATGCATACAGCTCCTTCTTGCAAATCATATTATATTTCTATGTGGCCCACCAGCAAGCACACACACACACCGTTGTACACTTTTAGAGGAATACTACAGGTTGAACAACTTAATATTTCAGTCATTTACTTACCCTCATGTTGTTCCAAAACTTTGACTTCTGTTTATTTCTGCAGAGCACAAAAGAAGATATTTTGAAGATGGTTTTTGTGGACAACATTTTTTTTATGGACAAATAAAACTAAATAATAATAATGGAATGACTTGAGGGTGAGTAAATTCTGACAGAATTTTGATGACTTCTGTTTATTTCTGCAGAGCACAAAAGAAGATATTTTGAAGATGGTTTTTGTGGACAACATTTTTTTTTATGGACAAATAAAACTAAATAATAATAATGGAATGACTTGAGGGTGAGTAAATTCTGACAGAATTTTGCCTTTAAGCTGTACTGACAGCATATTTTGGCATAGAAAATAAGTTTAAATTGTCCTTTAGTTTAATAAAAATCCTATGGAAGGCTTCCAATGGAAGTCTATGGGGAAATGCAGTTTTCATAATATGCCTCTTTGAGGTAAAGTAAACAAACTAAGTCAGGGGTTTTCAAACTTTTTATTTCCAAGGACCTCACAATGTGTTCCTTGTGCAAAATTAAATAATTGGCTTTTTTATAATTGTCAAAATAAATGGATCAAATGGTAAATGTGGACATCCATTCTAAGTGCATTACTCTATTAAATGTACTTTACTGTACTGTACTGTGATTTTATAAACTGAGAGACAAGTTCCAATTATTTTCTGTGGTAATTGATAGCATGCCACTTAACCTGAAAAATGTATTTAATGTCTTGGGCTCTTCCTCATTAGGCTGTAACTTTGGCATGGGTCTTGGGTTTGAGAGGAGGGGAGTTAATGTGTTTTGCTCATTATGGTGGGACAATCAGATCCTGACTCATTCCCACATCACAGCTAGACATCCACTGAACCAGCATGAAAGAGGCCTGACAATAAGGGTGGAATGGTGCCAGGGTTATGGAGCCAGTGTTAAAAAGAAAGTGTGAATTGCTCAATGAGTGCATGCATGAAGAGGTGGTGTACAACTGTAAATTAAGTTATAGCTAGTTTTTAGATGACTGTAAAAAAAAAAAATAATTTCCTGAACAGACCAAATTATGTGGAGGTCATGATGAGAATTCAGTATGGTCTACTGCTACTATTATTGTGTAATACAGAGCTATTGAATGGCAGTCAAGTGCTGATTGTTGATTAAAGAGTGTCTTGCTCAGAATGTTAGTACGGAAGCACATTTAAAAAAATACAAGTACATTAAAAATTTTTTTTTTTTAAATATTCTAAATATTTAAAAAATAAAATAAATCTTTATTTTTAGAAATGTTAACCATATCTCACAAATGGCACTTTATATCTCACGTTTGTGACTTTATTCCTCATAATCGCAACTTTAGCTTACAAACGTAATTTTTTTTTCATAGCATTAGGATTTTATTATCTCAAATTGTGACTTTTTTTCTTATAATTGTTGATTTCCCTTTATTTATCTTAATTGTAGATTTATGTGTTTACCACAAAAGTAAAGCCTTTTGTAGTCTTTGGAATTTAATTATCATCAAAGCTCAACTGTGCCATTTTTCAACATCACTTTTCTCCAGGGACTTTGTGTAATCGGGCCCCGTGATAATTTTTGCTGTATTTAAACCTCATCCATCATTTACAGGCCCTAAACACACTGAGACCACACTGGATCAGTTCCTGTTTCTATAGGATAAAATAGATTGCCTGTAATTGGTGGCTTGAGTACATTTACATTAATACATTTATCTGAGCCTTTTATCCAAAGTGACAAATGAGTAACTCAGAGGTCTAGTGCATATCACAAAAATGCAAATGAAGCTAGTGATAGCTCTCATTATGTCTTTGTAATTTGTGTCATAGGATTTACTTACAGTGTCGATGTCAAAGAGCAGTCGCCTCCCTTTACATCACTGCAAGCCCGTCTCTTCAGTTATTAGGAGAAAGGATCTTGATCTTGCATGAGCTCTTTTAATATGCATCAGTTGTCATGGAATGAAAAATTGTTAATATTATTATTGCTATGCTCATAAAATCTGATACACACTGGGGTTGTCATTGTGTTATTATCAGGGCACCAATGTATTTCACGTGAAGTAAATGTGTAACCTCTCGCAAGGACATGTTAGAGCAGACGACCTTTGATCAGCTATTTGGTGTAAACTACATCAGACCAATGGATCAATAACTGCTCTCTTCTGCTAAATCTAATTTGTCTGTGGACATTGTACACTTTCACTAGCTGGTAAAAAAAATCAAACTACCATTATGTGCTTTTTGTGGCTGTTTTGTGAGAGAGCAGGCAAAGCACTTTGAAACAAATGTTGGAACGATACTATTGGTGCAATATTTTTTTGTAACTATAACTATTAATAATACTAATTAAAAAGTTAGATTTTTTTCAAGTAATTTAATAGATAATTGATAAAACAAACTTTCAATTCAATTCATGTTGCTTTATTGGCTTGACATACTTAGGTAGCCTGTCATGTGACTCTCAGTTCTGTTTGCTCATTGGTTGATTCTTGTCATGTGACCCATAGTGTTTGCTATAAGTAGCCCTCATGTTGCCATTGTCTCTCGTCGTGTATTGATGTTGTAATCTGCTGTTGGTGAGTTGAGTCTGTTCAAGTCAAGTCTTTGTTTGGATTATGTTTGGGTTATTTTGAATAAACTGCATTTGGGTTCATTTTAAACTCGCCTTCAGTGGACTGGTTCATTAGATTGGCAAAGCATTGTACATAACAGAATAAAAACAAACAAAACAAAACTATATATAAAATACATCTCTCTCTCTCTCTCTCTCTCTCTACTGTCAATATGGGGTGCTGTGTGTACATTGAGGGAAAAAATTAACTTAAATGATTTTAGCAAATGGCTGCAATATAACAAAGAGTGAAAAATTTAAGGGGGCCTGAATACTTTCCGTACCCACTGTATATATATATATATATATATTTACATATAATTTAAATAAACATTAATGGTACTACTAATGCAGATGTGTTTACTCATTACCTCTTAGTTTGTGGCATTGATAAATATGATGTGCTACTAAAGAGGAAGTAGGTCCTTCACCAAGTAATATTCTTAATTTGTCATTTGCATGGAGTGATTGGAACTCAGGAATAATTTGCTGTATTTAAGTGAGTCTCTTAAGGACGTGTATTTGTCGCAGTGGAAGAAACAATTGACATGACATTATGCCATGTGTCAGTTGTTTATGACATTATAAAATAGTCAAAATAGTAATTCAATTACAGAGGTTTAGATTAAATCAAATGCAGGTTTCCCCTCTCTCTTTCCCTGTGCTGCCTGTTGGTTCTCCTCTGCCCTGATGGCCATAAAAAAAACAATAGTGCCATCTGATTGATCTATAGGGCCCAGTGTATAGCGAATTGTGGATGTGTTTATTTGTTGTCAGGAGAGCTGTAGAGGAAAGTTGTAAGATCATGGTAACCACAAGCAAACCTGAACAAAACAAACGGTTGTAACTAGTATTCAAACAAATGTTTATATAAACATGTTTATAATAACATATAATAACATAAATGTTTATATAAACATACACTAGCGTTCCAACATTTGTGGTCGGTAAGATTTTCTTTTTTTTTATGTTTTGGAAAGATGTCTCACGTGTATGCTCACCAAACAAACTAGTTCTGTCTCTAATATTAAGACAGCGTTTAGTAGTAGTTATCCTTTTTGACAGCTCTCAGTTCTTGGACCCACTGTAACACTTTGGTGAGTTACTTTAATTGAATGTGCGCTTTAAGATTGATCCATCCATTCTCTTATATCACTCTCCAGCTTATTTAGATCCTTATTGGCAAAAACCATCAGCTGATCTGATGCAGTCATTCATTTAGCTGTGTAAACTGTGACAGAATGTTAAAACTACAGAAACAGGAGCGTTCAGGACAGATGCTTTTGAACAGTACAGCGATAATACTACACCCCAATACAGGACACAGAAAAAGGTGGTGGACAGATGGCTTCCTTGATTGCGTTTTATTTGATCTATTACAGCATCGCAGGATTCTTTAGGGTATTTAATCATCTGATAGTGAGTTGGTGCAATTCGTCCTGATTGAGTAATGCTAGCAGAAATATTGCAGCTAGATCCCCCCAGTGGCTGGACCTGGGCATTTATTCAAAGGAGGTCAAGCCCACAGGACACCCAGTTTTACATTATGGCAGTCTAAGTGGGATGGAGGTTTAAAAGGCCTCGTCCTCAAGCCATATTGCCTCTGCCCGGCTGAGTCGGTCATGATAAGATTAATCTTTTATGAGTAAAAACTTACAGGGGACATTTTTGCTGCAGTTACAAACTGTTGGAAGCCCATCATAGTGACCTCCCACCAAACACACAAGCATTCACGCCTTCTTTTTTACTCTAGCTCTGCTTGGCAGCTTTCTGCATGAGGAAGTGTTAAATTGGCTGCATTAGTATTTTTTGTCGACCTCTAGAAATGGCTCAGAGCAGACATAGTAGATGGAGACGGTCATAAATAGTGGGGTTCTAGGAATAGCAGGCTGAAGTTTATAGCATTTGACCTTTACTGATGCATTATGGGTAAACAGTGACTGTGTGCTTGCAGACAACTAGAGTCCAGACGCCCCACTGGAGGCCGGCGTTAGTGTGAAGATTATTTGTGTGTGCTGTGTGCACGTAAATGTGCGCTTGAGCTTGTTGACGCAATATGGATGCACCTGTGGAGCGATATGGCCATAAACCTTTAGGGAGCTCGCAGGCTGTTACCCAACAACGGTGGTCTCCCTCTGCATCATGACTTTCACCTTAATCTTTTCAAAGGACGAGAGCGAAAGAAAGGAGAGAGTAGGCGGAGGAGAGTCGGGCAGAGGGAACGTGTCGAGAATCAGTATACTGGGGAATCCCAGATCTGTTGGCGTCTGTCGCTCACACTCAGACTTCCGTCTGATCGCTCCAGAGCTGCTGTAGACTTGAGAGCTGCTTTCAGCCAAACCCCACCC
Organism: Sinocyclocheilus grahami; assembly: GCF_001515645.1. NCBI lineage: Eukaryota > Metazoa > Chordata > Actinopteri > Cypriniformes > Cyprinidae > Sinocyclocheilus > Sinocyclocheilus grahami. The sequence continues at coordinate 38,621 of NW_015505462.1, forward strand.
CTCCATTCAGCCCTCTTAAACTACAACCATTACACTAACCAGATTTTTTGTACATGCACATGTCTTTGCTAGGGTGTTACAAGCAGGGATTGGAATCATAAGGAATTTTATGGTTTTGATTCTCATTTCTTTTAATGAGTCCGTTTACTTATCGGTTCCATTAACAATTCTTTTAGTACTTTTATGAAATACATTTTTAAAAACAAAAATGCAACTCCACTGCAAAATTCTCTTCTCTTCTCTTCTTTTTAAATTAAGTCCACATAATTAAATTCAATGTTCTTAAAAATATATTCTTATTGTACTGTAAATGATGACAGAATTTTCATTTTTAGGTTTATATTAACTTTGTTAAACAACAATACAAAACAAAAATTGTATTAACATTTATTTCATTAATATTATTGACTATAATACTATTATTAATTATTCAAAATATATTCATATTAATGAATATTAGTCATTTGTTTGGGAATTAGACTAATCTTGTTGCACTATACTATTCATTTAAAGAACCTGCTTATAAAAGTAATTGTTCTGGAGCTGCACAATATTGGAAACAATGTATTTTAGTATTTTAGTATGGTATTTGTCTGCATTAGCTGAAGAATACACATGCGGGAACCATTAACGAAACCGATTGTCATCGCTAAGGTGTTCTGGGTCTATGACTGACCTCAGCACATAGATGCTACCCTGATTTTTGCTACCGCCTCTCAGTTGCAGACATTTCTCAATTTTTTTATGCTCTTACCACTTGCTCCACTCTGCTGTCAATCCTACAATCCCCTGCACAAGCCTGCCACCCATAAAGAATGAATTGGAAACACCCGCTCATCTCTGCTTACTACGCGTCAGTGGACACGTACGGTTAGGGGTTTGTTCAAATCCCTAACCCCAAATATGAGCAGTAAAAATAGTGATTCTAAAAAAGATCATGCCACCATTGTACCGTCCCACTTTTTAATTTATGTAATAAAGATGGTTCCTTTGTCTTGCCATCCCTGGAACAGTGCCTTATACGGATTATCAGGTGATTTATGGACCATTTTTAAAAATGATTTAAGTGAAAAGAGACATCCACTGTAAAGCACTGGATGCCAGCTTTTGGGTTTGTGTTGTAAATCACGGCCTTTTAGGCATCATGTACTTGTGGCTAAAGAAGAATGCCAATGGATCTGTACTCAAGATAGATGAGTGGAAGCAATCCCATTTAAGCCAGTCAATAAGACTGCTTTCGCTGGAATTGACCACATGTCAAAGAGACCTGGACAGGGAAGGCGGGAAAAGAAAGGGAGAAAACAAAACCCGCCTTTTTTCCCCTCTAGCTTGGGGCTATATATAGCTAGTCCTAAAAGGTCACATACCTGGTGGAGTAGACAACATGAGCGCTGCTACATTTGTCTTTTTTTCTTTCTTTCTCTCTCTTTCTGCCTGTCTCTCGTGAAAAGGATGTATCCTGCCATGCTCCATTACCACTCTTTCTCCATCCTGAAAGATGTCCTCCAATCTCTAAATTGAACTTGTAAGATGTCCAGTCTTGTTATTATATTAACCCAGTATCTTGCAGCTCTAAAAGATAGAGAACAATAGATTCTCACAGTCAAGATAATATAGCTCTGTTCCGAAAACTGCCTTCCAAGAAATCTCCTAAATGACTGATTCAGAACACTCTAAATAGGTAGCAACTTTGTACACTACACAAATAATGGTTTACACGGAAGATGAAACTCTCGCCTGATTTAAGTAGAGTTTGGTGATAGCATGTTATGTAATATTTGACTTACTGGAACCTTAATTAGTTGAAATGTGCTAACTATGTTAATAGTGAAATATTAAAATAATTTTATTTGCCATTCATTTGCATAAATTGATTGCCTATTTTATTAATAATAAAGTAACCGTTAGTATTGTTATGAAGCTATGATGTGGGTTTATGTTAGCCTATTTTTTTCTTTCCATAGTTGAACCTTTCATCATTAATTCACTTTCTTGTCATTTAAATCCTGTTAGTAGATATTTTGCAGAAATTTAAAGTTGAAGTGGGCGATCGTTCCCAAGGTTTCTGAAGCTATAAAGTAGATTTTTATTAAAGAACAGACCAAAAATATATTTAAAAAAGTTTGAATTTGAGGAAACATTAATGAGATTTGAAAGCTACAGCAAAGAGTAATCCAACAAATTACTTGAATTTTGGTCTCTTCCTCACACAAAATCATTGTGATTTTCATTATAAACTACAAAAGAATCTTTAATCACCAAAAGCAGTCAAAAGTGTTTTGTATGACTTGGTGACCTTGTCAATATTAGGGTGATCATGGGACATCATGCGTGAGAGGAATATGAATTCATAAACCTATTAACTACAATGATTAGAAGGCGGATTAAACATGCAGCATCTATAGTTGGATCAATTAAAAACGCTGATGTGTTTAATGAATGACACGGTTAACAGATAGTTCTATTTGTATTCCCAACTTAGAGTGGGATCAAGCTGTCCTTCTCACCTTCATATCAAATAAAGCTTTTCATTCTGTCCCTGCGCCTGTGTGACAGTGTTGCACAAAATATGTGTAGTAATTTGGGCTGTGACACACACACACATACGCTCAAACATGCACATGCACTCATATCGGATCGCGTTTGGCTTCAGGCTGTAATCCATGCTGTGGTTCAGAGCAGTGAGCACCTATGGAGAGCTGTCTGTATTATGTAACTATTGGAAGTGGAAAAAATACACTCCCTAATGACATGCACCAAAAGATCTTCTTGCTGATGATGTCATAGCAGGGTGAGGAAAGGACAATAGATCAATCTGCATTTCACAGCAGGCAGCTCTGTCAGCCAGGACACAGTGCTGTTACCTAACGGTTCAGAATGTGAGAAATGGCGCCTGCAGCAGTTCACAGGAAGCATGTCATCCAGGTCTATACCAGATGTTTCCTGCTCATGAAAGTACCAGTGTGTGTTGCATTCGATGCCATTTAATGCATGAATACTTGATGTCTCTTTTGTTTTTTTGCAATGAACATGTGTGTTTAAACTGTGAGTAAATGTCTTTCACAGGTCAGTGCTGTGTTTTACATGCTATGATTAAATCAGCGAGGAACTGTTTGCAGCCTCTGCAGTGATCTCTTTCCCCCTCCGACTTAAATCTTGAAGTAGTCCCATCTGACCACTCGAGGGCATCTTTGCTGTCTTAAATGTGTACGTAAAGGCCTGGCAGGATTTTTTTCTCTATCTGCTTTGCTTTGTTATCCTGCCTGCCTTGTTCACTCGGATGCTCATTTTCAGGCAAATAATGTATTTGCAACACATTTGTTAGAACAATACCTGAGACTCTGCTGAAGTACAGAAAGAGCATTTCTAGACAAGTTGCCAAACTGCTAAAACTATGAGGGCCTCATCGAGTCTATGTTAAGCAGCTAAAAATTGTGTTTGGGATATTATGGTTACTTGTATTGTATTCATGATTCAGCTAAAAGCCTGAAAAAGTCATCACAGTATGACATAACGGATAATGCCTGTCATGAGAGATTGTTTAGCCACATTTTGCAGTTTGTGTCTGATTTCTCACTGATATCACTGAGCTGGTCTCTGCTGCGCTCTTGACCTCCCTCTTGTGGTTTTATAACAGCATAGCATAAAACAAACATTCATCACCACCAAAAACACATTTTCAAGCATTTACTGTTCACATCTGAGTGCTGTTACACTAAAAGCTATTACATTTTTTTTTTCCGTTTGCAATTTCCCATCAAGGACTTTGCAACTAAATGTGTCTTCTATCCTACCTTTTCAGTATTGCTTTACACAACTGTTAGTAATTGCTATTCCTATATGGAACTCAATAAATTAATTTCAGCACTTTGCGATTTAGTTGTTCTGACTCTAAGAACTATAGATCAATAGACCCTTATTGTAATTTGTGTCATTGCTCATGAATTGGTCTTGTGTCTGCTGTCAGAGGTTTCTTTGATTTTTTTCCCCCCTCATTCAGACTGTGTATTCCAGTATTATGGCATATAGATTTAAAGTCATTCTGCAACACACTTCAAGGGATAGTTCATACAAAATTTAATTATTTGCTTACATGTCTACCCAAACCTAAATGTCTTACCATTTATTATGGAATGTAAAAGGAGAATATTTGAAGATTTTGGCTGCTCTTTTCAATATATCGCAAGTGAATGAGGACCAGCCTCCAAAATGACTTCTGAAGCTTTATGACGACTTTGTGTGAGCAACAGATCAAAATTTAAATAGTTATTTACTGAAAATTTAGATAGAACCCCTAGCTCTCCTTGGTAAGTGCATGAGAGCTCATGAGAAAAATAGCAAGGTCTGATTTGTGAAGGAATGTTTTCTATGAAACGGTTTATTCTTTCACAAATCGGAATGATTTGTTCATAAATCAGACCGGTCCGACTCCACTTGCAATGGTCTTTTGTATGATTTCAGAAGACTTGGATTATAGTGCAGAAGTCATATGGTTCCCCTTCGGGAACTCGAGCTACGTCGGAAAAGGCTAGGGGAACGCCTTCAGCAATACCAAGCTCGGAATCATATGTGTAATCAGTCGAACGATGGGCGAGATGTCCGCGGCGGGTGACGTCATGACCAGGAAGCTTTAAAAGCACGTGAGGAGCAGCCGGCGCTAGCTTTCTGTCATTCAGCAAAGCTCTCTGTGTGTGTCGGTCACGATTTATGTTCTGTGAGTCTTATTTATTGTTGTCTGTCCATAAAAGTGCACAAGCATTCAATATAAGCTCCAGCAGAGAAAGAAACATGTCTAAGCAAAAGACAAAAAAGGGTGAAAGCAGATCGCGTTACAGACTGTGTGTTCCTCCCTGCCCACGCTACATCACAAGCGGGGATACACACAGTTTGTGCGTGGTCTGCTTGGGAGCGGAGCACGCGGCGTCGGCTCTCGAGAGGGCCGACTGTCCGCATTGTGAGCAGTTGCCACTGCGTTTGCTTCGCTCCCGGAAGTCTCTCTTTGAGGAGGGAGCCTTCACCAGCATTCCTTACGGTGCTGGCCCCGCTTCTGCCGAGGCGGAGCGGCAGCTGCGCTCGTGGGGTTCGCAGCTGGATCTGGTGGAGGGGACGGAGGCAGGCGAGTCCCTATCTTCTTCCTCACCTGCCAGATCCGCTGCCCGCTCGCTGGGATCGGAAGCCCGTTCTGCGGCTACTTCCCCCCGGAGAGCGGGCTCGGCGCTTCTCCTATCTTCCTCTGAGGAGGGTGATGGGGAGAGCGTTGAAGATTCGCCCCCTCAATCCCCACAATATGAGGAGCTAATGGAGGTAGTTACTCGTGCGGTTGCCAAGCTGAACATCGAGTGGCCCGCAGAGAAACAGACTGAACCGCAGAAAAGCAAACTCGATGAACGCTTTCTGCGGGCCAGGTCGCTACCTCCTACCTGCCGGAGCCTGCAGTTTTTTTCCGATCTCCACACTGAGGTGTCGAGATCGTGGAAGAAACCATTCTCGGCCCGCTTATTCGTCCCCGCCTCTGATTATTATGGAAATGTAGCGGGGTTGAGTGAATGCGGTTACAGAGCAATGCCCCGGGTAGAGCAGACGCTTGCGAGCTATCTGTCACCCGGTGCGGCATCGTCTCTGAAGGCTCCGGTCTTGCCCTCCAAGCCGCTGCGAACCACTTCAGCGCTGGTGGGCAAGGGGTACTCGGCAGCAGGTCAGGCTGGGGCGTGTCTGCACACTATGTCATTGTTACAGGCGAACCAGGCCGACCTGCTAAAAGAGCTAGATGAAGGCGAGCAAGTTAAAGCAGGTGACATCTTAGAACTGAGAGCCGCTGATTTAGCCCTTCGCGCCACCAAGGAGACCGCCCATGCTATTGGGCGGTCCATGGCAGCTCTAGTGGTGGCGGAGAGGCATTTATGTTTGACCCTGTCCGATATGAAAGAGATGGACAGGGTCTGCCTTATGGACGCCCCGCTTGCGGCTTCTGGTCTGTTCGGCGACGCCGTCGATTCGGTCGTCGACAGATACCAGGAGGCCCGTAAACAGGCGGCGGCATTCCAGCGGTTTCTCCCTCACCGTTCTATAGCTCTGGGGGCTGCTGGGCGGGAGCAGCCCCAGCCGGGTACCAGCTCCTCATATAGGAAGGTCCAAAAACAGAGCGTTGCCTGTCGCGCTCCCCCGCAGCGGGACCGAGGCCGGCCGCGCTCTAAGTCGGGGGCTTCTAAGGCGAGGCCCGATCTGAGGGTCGTGCTTCAGTCGAGGAAGCCCTCGACGAAGCGGTCCTGACAGACATGAATCCAGGACTGCTGAGGGCGGCCCCTACTGGGGAAGAGCGGGGTGCACCGCATTACACGGTGTCCGTCTCTCCTCAGCGCCCTCAGGAAACCGTTCTGCCAACCCGGCCAGTGTGCCAGGGCGCAGCGGTCTCCAGCGAAGGTTTTTCTCGGTATTTTCTGCCCGGAAACGTAGCGGAGCTGAGAGCCATCCCTTCGGGGGTCTCTCAAGCAGCTAGTTCGGCGATCTCCTGCCGGTCTGCCGCTTCAGGGCACCCAGCTAGCAGCTACAAAGACACCAGAGGCCAGTCTCGAGAGACTGGTTCCCTTAGTAGATTATTTAGCAGCGTGGAAACTACTGCCAAATGTATCTCATTGGGTCCTGCAGACTGTAGAAAGAGGTTATCACATTCAGTTCGGTACTCCGCCGCCTTTCAAAGGGGTTTTTCTCACAGTAGTGGGCCCAGAGCAGGCTCTGGTATTAGAACAAGAAGTCAATACTCTCTTGAGGAAGGAGGCCATCGAGGTGGTCCCTCCTCTCGACAGGGAGTCCGGGTTCTACAGCCAGTACTTCATCGTGCCAAAGAAGGATGGAGGGTTGCGTCCAATTTTAGCTCTGCGGCTATTGAACCGCTCAGTCATGCGTCTGCAGTTCAAAATGCTCACTGTCAAACAGGTCGTGTCTCAGATCAGGTCCGAGGACTGGTTCGTCACGATAGATCTAAAAGATGCTTATTTTCATGTCTCCATCCTTCCCAGTCACAGGAAGTTCCTGAGGTTTGCTTTCAGGGGCAAAGCTTACCAATATCGGGTCCTTCCCTTCAGCCTAGCACTCTCAGCCCGTACTTTCACGAAGTGTGTGGACACTGCCCTGGCTCCTCTGCGGCTCCAGGGCGTCCGCATACTCAATTACATCGACGATTGGTTGATTTTAGCTCAATCAGAGCAGACGGCGGTTCGGCATCGAGATGTTGTTCTCGCTCATACGGGAATGTTGGGGTTAAGACTAAATGCCAAGAAAAGTGTGCTATCTCCATTACAGAGGACCGCTTATCTGGGCGTGGTGTGGGATTCGACCACGATGCAGGCACGTTTATCTCCTGCTCGGATCGAGTCGATCCTCACGGCAGTC
>NW_015505462.1:46043-60906 GCF_001515645.1 Sinocyclocheilus grahami
GCGGAGGGTATGATCTTTCACCCCCGCCCAGAGTTTTGGAAGCTGTGGGTGTGGCCTCTGAGGGGGCACAACTCATAGCATCTGGTCTCTCAATCGAGGTCGTTGAGACCATCCTCCAATCTAGAGCTCCCTCAACGAGGAAACTGTACGCCCTGAAGTGGAGGCTCTTCACTTCATGGTGCGGAGACCGCCTGCTTGACCCAGTTAACTGCCCGATTGGTACAGTGCCGGAGTTCTTGCAGGCCCGTTTCTCCATGGGGTTAACCCACTCCACCCTGAAGGTCTACATGGCGGCTATAGCGGCCTACCATGCCCCTCTTGATGGTCACTCGGTGGGCAAGGACCCTCTGGTTACACGTTTCCTTCGCGGTGTGATGAGGCTGAGGCCTCAGGTACGATCTCGTGTCCCTCCTTGGGACCTCGCTGTGGTGTTAGAAGCTCTCTGTAGGCCTCCCTTTGAGCCTATCGAGGAGATATCAGATCGTCTTCTTACATTAAAGACTGTGTTTCTCTTAGCTGTATCTTCTCTAAAGAGAGTTGGGGATCTGCAGGCCCTTTCTGTGGCACCTTCCTATCTCAACTTTGCGCCCGGTCTGGCCAAAGCTTTTTTATACCCTCGGGCGGGGTATGTCCCTAAGGTCCCCTCCTCTACACCACGGCCTGCTTCCAAGCAGACCATCTTAGTTCACACCTGTGCTATGGTCACTAACAGTATTATGTGCACTTCTGCTTGCTGTAGGCCAGACACTTGACAGCTTATCTGTTTTCCTGGCTGATGAGAAGATTCCAAGGCTGGTCTTTGTCTCTGTGTTCTCTGCAGCTGACCTTGCCTTGGTTTTTAACAGCTGGTCCCCTCCTCTACACCACGGCCTGTCGTACTCCAGGCTTTTTATCCTCCTCCCTTTAGGGAGCCCGACCAGCAGAGGCTTAATTGTATGTGTCCAGTGCGAGCAGAGCTGCCCGGTGGAGAAAGGCGGACCAACTGCTTGTGTGCTATGGTCCCCCTAAGAGAGGTCATCCTGCTTCCAAGCAGACCCTCAGCCGGTGGATAGTTAATGCCATTACTGTTGCCTATGAGTCCTCTGATCTCCCCTCACCATTGGGGGTCAAGGCTCACTCGACAAGAAGTGTGGCGGCCTCCAAGGCCTTTCTGGCAGGAGTTCCTATGCAGGACATCTGCAACGCTGCAGGATGGTCTACGCCCCTCACTTTCGTCAGGTTCTATGACCTAGATTTGCGAGCCACTCCAGGCCCCTCTGTTCTCTTGCCATAGCTGTGCCCTTCCACACTAGGCAGGGATTTGCAAGTCTGGTGGCGTGGACATCTCGTTCCCCTAGCGTTTTCCGACGCAGCTCGAGTTCCCGAAGGGGAACGTCCCAGGTTACGTATGTAACCATGGTTCCCCGAGGGAACGAGATGCTGCGTCGCAAGGCCATACTTCCGGCATCCCTACTAGAGCTTGCTTCACTCCTGAGAAGCTAGCGCCGGCTGCACCTCACATGCTTTTAAAGCTTCCTGGTCATGACGTCACCCGCCGCGGACGTCTCGCCCATCGTTCGACTGATTACACATATGATTCAGAGCTTGGTATCGCTGAAGGCGTTCCCCTAGCGTTTTCCGACGCAGCGTCTCGTTCCCTCGGGGAACCATGGTTACATACGTAACCTGGGACAATCACGTTTATGGTGCTTTTGTATCCTTTTAAGTTGGGAAGGTTTAAAGAGCAGAGCATAAGCGCAGTTTACATTTCTCCTTTTGTCATAGAAGAAAGAAAGTTATATGGGTTTAAAGTAACGTAAAGGTGAGTAAATTAACATTTACATTTTTTGGTGAGCTATCACTTTAATCTACAGTACAAACCCTGTTGTAATATATTTGCCCTAACAAGCAAATTGTTGATGCTTGTGGAAAATACCTGCGAGCTTTGAAAAAAAAAAGGGGGGATTGTGGGAAAGGGATCTGAGAGCTGCTTCAGATATACAGTGTTGCACTGTCTGTTTCGGGAATGACATTTAAATGTGTGTTTTCCTTCAAGGGCGAATCTGTTTGCTGTAAATGTGTCAGTATGTGAGTTTATCATGGGTGCATAATGGCAGGTTTGTGTTTGCTCTGGTTGTACACACACTGTAAACAAGCAGTGTGTTGAGCAGAGTGTGGCAGGATTATCGCACGCTTTCTGGAGATACTAACTGGAAGTGTTGACTGTGTATGTATCTTAGTTCACACCTGTACTATGGTCACTAACAGTATTATGTGCACTTCTGCTTGCTGTAGGCCAGACACTAGACAGCTTATCTGTTTTCCTGGCTGATGAGAAGATTCCAAGGCTGGTCTTTGTCTCTGTGTTCTCTGCAGCTGACCTTGCCTTGGTTTTTAACAGCTGGTCAGTGGTTTTTCAAGGCTCTGCAGGACTTAAGGTTCCTCTGCAGGGATGCAAAAGCATTGATAATCAGGGGTTTAACAACGTGGTTAATGAGGGGTTCCTGAAGGTTCTTCAGGGGGCCTGTGGAGAAGATATATAACACAGAACTTTTGGTATCACTTGATTTGTTTTCTAACACAATTTGTTAGCAAATGTTCATATTAACGTCAGTTAATTTAAGATTAATAAATGCTGTAGTGGTATTGTTAATTGTTAGTTCACTTTAACTCATTTTAATATCTTTTTGTAACATGTTACAGAATTTTTTTTTGACATTTCTAAATGTTAACAAATTTTTTACTTATTATATAATGTTAATGTTCTTAATGACATTTTTAATTACATTTATTATAAAACATTACTGATCAAATCTAGCTTTTAATATTTGGGGTCCCTAGGTTTTCTTAGAGTCAGAGTTTGGGTTCCTGGATTGTATATGTAAAATACTGCAATTCTGTAATAATTTTAATACATTTCCAACTTCTGTTGTTCAAAACCTGTATGACTTGCTTCTGTGGAAGACAAAAGGAGAAATGTTCTTCACTCTTCTCTTTCTGACACAAAAACTATTGATTTAACATTAACCTGACTCACAGCCTGCACTAGGTTTTTGTTGACGTAGCTTAATATTTCTCATTGTTAGGCATTCCAGATCAGTTTTCAAGGAAATTTATATTTAAGTCTGCAACAAAGCCACAGTTCCTATTGATCTGTGGTTTTGCTCATTTTAAATGAGCATTGCTAAGGTGTAAAATTACAACACAGTGATTTAATTGAGGCAGTATTAATTTTTAAGCATGTTCCAGGTCAGTTGAAAAGATTGCAGCACTGATAAGGCATTTGTGTGTGCATGCTTTTAGAGTTACTTCTGTGCTTCTCTGAATAGCGATACATTGACTAATGGAACAAAGACCGTTTAAAGCTGTTCATGAGAAATTCATAAACCTTCCTCAGAAGAATATTGACTCAACTGCCATGTGTTTCTACCACATTATAATCTGCCCGTCATTCAAAATGGAAATCACTATAACAAATGTTGTCAGTGTATGAATTCATTATGCATTCGATTTCAGCCAAGATAACAAATCCTTGGGAGCAAGCTATGGTAAAAAAATAATCTGTCATGAAGCGCACAAACTTGAGTGGGAAAAAAACCCTGCACTGTAGTAAATTGACCAACAGGGATTTTCCATGTAACTGCTGAAACAGGCAGTCCAGAGAAAAAGGTTCAGATTAGGGATGGGCATTAGACTAAGCAGCTTGCTTGGTATTAGCATTCAATGGATGTACCTAATAGAAATCCCATTTATCTCATGAATTGTAGGGGGCAGTGATGTGTCTCTGTCTCCCTCCAGATTTCATGCTTATTCTGTCACTGTCTCTCTTTCTCAAGTTTACAGATTTGCCATTTAATGTGTGTGCTTTGTATGTAGGGGTTTGTGTGGGTGTCCCGCAGGTTTTGTTAGGATTTTAGGTAGGTGTGTTCTTACATGATGTTATTTGGTTCAGGCCATCGCAAGAAACAGGCCACAGCATGTGGTGTGTGGGAGCAAATACACTACGGATGATAGATTGAAGGGACGCTCCCTGCGTGCCAACTTCTCCTTCGGGCATTCTCACTTTCTCACAGCCTTTCTGAAAGTCTGTAATCTTGATTGAATAGTTCACATGGTACTGCAGGCTATAGGTAGGCTACATTCTACCCTTCGTCTTTAGTTTGAGATTATAGCATTTGGTGTTTATCAGAGAGAATGATGGGGAAATAGTGGTTCAACATAATATGATCGTTATTGTCAGTCATGTTTCTCTCACAAATGTTTCTTATGAGCTGGGTCTTTTAAAGAATAGTTCAGAAAGAGTGTATAAAACCTTAATAATCAATCAGAGCAGATTAATCAACATCTGACTCGCTTATTGAACTGCAAGTTATCATTATATTCAGTGATGTCTATGTCATTTATTATTTATGTGTATATAATTAGCGGCTGGCTGCTGAAAAAAACGGTGTAGGAAACACTGATGTCAGCTAAGGTGACTGCAGTCAAACGATTTAGCAGCATGCAGTGAATGGGCACTGGACTCCAGTGTTCTCTGAAATTAGTGCATTTTAGATAGCATGAAGGTCTTTGTAGTAGTGCTTTAACTTCAACTTAACTGAAAATAATTATCATTCCAGGGGGTTCTCAAGGCTATACGCTTTTGGCCCATTTTGTGTGCTTGGAGGTCCCTTGGGTTTCCATGGGGAGATTACTTTGCAGAGTCCTTCCCTTCTCTCTCTCACAGACTAGAATAAAGAGGGCTTTCCAGGCAGTGAATCAACTCATTTAAATTCACAGTCTCTGCCCAGGCTTTCTCGGATGAGCTTTTTTTTTTTTTTGCTCCACTGCTGACAAGACACTTTTGAATGTTGCAGACTTAAAACCGGATCAAAGGACAGGCAGAGATGTGAGCAGAATTTTTAACTGTTGTTCAGGGAGCAGCTCTGTCTATATCCATCTCTTTGGAGCTCATCCTGGCATTTCCCATCCCCCTGGTGGGAGTAATGGCATGTGATGAGTTGTGTTCTTTTCTGTCATTTAAACTCTCTCCCAGTGTTATGAGAAATTCACTCTGCTATCACTGTTCAGGGGCCAGCGATGAGCCAAATCTGAAGCGGTGTACATCACTGAGCACTGCTCTTCTCAGAACAATGTGGAACTAGTGTTGTTTTTGGCAGCCTGTTTTAATTTTAGTTTTAGTCTAGTCTTTGTGTGAAGCTGCCATTTTTATAATGGTAATTAAACAAAGTTTTGCTCACTCAGTATAGAATAAAAAATGACAAGGAGGCTAAGCAGTTAATAATAAAATAAGAATAAATAAAGAAATGACTAATGATAGCACAAATAAAAAAAATCACGATAGGCCTACAATTGAAATAAATTGCTTTTTAGTTTTTCAGGTAGGTCTAACGCACAGTAGGGCTATTAAGAGATTTTTTTTTTTTTTTACCATTTATCCAAATAATGTTTAATCATAGACAGCTATTATTATCAGAGGACACATGAGCATAACGGTTAGCAGATCAATGAATGAGAGGGCAGCGTTACCAGAGTTGCCCTTTTACCACACCTTGTCACAGTACAGTCGGGCTATTGCAGACAGAAACAATACTGTACTACATCGATGTTTCCTGTCAGCTTGATTTTTGAGTGGACTTTGCTGTTCCGATGAGCATGAACGGTATACGAGTGGAGCACTCACATGGGCTGCGAGCGACTGAGAGGAGCGCACACTCATAGAGTGGGATAATACGCAGAGCGTCACACCACGTGAAAGTAAATCCTGAGCTCTGAACTAATTTTTGGCAGCCAGAATTTCAGTGCATCTCTAATTATTGGCGACATTAGAAATGGATATTATATAATAGCTGCTTTTTTTTTTAACATTTTAGCAATTTAAAAATATAAAAAAATGATTTTTACACGGCACCCGGTTGGGAAACACTGCTCTAAATAATGCCGCAAGTGGGGCTTGAGGAAGTGACGTCGCCTGCGTCTGCGCAGTGCGACCTGATGCAGCCCCTGAAGTGAGATGCAGGAAACAGAAATACTGCAAAACAATAATAATAACGCGACTAAACGAGACGAAATAACGTTAAAACATTTTGTTTCGTCTCGTTTTGGTCAATGAAAATTGCATTATAACATTTTAGCATAGTTTTTATTTTGTAAACCACATTTAGTCTCGTTTTTATTCGTCAACAATATTGCATTATACATTTAATTATAGTCATCGTCACATGACCAGCATTTTCGATGCGTCTCGTCTCGTTTTCATCGTATGATAAAGGTTCGTTGACAACGATATTTAGTCATAATTTTCGTTGACAAAAGCAACACTATATGGAACACATGTCCACGGTAAACCATTGTTAAACTATAAACCAATGACATTTTCAGTACAAAAAAAGCCCCCACAATTTCAGTAATGTCATGAAACCTTTTACTACTCTCAGAATTCCTCACTTCTTTCAGTGAGAAATCACAACTGAAAATTATCTTAGGAAATCACAATGCCACTTTACACTTCTGAAGGTGTCAAGGTTTTCATGTAAGACAGAATTCCCAGTGTTCACACATACTGAGCATCTTAGACTGATGCCATGTGCCAGTATTAAAAAAAGCTAGATTTGTAAATTTTCAGAGTAAAATGTGTGTGTTGCTTGGCTCTGCAAAACTCTTTGGATCTTCTGGGTCATTGCCAGGACTGTAGTAATTGCTGTGCAGTTGATATAAGGTGTTTGCAGTGGTTACTAGGGTTTTGGTGGTTACGAGATTGTAAGCCCAATCACTTAGAAAAATAACAGCATAACTCTGAAGTTGAAATCCCTAACCCTATATGAACACCAATAATTATTAACAATGATTAAATAATGATAATTCATCTAAAATAAATAATGTTTTTTTGTTTCTGTGTATAAGTAGAACAAAATTCATTTTTTTAAATGTTTTTTTGGCCCATGATAAAATGGCTGTAATTTGTTGATTATTTATGGTTCTTTACAGGGAAGCATCCTTGCTAATTTTACTACATTAGGATACTATTGACATTCTCACCTCTGTAATGAGATCTGTTGTTGATATTTAAATGCCAGGCTTAATGGCAAAACCCTCAAGCTCAAACAGACTTGTATTGATTTGCTAGATCCCCTTTGTTCTTTTTCATACAACAGAGTAACACTGGCTTGCACATACAAGCTATACAAATCAGTTTCTGAATTTTACTTAAAGTGAGAGAATCAGGTTTGATGTATTCTTTGCAATACAGTCAGATTAAATTCATTTTTAGAGTTTATTTTGCAGTGTATACTGCATACAATTTTTATAGACAAATATGTACAGATTAAAAATGTAGAAACAGAACGCAACAATAAATGTTTAAAACAGTATAGGAAAATATGATTATTTTGTGTTTTTAATGTTTTGTGGAAAAATGTCTTCACTTTTGGCAGTCTTATTAAAGACTCAAAATTAAAGATATTAAAATCATAATATTACTTTTGGTTTATTAATCACATTGGAAGTAAAAGGTGAAGTTGAGTGCACTGCGTTGTGGGCTACAAAATCCCACGCAGTTTCCTCTGCATGTGTACTGCATATTTTGCCAAATGTAGTAGGTCCTTCCATGCAGACAGAACTTTTTCAAACATAAAAAACATACTGCATACAAAATAGTATGAGGAATGTAGCAATGTCATTCAGAAAATACTCTTTTAATCTTTTTTAGACAAAATATCACCAGAATTACAATAATATTGCTTTAGTGTTGTTTATGACTCAGCAGAAGAAAAAAAAAACTAAAAAATGTTAAATCCAATTTACAACTGCTGTCATCATGACAGCTAATAAAAGCCAGACGGCCCTAAAGCCTTCCATAGTGATGGAAGCAAATGATCGACTTGTTTATTCTGTGTCTCTGTCTGCTGTGACATTTCTTGAAGTAAGATGTAGTTCTCCTTTTCTTTTCGCTCCACTGGGCTTTGGTGAATTTGTATTTCTTATTCCCTGCCACCACTATCTCATCCGTCTCTTTCCCTTTAATATGTGGACAGCTTCAGAGCGCTGCATTTAAACAGAAGTTGCAGTCATCTCATGTTCTTTTTTTTTAAAGGCTAGCTCTCCATTCTCTTTGATTTTGCATGTATTGTATCGAATGGCATTTACTAGAATGACCATTCATCTTTTCATGTTTCATTCATCTTGTCAGCTAATGTTCATAAAAGACCAGGTGGAGGACAGCGTGGGAGGCTGGAGTTGACTCACTTTTATGTAGCAGTTAATTAGTTCTACATCAAAAGTGGTTGTCCTGAATTACATATCTGTTCTCTTATGATCTTTGAGCTGTGCTGTTGTGTCCGCATGGGTGCCTCCACATTAAAATCTAGGTAAACTTGAGCAAAATAGTTCATTTCAGCTCATCATCATTAAAAGTTCAAAGTGAAACATTGTTATTTAAAAATTTGCCTCTGAAGCCTCGGAGGAGATCGCCTCAGCTGGCTGAACAGCAATTGTTTGGGGCAGATCTTACTAATAATGTTATCTGTGAGTATAGACCCTATAAATGGGGCCGTGTCATTGACAGCCAGGCAGGGAAATGCGCTGTTACCTTGGCTGAATGTGCAATGGGTTTGCAATGGAGTCTCATACGTTCAGAAGGAGAAAGCATGTAGGTATGTGCACACTCTCATATTGATGACAACGCAGTTGTCGTTTTTTAAAGGCATACAGTAATCACTTGTGTGTGCAAGTTGATTTAGAATTTAAATTCCTGTTCCCTATTTGGTCTGTCGTTTTGTCATGGGTTTTTGCTGTGTAGTCCATTTGCCGTCTGAACGCTTCCTTTTATTTTGAGTAAATGCGTCTGAAGCGAAAAGATCCATTCCTGTATTCATTTCAGTACTGAGACTCAGCTAGGAACTCAAAATACGCTACAGGCATGTTCTTTCTGTCTTTTTTTTTTAGTAGTTTGTACCGCAGATTCATTGATTACTTTTTTTAAATTTTGCATAACCTCTTGTTCTTTTTCTGTGCACAAAGTGATGTTAGATTGTAATACCTCTGTTTAGGCTTTAATACGTTACTGCTTGTCCTTTTTTTTGCATATACTAACAGCTTTCATATATAAGCCATTCAAAAGGTCATTTTGATTCATACATTTTCAAATATATTAACATTTGAATGTAAATGAATCATAGATGTCTTTATGTTAATGGCTTAGTCATGAAACCTAGTGATCTGTCTGTGCTATTGTAAATAAATAGAGACATAGTTAAGCTGACAGTGTCCGCTGCTGGCGGATGCGCAAACTGCAGTGGCTGCTCCAACGGCAATGATGCAGTCAGCTTAAGCTCTCGTTATTTTAGCAATCTAGTATATCCGTGCTGGTATGGTTTATTCAGGTATGCTAATAAGGTAATTTCCCCCCATTTTAATGCAAAATGGCTTTTGCGAAAGTCTATGCATGTAACGTATATATTGTTAGATTTAATTGCATGTTCCATATATTTTAGTATTTTCCTTTTAATCTGCTCAAGCAGTGTCTGGTCTGGAAATACCACTCCAGAGTTACATTGCCAGTCTATTTAGTGGAAGGGGTTGAAAAACAGCAGAGGGATGAAAGACTGAATTTCATTGCAGCGACAAACAGCAGATGGCCCTCTTGAGTTTTTCTTTTTTTTATTCCTCCTCTGTGATTGTGTTTCTCTGGTGATATTAAACTAAATGAGAAAATACTCTGTGTTATTGGGGCATGATATTAAATTAGCATCCCAGCCCTTATCGCAACACTCATTACCATATGATTAAAGAAACAGATAAATGTAGGCCTATAGCAGAAAGCAAACAGTCATCCATGCATTGCGTTACATAGGTGTGTTAGTCTAACGCACTGAGGGTCTCAACAGCACCTCAGAAGTGTGATGTGTCTCAGGCTTTCTGTTTCAAAACACAAAACAAAAAACATTGCTTGATTGTCGTTAATACACACACTTGAAAATACGTGTTTTTCTGTTATTTGTAATTCGAATAGCCTAATTATAAATTTGGCCATCTTAGTATATTTCTATATGTCTATATTTATTTATAAATATTTCTGGCACCTACCAACTAGCTTCTGCAAACATTATTAGGTAAATTATATTAGAGATATATTTTTAAATATCTAAATGTTGTCATCGGCTCTTCTCAGCTCGTAAACAGAAAATAGAGATCTATATGGACATCAAGTGAAGGGTGGGTTTTTTATGTCTCGGAAACGATGGCAAAGGAGGAGTTTGTCGTTAAGACTTGTTGACGATCTGTGAGGCTAAAAGGCGGGAAGCGCGTGGTCGTCAAGACTTGTTGATGCCGTTGATCTGTGAGGCTGAGGCGGGGAGCGCGTGCGCCTCACTCGCTCCAAACGTTTGGAGACTCTAAATGAGCTCGAGCTGGAGGATGAAGAGGACGAGGAGCATTTCTTGAATACGTTTTCTTTCCTGGCTAACGTTTGCACTTATGCTGCGCATTTGTATGCTCCCGCTTCGGGCAAATACTTTTTTATTTGAGTTTATTTATTTGTTCGTTCCTGTCACACCGGGTAGCCGTCATCCTCACCGGAGCCGCTCAGTGTTGCTTACATTTTCCCCTCAGAAGACATGCTGCTTTAGAACAGGAAAAACGCACATCGTTATTGAATAACCACGCGACCTAGAACATGAGACTGAATGGGGAGTGATCCTCTGAGGAGATCCCTTATCAACAAGAAACACCTTCGTTCAAACTTACCTCAACTCACCGTCGTTACGCCGTCGGTTATTCTCAAGATGAGTGGACGTTTGAACGGAACTGGCGTGGATATCTGCTAAACTTGGTAAATATGTGAGACACATGAATATGTGTAGTCGCAGGGCTCCACCTGGGAGACGAAGGTGGTCGCGTTTCTCCGCTTGACAGCTCAGAACGAAAAACGTTTTGTTTGTTCAGACTCCGGGAGTGGACGTCGCTGCCCAGGGTGCTGAATTTCACCAGGACCGGGTCAAAAAGAAAGGAAGGAAAGTGACGGATCAGAGACGCTCAGGCGTGCCGTGAATATATTTTCATATTCTATATTTCGGAGGAGCCGGGCAACTCATGTGATAATCATTTTCCGAAAAGCATTGTGAAATCAGGAATGAAAAGTAATCTGCGAGCCGCGTGACTTCGAAATGAAAATTGGACAACATGTGAAATACGGACAGTTGAGTAACACTTCACCTTTGTATTCATTATGCCAATTCAGTGTTTTATTTCGCCAGTCGTGATGTGTGGATATCTTTGATCATCAGCTGTGCATTTCAGAGGGCAGAGCACACAAACAGTCGCAAAAATGGGACAATAATCGAGACCGATCGGGCGGTTTGTTGTTGTTGTTTGTGCTTTGTGTGTAAGGAGTTCAACAGCCCTGTTTTTGAGACATGGCAGCGGCGATTGCCAGCGGTTTGATCCGCCAGAAGAGACAAGCACGGGAGCAGCATATAGACCGACCATCCACCAACAGAAGGAGAAAAAGCCCCAATAAGAATAAAGGGCTTTGCAATGGGAACCTGGTCGACATCTTCTCCAAAGTGCGAATCTTCGGCCTCAGGAAACGCAGACTTCGACGACAAGGTGTGGGAAGTTCCGTACACGAACCGTAATTGTGCACATAAGAAGTCTATGCTACGTTTAATGTCTTGAGATAATATACGCCCACATTTCATTTTCACATTCAGCTTTGACAACAAGGGACTTGTGGCATGGAGCTGCTGTTTATCTTGACGAAAATAGCTTATGGGGTTTGTATTAGACTTGTGTTGTGTCTTGACAGATTTCTTTGACAGACTGTTCTTATTTCCATCAGTCTGCAAATCTGTCAATAAGACCATTGAGTAATGAGACCACGTATTCAACTTAAATCTATGTACGTCATAATTTCAAAATAATTCTCAAAACAATTCTCCTCCGTTTTTAAAGGCCACATATACCAGAGCTAGATATTGTTTTGATTCAAGGTAGATATATATGCATTGTTTGTAATATTCTGAGATTTGGCAACCTCTCAATCTTTGCTGTACCCTTGGGAGGTGTTGACGTTGAATTATTGGCACCATGAATACAAGTAAAGCAGCAGGTGCCCAACGTGTTGCAGGAAAAAAAATGCTATCACATCATCAGAAAACAACATCCATTGACAGCTTATCTTAATAGAAATGCCAGTGGCACAATATTCAGTTTAGGTAGGATTAAAATAAAAACATTCATTCTGTCACCCCAACAGTATTGTAGACCTGTTTAGATGAAAAATTAAATTAAGATGTGACCTAAAGATTAATTATTCTAAATGTAAGTATTTTTTAATAAAACAATAATACTTGTTTTTTCATGTCACATTTATATAGCAATTTTAAATGCTCTAGTATGCAAGGTTGCTTTACAGAAAATCAGAAAATGATTAGCAGTTTTTCAAGAGACAATCTTATAAACTGACAGTCAGTTCAGGATAATCACATATCATTGAGATAATATGTTAATGTATAATCACGAGGATCATATACTAATTTTTAAAACCAGAAAATATATGTGTGCATTGTGTGTGCATTTTTGGCTTGCAAGCAGAAATTATAAAAAAAAAAAAAACCATTGTAGGCCGGCAGCTTTTCCAATAGTTGAGCTACAGTCTGATAAAACTATAATAGAGGAGGTGATTTGGCATACTGTATATCATGGTATCTATCAGAGATGTCCAGAGGGGAATCTTGCACAAATAAGTAGTGAGTAAAATATGTAGCTGTTGCCAGGAGAAACTGAGAGTGATGAATTAGCTCTGCAACGTCTCGACTAACGTGCACCTGTGACGGCCATCTTATTACAGATGGCGAACAGCTCATGGCCTCCCTTTACACTCCCAGTGTTAACATTTTTGGGGGGGAAAGCAGCTTCTTACAAAGCATGTAAGTCAAGCGTACCCACATTGTCACTATTTACAATTAAATTGAAAATATTAAGGCGTCTTTAAGCATTTGCTTTTTAAGATAACTACCAGTGCTCACAGCAGGTTGGATGGCTTCTTTTGAGTCCTGTTGCCTGTTGCGTTGTTACCTGAGTTACTTTTGACAGAGCACCCCCTGGGATTTTTCTCATTAATTTCCCATTGCAGATAGATTTGCAAAATCTTCAGTGAGCATTTTCACAGCCTTGAGGGCTGACCAAGGGGCTCTGTGGAGCTGAGCGTTAGCCTGCCCACCCTCCTAGGTTCTGTGTAGCCTGTGTGCTCAGGAGAAATAATGGTTAGTTTAGTGGTGGTAATTTAGTAGTGGTCACAGGAAGGACAATGAGAATAGCCTTCGAGCATAGCCTCCCATCATACAAGGCAGTGAGATGCTACATTTGTCTCCATTTTAACTCTGACTTTTGTCGTGACATGCAGACAATAGGAATATTCCCCTGAGTATAAAAAAGCATGTACAGACCATGAACTCAGACATTTTGCCCTGTGGCAGTGTTGTAAAATAAATCAGAAAAGAGTAATAAAAAAAAATAAAAAAAACTTGCTCAAGTGTATTTTAAGTGTCCTTTAGGTTTGTCAAATATCTGGCAAAATGAGTAATGATGATGATGATAATGGCAAAATCTATTTGTCAGAAGAAAGGTACTCCTCCATTTGGAGTGCAAGTGTGGAATTCAATCTTGTGATTTATAATTTGGCCAGCACATCATCCAAAAACATTAAACAAGGAACAGTCCTTATGTACTGTTTCATATTGATTTATCTGACTTTCTAGACTGAATGCAGAATGCTATTATTGACAAGGCATTGGCGTGACCAGATCATTACAGAGATGTATGTTATGTTGTATTGATTCAACATGATCATGCTGATTATTAGAGGATTCTATAAATGTGTAAATATCACTAGTGGTAGACCCAAGAAACCTTTTAATTTGGATGCTCACTGTACATTTTATTTGTCATTATTGTGTCGTAGGAGATTTGGGGAGATTTGGTCGTTTGGGGATCATAAAATATTTATTTGCTTATAGGGCAAAATTGAATGAAGTAACAGTAACAGCAGTTGGTAATATATGTGTGTGTAAGAGAACATGAATGTCTTAATATTTTCAAGCAAAGATTTTCCAACACAAAGTCTTGCTTTGGTTTGTAAGATACCATTTCAATTTAAGATGTCAGAATGGACACAGGCTGTTGACTTTGCCCAGTCAATGCTGTCAGCTGTGACCAAAGTCTTAGCTAAAATGTACATTATACAGTCTGACAGTTGTTGTGGAACAGTGTGTTTTAGCTTTTACCCGAGATCTCACTGGGGTCATATCATACGATCTGGCAAACAACAGTTCTGAAACGGCAAATGACTTTAGGCTGACATATAGGTATCTCAGAATAAAGGTTGATTAAGGCTCCCTATAGGTCAGATATTGAAATTGTATATATATATATACAGTGGGTACGAAAAGCATTCAGACCCCCTTAAATGTTTCACTCTTTGTTATGTTGCAGCCATTTGCTAAAATCATTTAAGTTAATTTTTTCCCCTCATTAATGTACACACAGCACCCCATATTGACAGAAAAACACAGAATTGTTGACATTTTTGCAGATTTATTAAAAAAGAAAAACTGAAATATCACATGGTCCTAAGTATTCAGACCCTTTGCTCAGTATTTAGTAGAAGCACCCTTTTGATCTAATACAGCCATGAGTCTTTTTGGGAAAGATGCAACAAGTTTTTCACACCTGGATTTGGGGATCCTCTGCCATTCCTCCTTGCAGATCCTCTCCAGTTCTGTCAGGTTGGATGGTAAACGTTGGTGGACAGCCATTTTTAGGTTTCTCCAGAGATGCTCAATTGGGTTTAAGTCAGGGCTCTGGCTGGGCCATTCAAGAACAATCA
>NW_015505462.1:61292-78854 GCF_001515645.1 Sinocyclocheilus grahami
TACTTAGGACCATTTGATATTTCAGTTTTTCTTTTTTAATAAAACTGCAAAAATGTCAACAATTCTTGTGTTTTTCTGTCAATATGGAGTGCTGTGTGTACATTAATGAGGAAAAAAAATGTACTTAAATGATTTTAGCAAATGGCTGCAATATAACAAAGAGTGAAAAACTTTCCGTACCCACTGTGTATATATGGGGATGGTCCCCCCTCGGTCCATTCGCCGCAGGGCCCCCTCAAGTGCGGGATCCAGTGCGACCGCACCAGTTGCACCCCCCTACGGTCCTACATATATACATATATATATATATATATATATATATATATATATATATATATATATATATATATATATATATATATAAATAATACATTTTTAACCAACCATGTCTGATAAATGAATGGCGCGATTCTAATAAAATGAGGCGGCAGAGTTGTTTGTTAATGCCAATGACCTGAAAAAAAAAAAAATCTGAAAAACATCTCCAGACATGAAAGGTCTCCATCAAGCCGGTAAAAACAAGTGTGTCTTTCAATCTCTTTGTTCAAAACAGAGAGGTTATCTGTTTGATTGCATCTCAGAGTGCTGCCATGTAGCAATTTTTACCCTTTTTACTCCACAGGACATTTTATGTCCCATGGCCATGAAAAAATAAAAATTGTTGTGAAGTGATTGCTTACTAAAATGCCCTGATGCAAACTCAATTTATAAATTTGGTGGAAGGTTACTAAAGGTTAAAAGAATGTAGTAAGCCAGGAAGGCTGCAGAAATCATTTAGCTGTCTTTATAAATTAAGCGATTGTTTTGCAGTATTTATTGTCATTTTGTGCTTCTGCATTTATCCACTGTGAAAGTTCAGTCAGTGCTCTGATAAATTTAAATTTGACAGAGATTCTTCCCGGCAAGACATGGTTCAACACACTGTTTGGACGTTACGTTTTGCGTCCAATTAGAATGCTCAGTGGAATGGAAGACCACCAGTGGAAACTAGCTTTTAATCTCTCTCTATGCTAAGTCTCATTAAAAAGTCTGATGAATCTTGCATACACTCAATTAGTTCTGACTGAAAGTGCATAGCGCCTCCTTTAGTCTTGAGTGTAAGGTGGTGCTCGTCCTTGGCTGTGTAAATGACTGAACTTGATGTCAATTCGCCTATAATGACTATTATCATTATATCGGTTTTGCACGTTTGATTTCTGTCACGTTTTTACGACGTAGTGATATATGAAGTGATATTCATTGTTATTTACAGAGGTGAGAGGAATTGTATGTGTGTGTGTGTGTGTGTGTGCCTATTATGCATATATATATATATAGTTTGTTTACCTAATATACAGAATGTGTGTGTACTGTGTATATTTGTTATGTATATATAAATACACACATATACATTTAAATATATATATGTGACCCTGGACCACAAAACCAGTCATAAGGGTCAATTTTATTATAAATTGAAAATGAATAAACAAGCTTTCCATTGATATATGGCTTGTTAGTATAGGACAATATTTGGCCGAGATACAACTATTTGAATATCTGGAATCTTAGGGTGCAAAAAAAAATCACTTTTAATTACTGAGAAAATTGCCTTTATAGTTGTCCAAATTAAGTTCTTAGCAATGCATATTACTAATCAAAAATTAAGTTTTGATATATTTACGGTAGGAAATTTACAAAATATCTTCATGCAACAAGATCTTTACTTAATATCCTAATGATTTTGGCATAAAAGGAAAATCGATCATTTTGACCCATACAATGTTTTTTTTTGGCTATTGCTAAAAATATACCCAAGAGACTTAAGGTTTTGTGGTTCAGGGTCACATATATAATTTATATTATATATAAATGGGAAGGGAGGGATGGGAACTTGACTGGAGGCACCTGTAGATACAGGGACGGACTTCCAACTGGGCTTGGTAACAGTGACAGATTTAGGGGCAAAGACTGAATTGGCAGGGAAGGAGTCTTGGGATGTCTTGGGAATAGGCTCAAGAGACAGGTACTGGGATGTCCTTATGGGTAGCAGGATCAGACTTAGAAATTGACTTAAAAACATCCTCAGTGGCTGGAACCGACACTAGACTGTGCTCAGGGGCTAAATCAGACACTGGGACTGCTGTCTCTGGAGTGGGCTCTGCGACTGCTCTTTCAGGAGCTGGAGCGGGCCTAAAAACTAAATTTTCCTCTGGAGCGGGCTCGGGAACAGTTCTCTCTGCAGCGGACTCGGTAACAACTGCCTCTAAAGCAGGCTTGGGAACTGCTCTCTCTGGAGCAGGCTATGGGGGCTCCTGGACTGGAGTGGACTCGGGAGCTTCACTTTCAGGAATTTCATACTCTGTGTCCACAACAGGTTTGGCAGGAACATGACAACACTGGCAAGAGATTCAGAAGAGGTGTCTGTAGCCCTAACAACTTGCTGCTTGGGAACTGCCTCCATGGCTGTGAGAGCAGGCATAGACAACAGCCCAGAAGGTCTCTATGGACATTGCTGGTAAAAACATTCCTGACTTGACATGAAAAAAAAGTGACGTGACGTGGCCAAGTATGGTTACCCATACTAGGAATTAGTGCTCTGCATTTATCCCATCCTAAGTGCACACACACAGCAGTGAACACACACACACTGTGAACACACACCCGGAGCAGTGGGTGCCTTGCTCAAGGGCACTTCAGTCGTGGTATTGAAGGTGGAAGAGAGCACTGTACATTCACTCCCCCTACCTACAATCCCTGCCGGTACGAGACTCGAACCTGCAACCTTTGGGTTACGAGTCCGACTCTCTAACCATTAGGCCACAACTTCCCCTATGGCAGGCAGTTTAGAAGAATTCACTAGACTAGATTCCTCTGGAACTATAGGACTTGGGACTTGAGAAGGAAGGACAGTAGACAGCACAGAACGGGTTCTTCTCTTCCTCCTCTTTCGACAGGTGGATACTATGTGCTTGACTGCCTCTGTAGTATCTGTAGCTAACTCGGCCAACTCAAGCGGAATTGCAGTGAACTTTGTCGATACAGTGGTGGCTGAAACTGACCTGGCAGACTGTGAAGTGTCTGGAACAGGCTTAATTGACTGAAGGACAACAGTTGACTTGACTGACTCGGGGATAACAGGAGCGCTCTCAGCTGATTCTGGAAAGACAGAGGTTGACTGCAGATTCAGAAGTAGCAGGAACTGACTCGACTGACTGAGAGATGCTGATGGTTGACTTGACTGGCTCTTGAATAACAGAAGTGGACGTGACTGATTTCGTGGATGACAGAAGTTGACTCCGACTTAGAATTGACTGGAACTGACTTGATTGCTGCCAACTTGGCCGTCTCGGAAATGACTGGAGTGGGCTTGGCTGGCACAGAAATATCAGGACGGAGGTTGATTCTGCAGTCTCAGAAGGGGCTGGAACTGACTTGAATGTCTGGGAGATGACAGCAGTTGACTTGACTGGCTCAGCCCTAATATATATACATTATTTTTGTATTCTTGCAATATCTTTCTCATAATACCTGTATATGAACACAGACTTAGAATTGACTGGAACTGACTTGATTGCTGCCAACTTGGCCGTCTCGGAAATGACTGGAGTGGGCTTGACTGGCTCTGGAATGACTGGAGTGGGCTTGGCTGGCACAGAAATATCAGGACGGAGGTTGATTCTGCAGTCTCAGAAGGGGCTGGAACTGACTTGAATGTCTGGGAGATGACAGCAGTTGACTTGACTGGCTCAGCCCTAATATATATACATTATTTTTGTATTCTTGCAATATCTTTCTCATAATACCTGTATATGTGCAACATTTGTAGAAGAGAGCATGAATTTAATAAAACTAGTAGTTACAATATGTAATGTAATATCAGCACTTTCTCAGTCCTTCCTGTGACTGAACAGTGTGAGTGTGCTTACGAATGCTGGAAAAGCCCTTCTCCTGTTCCTGAAAGTCTATAGTGGGTCAATCACATGTGGTTAAGTCTGCAGCTGGTGCTGTGTGCAGTGAGACATGCCCCCCCCCCATCCCCGTCTGTCTGATGATAGCTACCTCCACCTGTCTCCTTCTGTCTCTCTCTCCACCAAACACACACAACCATGCACCTGCTGCTAACCTTTTATCAGGATGGATGTTATGAACGTCAATCATCTTTAAAAAATTTATTTATTGAATTTTCAGATGTCACAATGCTTGATTCTAAATACTCAGTGTGGCAAAGCGTTGGCAAAGATAATATTATACACGGTTATAAGGGATAGTCCTCCAAAAAATGAAACTTCTGTCAACATTTTCTCACCCTCATGTCATTTTAAACCTGCATGAATTTCGTTCTTCTGTTGGATCACAAAAGAAGGTATTTTGAAGAATTTTGGGGTAAAATAACACTGGAGCCCATTGAATTTCATTACATGTAAAAAAATGCATTTCTTTATAATCTGCCAATGGGGTAAGAAAAATAATCTTGTTTTCTGTTTGAAACAAGATTATTTTTCTTACCCCATTGGCAGATTATTTAGCTTTTTTCAAGCAAAAACTCACTTAATTTTGACTTATTTTTTCTGAAAACAAGACAATGATTTTTACTTGTCTAGAAAATCCTTCTTGATTTAAGAATTTTTAGATATTTTGGCTGGAAACAAGAAAAAAGATCTAAGCTAGAAAATGATTTTTTTTGCAGTGTATTGCAACATTTGGGGATGCATATGGAACTGTAGCTCAAGCCCATCTCTTTGCTTGTTCTTGTTTTTTTTTTGTTTTTTTTCCTGTAAGTAAATGCTGGGAGCTTTTTGTTGTCTTTAAGCATCTTAAGATGCTGTCTCAGCAGCATCACTGTGTAGGTGGAGGCAGATATCATAAAGCACCACTGTGATCAGCATTCTTTGTATATATCTTTCCCTTTAAACTCACCCTCTCCTTCCTCCTTTTGTTCTTTTCTCTCACCCTCTCTTTTTATTTCTCTTTCCACCTTTGATGTGCCAGTTTCTTCTAGCCTAACGCAGGCAAATCCAGGGCAGCAGGCCAACGGTAAACAGCAGCATTGTACCTACATCAATATGAAAAGGCTGTTATTTGTTTACCATCCTGGAGTTAAGCACAGCAATGCTGGTTAAGTGTATCACAGGAAACCCTTATAGCCAAATGAGGCTACGGCACTTTATACTGTAAGAAATTCTCCTGCTTTTCCTTCCTGTCTCATGAAATTGGTGTCACTCACATCTATTTATGTGATTACCCTCGAGCAGTGTTTGCTAAAGCACAACACAGCCTCCCCAGAGTTAAACAACCAACAGTAGTATGTTTTTTCATTTATTATTTTTTTTTGTTTCACACTATCATTTTACAATTTGCACATACTACATTTACAAACTTAAAGATACATTTACCCCCAAAATGCATATTCTTTCATCATTTACTCTCCTTCATGTCGTTCCAAACTTTTATGACTTTCTTTTGTGAAATACAAATTTAGCTGCATATTCAGATTTGGTACATTGTGATTGATTTGAAGACACAATTATTGATGTCAATCTTGGAGCGACGCATGTCCCTGTGTAATGTTTCAGACGACTTGGAATGAGATAATTTGGTGTGAATTTCCTTTAGATCGCATGTGAAAAATCTGTTTCTCTTACTGCTGTAAGTAAGAAGTCAAAAGGAACACAGGAGTGGACACCCTTTCCTTTATCCTCATTTTTACTATAGTATGACATCCTAAAATCCAGTTAAATTCTGTCCAAAAACAGACCTATGAAAATTTGTGCACAACAAATTGTAATCATAAAACCACCCCCTTAGGTTTAGCAATCAGATTACAGTGCTACTCAAACTGTTCATGTGAAGAGTGAGATCACTTGCCTGGTTACCTCACTGATTTTTCTGTTAAGATCCCTGTTGATATCAACTTATAATTATCTTTATATCTTCTACTTGTTCTGCTTTACGGTTATGTCATCACATTAATGTAACAATATGCTTTAGATTATTATTATTATTATTATTATTAGGAAATAATTTGTTTTGTATGAAATTTGACACCAGATGGTTAAGACAAATTTTTATCAGGCCCTGCTAAAGAGGGCGCTATGGAGTCTACTTCATATTAACGTCAATGCACAGCACTTTCTTTGTTCTTTGGAACATTAAAGAAGATGTTTTGTCCATACAATGGAAGTCAATGGGCTCCAGTGTTATTTGGTTCATAGTGTTCTCCAGAATATCGTCTTTTGTGTTCTGTACAAGAAAGAAATGCATACAGGGTTGGAATGACATGAAGGTGAATAAATGATGACAGAATTTTCATTTTTGTGTGGAAAATAACTTTACATCATTCTCTTTACATGTATTGGAAGATTACATAAACTTAGGTTTACATTTGTAATGTATATAGACTGTAGTTAATCTAAAAGAAGTTTGTTGATTATTGAGTGTTTTCTGTCTTTCTCCACAGATCCCCAGCTCAAGGGTATAGTGACCAGGTTATATTGCAGGCAGGGATACTACTTGCAAATGAACCCAGATGGATCTCTTGATGGGACTAAGGATGACAGTAGTAATTCTTGTGAGTTCCCTCTAATTTCATCATTATTGCACATAATAATCAAAACATGAACATGTTTCAGAAGGAATGACACCTGCTTGATATTTCAAGTGCACAAAATGCTACAGCTACACTTAAAAGGTAATGTGTGCACAAATGCATATCATTATTTTGACTACACATTTATAAAATCCACATTTATATGGGGATTGTGTTTGCGGAACGATGTACTGTATGTTAGAAGCACACGTCCAGTTTTGTGTGAGTGAAGGAAATCCGCTTGGGAGTGGAGAGATTCGTCCTCGCGCACATGGATCGCGTAACATTATGTGCTCTCGACATTGTCATAACATCACACTATAGAAACCGCCTAAAATTAGAAATTTACTAAAAACAAGCCTATGGCAAGACATTTGGTAGGGGGGGCACATGGGGTGGCCAGCCAAATTTCAGGGGGGGGGTCGGTGCTACCCCTGGCCACCACATAGACACGCCCCTGTGTATTATTAGCCTTTACTGGGCCTGCTTTTCAAATGCTTAAGGCCAGCTGCTTAATTTGATTTTAATATGCAGCTGTAACGAAAGAGTGACAAACAGAGGGCTCTCTGTCAGTCACACATTCCAGGAGAAGATGACACTTGACATTTGTGACACTAAGAAACACAACTACACAAATGCTGAAAATACAGGGTTTCCGCGGGGTCTTAAAGTCTTAAAAAGTCTTACATTTAGTTGTATCAAATTTAAGGCCATAAAAAGGCTTAAATTGTACAAGAAAGTCTTAATTATGATTTCAAGAGGTCTTAAATTTGGGGACGGAAGACCAGAATTGCGATATGGCTCAATGTGACGATTAAACTTCAAAAGGCTATGAAACATGAGCACTGCACATTCAAAGTCCGGTGCTGCGCTGCTTTGTGTTCTGCCGTTACTGGGGAAACAGTTATATTTCTACCAAACACGCCTCCTGCTAGCAGAGAATGAATGTGTAATTTTAATAAAACTTGTTTTGATCAGAGTTCAATGCGAAAATCCACGTGGACCTTTAAATCTGAACTGGTGGATCGATAAGAAAACAATACATTATAAAAATCTTAACAGTATAGGTGTGTGCGATATGAATGGTCTGCCTTAATATCGTAATTGTTGTTTTAACTATGTGCGATTTGACATTATCGAGTATATTGCGAAAAGCAAACAAAACACACCTACAGAGTGCATGCATACATTACGTGATGAAGTCTACTAAGTTAACATAGGTTAAACTAGTGCACGTACGCATTTAGAGTGCCTTCTTTCACTGCATGAATCAGTCTATTAAAATGCATGTAGAATTATCACATAATTCAAGATATGGGGGCAGAAAATTTATATATTTATATCCTTTGATATAGTTAATATCACACGAAGAGTGCCATTTTTTTCTCCAAAAGTCAGCATGATTACAAATGTGATATTGATTTTATACAACAGTTCAATAAACAAGAAGTTAATATTAAGAGACTTACGTTTTAGACACCATATTGCCTGCTTTTGCTCTATTTCGCCAACAAAAATCATCCCAAACAAAGTTTTGCGTCTCTGAGCAACATGACAGTGTTTCGTTTCCTGAATGAATCAACCGTTTAAATGATTCTGTTCAATTGCAGTGACTCACTTATTAACAGTGACTTGCTGCCACCTACTGGCTGTTTTAACTTCACATTTAAATGATCTTTTAATTTTTTAAATAATTTCAAACATCAGTTTTAAATGTTTTATGTTTAAAATATCAAAACATTATTTATGCATTTGTAACTGCAGGTTAAAGTATTCCATGTCCCTCAGAGCTGCATTAAACAGTGTGTAAATACATTTAAATGCCACTTCAGATGTAGCTTCTGTGTTTTCTCTGCATTGCAAAGATGAATTCTGTTGATACTGATTTCATTTGCTTGGTAAAAGCCCAAATGCAAGAATTTAAATCAAAAGATGATGCACACTTTTAGAAAAAATGGCTTAATGGTAAAAATGCCCATAAAACTAGTTGGAAAAGATTAATTTATATCACTGCTGTGAACTGACCACACAGAATATGAAGAATATCAAAAATTCAGGAGTCAACTGTCCACAGTAGTCCTTAAAATACCAGCACAATAACACTCAGTGAAATATCGTCTAATTATTGTTATAGATAAAATCCCAGAAAATATCATTTTTTGTCAATATTTCACACCCCTAATTTGTTATTTAATTTATATAACAGTTTATTCATAGTAATTGTTTAAGTTAATAATGAATACTTTTGACTCATCCAATTTCTTAAAAATGGTTTAAAGGCTGAAATGTAAAGTTTATCATTTGTAAAACTTTTTGTTTTTGTGAAAACTTGTATCTGAACTGTAAATGATGCTTTTTACAGTAATTTTACAGTTTAATATGGTACTATAGGCATTGCCATGCCCCGCTCATATGGTATTAAATTGATTTGTGCAGGTCTTAAAAAGGTCTTAAAAAGTCTTACATTTCAGCTTAAAAATCCTGCAGAAACCCTGAAATAAAAGTAGAGTTGGCATATAACAATATAAAAACATTGTTTGATTATTTTTTTAGATACATAAAATTTTTACTAAAGTAATCAGTTTCCCTGAAGTAATCCAACAACAGCAGTTACTAGATTTTCCTTTTCGAAAGCAAACAGCATTGATTTCAAGGGAGAAAAATAGCTGTTTTAATTTTAAGTTAAAAATATATATATATATATATATATATATATATATATATATAATATAGAATTATAGTTGTAAACCCAAATGTAGATATACTCTAAAAATAATTTGGACAGTTTTGAACAAATAAGGCACACTTAAAATGAATAAATTAGACAACAAAATGTCAAACCAAATGTGATCAGCAAACAAATAATTTGAGACCCTTTCTTTGAACTAACATCTTTGTTTTTCATCTATTATTTAATAATTTGATTTTGTGTGAAAATACTTGCGCTATCTTAAAAATAAATTCCACTTGCTTTGATTTTAAGTTGTTAATATTGGTTATTTATATAAATTCTGTAAGATGCAAAGCCAAATATTTTAGAGCGTATGGAGAGAAACAGGGGCGAAGAAAAAAAATTAAATGGCATTTAATATCATGCTCTCTTTGGAAGGCAAGGATGCATAGTCCATTTTGTTCCCTTCTAAGAATCTGTTCCAATGTGCCCGTGGAGCACTTCCAGAAACTCACTTTGATGTAACCGTCCCACTCATATTTTGCCACACCAGAGTCTTCCAGACCAGGGCTTTTCTGAAATAATTTTCATTCAAGCACCCCGGGAGCTCTGCCAATTACCAGTGAGTTGAATTGAGTTCATTACACTGTAGGTTTAAATCACCCCTTTGGATGCACTTAGTGTCACCAGCTAGGCTGTTTCTCCCCTCCAGTACAAACAATGGCCATTACCTAACAAGACCGAAGAGCTGCTCCAACAACAAAATATCCATTAAATCTGCCACGCACTACTACTGCCTCCAATCGTTAGCCTTCTATGCTCCAGCTTGTAGCGCCAGGCTTCTGTTGCTGCCCACTGGGCATAAAAACAATTATTCTACATAATATGAGGCCTCCATTCAATTTCTGTGTATCAGTTTTTATGCTTCACACTATCCCTGTTTTTGCACTCTGTGGAGTGTGGCCTGTGTTCAATTTATGAGTTGAGATTTGAAGCCCATTGTTTATCATTCTAATTCCATTTTAGTGATGTTTGCTATTATTATTAGGGTTAGAGGTTTGTTCTACATCCTAATCACTCTTAGAACTGCATTGCAACATTCAAAATCACCATAGCAACCACATACTCACATTTTCTTCAAAAATTTTAATAGTTCTGTTTTAATTTTCAAATTTGACAGTAATTCCTCAGTTCTTTTTTTAGATGTAATTTGTTGAATTTTGAATTGATGGGAAAGTCACGTTTGTTAACCCCCATATTGTCTTTACAGCATTGTTCAACCTCATCCCTGTGGGCCTTCGGGTTGTTGCTATTCAGTCTGTGAAGACGGGCTTGTACATTGCCATGAATGGAGAAGGCCATCTGTACACATCAGTGAGTACACGGTTGTATACTTGGGATAACAGTTCTAACAATCCTATTGATTGAGCTTCAGATGTTTGTGACAAATTCAGGAATTACAGATGGCAGACTCTGTTGTGCTGTTACAGAACCTAGTGAATTACTGTTTACATAAGCAGCATCCTTCTAAGGCAGTATCCTACAGTTATAATAACTGACTGATTGTACACGGGAGAATTGATACACAACTGACTTTACATTAGCTATTCTATAGATGCTATTATTTAATAGCCAAAAAAATACATAGCACACACAAATATTGGGTAAAATAGTTGTAATTAGACTGAAGTATGTCTTATAGAGAAGCTCACTTTAGTTCTGAAAACGGTTTTGATTGGATTTTAAATCTACCATAGTTTAACTTAGAAACAGCATGACTTTGCGATGTTGAACACATACAAAATCTGCAGTCTGCCCACTCTCGCTCACAATATCTGTCAGTGGTTCACTCTGAGATGTCGGCATGGCCATCTCATTTACAATGACACATCAGCTCAGGCTCAAAGCTGATACCCTCTTCACTACTGCTTTATATACCTTGAGCTCAAACTCATCTGAAGAAATATTCTCATGGCAGATAAGAGATCAGTCATTGTGACCACCATAAATTTTTGAGCAGAAAATCTTGTGATCTATTATTTCTTTCTCTAATAACTAATATTGCACTAGAAGTTGTATCTGTCCAGATAGGTATATGGGTAGCTGAGAGAAGTTAAGTAGAAATGTCTTCACATGCCAGAAATCATTATGTAGCTATAATACATAATAGAGCATGTCTCTGTTATGGTTTTAGTTTTAAATGCAAACCACAATTATGCACACCATTAGTGGTTTTATCAAGACCTGTTGCTGAAACGTTTGTACTACGTTAAAGTCTTCATGTTTACCATGAAACATTACATTTAGCCTACAGCGCAATGTATCCACCTTGACCAGATGGTCATTAATTACTGGCAACCATGGCAATCAGTGAGCTGTTACTTTTCCTCTCTGGTGCTGGTCATTATTTGACAGAGGACTGAACCGTATAAATTCATATTTTTCATGAGCACTTGAGTGAATCCTGTTGATACGCAATCTATAGCTCCAAAAATATTGGAACTTTGCATTATAGCACTTCTTATGTTGCTACTTCCTTAGAATGAATCACATTATTTTCCTCATTTATAAGTCATTTTGGATAAAAGCATCTACTGAATTAATACATTTAAATTTAAATGTAAGAGTCACCACATATAGATAACTTTGCATACAGAGAAAGGGTGATGTGACATAACCCCCAAAAGTATTTAGATAGTTTTGGACATTTAAGCCACACTTAAAATAAAAAAATTGAACTGCATTAGATACAATGTCAAACCAAGTGTGATCTGATTTTACACCTTTTCTCTGAACTTTTTTGCTGTTTTTGCAGTGACCAGTTGGTCTAAAAAATAATTTAACTATTTTTTCATAATTTGAACTTTGATGTGAAATGTTTTGCTTGAAAAGTGTTTGCGCTAAGATAAATTCCACTTGCTTTGATATATATATTTTATTGTTGTCATATATTTTCTAAAGTGTCTCTGTATATGCCCCATACATGTTTCCAATTATACAGGTATTTTTAGTGCTAGACATTAGTTTTAAAATAATTGTTATATGGACTAGACATTTGATATGCAGAAGCTGTTCTTCCATGGTAACAAGTAAAAAATTCCAATATTCAGCCACAACTGACCCAGCATATTTCACTGGGGAGTCTTATACAATGACAATCTTTCTCGGTCCTAATGGGCTTACTAATCAACCCTATGGATGCACCCACACACTCTCTCAGCTTTCTATCACTGCTTCTTTTCTGCTCTCTCTGTTCCTGTGTGAATGACTCAGGTAATGGCAGAGAAAGCTCCCCTCCTTTTTCTCTGTCTGCTCTCTGAGGTTTGTACATTCATTTGTCATTACTCCTCTTTTCTATGAGAATGTGCAGTTATTATCTGACCCTCCATCCATTAGAGGGAATTTTTGCTGTTGATGTTCATAGGCTGATTCATCCTTTGCAATAATAATCAAGCTCCTTTTATGGGTGGCTGCAGGTGTGACAGTTATGCAGTTATATAAATACAAAACAGCATTGCTCTGAAAAGCAAACATACTTTTCTGTTTGAGTGAATGAGAAATTTACATTTAACTATTAAAACGAATGGCAAAGAACATTTAAAAAAAGGCATATTCATTCATTTTATTCACTTTATGAAGTTATAAGGCAGAGTGATTTGGCTTTTCATGGCTCTCTGGCTCTCTTCAAAGCTGTTTGTTCTCCTCTATGGATTGAAGAGGTCTATAGCTTTATCGCCATGCCACACTTGTTAGAGCTACCTTTCAGGAGTGTTAGATTGACTCTTCACATCAGTAGACTAGCCCCTGTAGGCTTACATCCCTTTGGTGCTTGTGTAGTTTGAACTATTGCTACCAGAGGTTGCTTACAAAGCTCAGTGCACTATAGAGCCAATTTGATTTAAGAACTTGATTTATTTTATGAACACTTACTGTATGATGCAGCCAAAGCATTGTGCAGTAATGCATAAATCTTATTATGGATCTTTTTGGCATATTACTAAGTGATAGAGCTTTTAGTCCTATGAATTAATGTAATCACATCTGTCATCTCCTGACATAATGACAATATTTCCGCTCACTTGGTGTTTTTCTACAGTACTTGTAATCTCATTCAGTGTTGTTGGGGTATAATAGTGGGTTATAAAAACATTCAAATCTTTCAATTTTTCCTGCTATGAGTTTGCTGGTTGCCAGGATTTCTTGTGGGGTAAACATATATGTTGGTTAACGATAAGAACTTGTCTTCTTACAGCATATGTTTTAGCAGTAATCTCATATCTAACCAGAGGTATCACATAACCTGTCCAGCCAGAGATAAGCACCCTTTCCAATCGCTGCCCTCCCATTGATGGTCACTGCCTGACGATTGCAAGATTATCAGTGCAGTTAAAACTAATAAAATACCTTCACAATTTTTAAACATATTTATTCCTGTAATAAGGGGCCCATTTCTCCAATGGTCAAGAAAACTCAGACCAAAAAAACAACAACCTGAGATTATACGCTGTAACCAACAATAAATGAGTGAGTTCATCCCATGGTATTTCTCAGTGATGGCAGATGACTCAGTCTGATTATATTCTCAAGTGTTTATTATTCTCACCCTCATGTCTAAATCTTCCTACACATTTTTTGTTTGTTTGTTTTGTTTGAACAAGCAACCAAAATCACAGAGCATAATATTTTATGATGAAACGCCTTATTAAATGGAATATGCAAAAATGCTTTAGCTTTTATTATTTGTATCAAATTTGCATCTTAAATGCGAATCGTGATAAGAACCTGTTTTTTTATTTTTTAAATAAGCTTCACCAACCTGTACTACCTGAATACAAAGGCAGCAGAGGGAGGAACCAGGGACGAGTGAGAAACCATCTTCATGCATTAATGAACAATAAGGTCAAAGCTACAAGCTGGCTTGGAAAATAGAATCAGGGGACAAGTCATCTATAAATAGGCCTTTTTTCATTCTGTTAAGATGAATAATTCGACAATTATGACTTTTTCTGTTATCGTCATTTGGCCTATATATATTTATAACTATGCCCATGTCCATTGTGCAGACAATTAAATTTTGAATAGACCG
This sequence comes from Sinocyclocheilus grahami, assembly GCF_001515645.1. NCBI lineage: Eukaryota > Metazoa > Chordata > Actinopteri > Cypriniformes > Cyprinidae > Sinocyclocheilus > Sinocyclocheilus grahami. The sequence goes on from NW_015505462.1 coordinate 75,618, forward strand.
TCACTAAGCATAAGCACTTTTGCATCAAGGGTCAACGACAAGATGTCTGTGATTCTTTTTTTACTGGCATTGGTATAGATAGCAGCCTAGCTCACCTATGAAAGCAATGCAGTCATTTAAAGGCGGATGGAGGTTTGGGAGGAAGGTGTTGTGTGAAAGCCCAGTCGCAGAGTTAATGGAGCCCCACCAGTGATAAAGTTTCCCTCTGCCAGCTTGTGCAGCAGAGAGGGGTCTTATTTGGAAATACATAGGCAAAACAAGGTCAGGTGACTAATGGAGGCGAAAGCAATTTCACTGTCAGGCAACATCTAAATGGAATCCTTTGCTTGCTCCCCGACAGTGGCATTACAGCCATGCCAGTTTTGTCTCTTTTAGGCTGGCCATATCTTAAGGCAAGTTTGGCCACGTTTTCAATTTAAATGAATTTTTGTCATCTGTTTTCAGCCATGTAATGACTTTATGAGCTTTGGAACACAAGCTGTGAACACAAAAAGGCTTTATGGACTGAAGCATACAGTCGTCTGCTTGTGCACTATTCCTGAGTTTTGCAATGTGGGCCTGACACATCCCATAGGAGGGAAAAAAAATTCATAAATGTACCTATAAGAATGCTCCCCTTTGGGGTTGGTAAGATTTGTTATTGTATTTGAAAGAAGTCTTTTATGCTCGCCCAAGGATATGTTTATTTGAACAAAAATACAGTAGAAACAGTAATATTGTGAAATTTATTACAATTTAAAATGACTGTTTTCTATTTTAATATATTTCAAAATGTAATTTATTCTTGTGATGGCAAAGCTGAATTTTCAGCAGCCATTACTCCAGTGTCACATGATCCTTCAAAAATCATTCTAATATGCTGATTTGGTGCTGAAGAAACATTTATTATTTATATACATTTTGGAAACAGTTGTAATGCTTAAAGGGATAGTTCAACCAAAATGAAAATTCTGTCATCATTTACTCACCCTAAAGTTTTTCCAGAACCATATGAATTTCTTTTTTCTGCTGAACACAAAAGAAGATATTTTGAAGAATTTGGGTAACCAAACAGTTGCTGGTCCCCATTGACTTCCATAATATTTTGTCCGGTAACACTTTAGAATAGGGAACACTTATTCACTATTAACTACAACTTTTCCCTCGATAAATTCCTAATTTGCTGCTTATTAATAGTTAGTAAGATAGTTGTTAAGTTTAGGTATTGGGTAGGATTAGGGATGTAGAATAAGGTCATGTACAATAAGGCATTAATATGTGCTTAATCAGTACTAATTAATAGCTAATATTCTAGTAATATGCATGCTAATAAGCAACTAGTTAAGAGACCCTAAAATAAAGTGTTACCTTTTTTCACAACTGTTTGGTTACCAACATTCTTCAAAATACTTTTTTTTTCGTGGAAACCGTGATAATTTTTTTAATGACTTTGATAAATAGAAAGTTCAAAAGAACAGCATTACTTAAAATAATCTTTTATAATGTTATAAATATATTTACTGTCACTTCTGATCAATTTCATGTGTCTTTACTGAATAAAAGTATTCATTTATTTTTTTTCTTATTATGCCCAAACTTTTGAAGAGTAATGTATGTTCTCAAGAGAATGGTGTTCTGTAAAGCTTTTTTACCTGCTGTAGGGGGAGTTTAGCTTCCTCCTTATACTTCTGGAAAGCAATTAGGATGGAGATGTCATTCACAGATAGATGAAAGGCCTTTATCTATAAAGGACGACTAACATAATTTGTTATTTGGTCGTTACAACTGGCCTTTTATTTATCAACATGATGGTAATGTAAGTTTGTTAGTTCAATAGTCCATAAAGATTTTGAGCTGTCCACTCAATTGCATCTCCAGTTTTCCTTTGTGTAAGGGCTGTACAATCATAATGGAGGCTGGTAACTACACTGGTCCTCAAATGAAAGGGGGGGGGGGTTGTGTCAGGTAAAATCACATTGTAAAATCTGCCTATGTCTTCATAAAAAAGGATGCTGTAAGAAAGAGAATGGCCTACTTTTGGAACCGTGCATTATGTGTATCTGACAGATAATCTGAGTGCAACAGAGTGGAAAGAACGCAGTATTGATTAGAGAGCAGGAGACAGTCTGAGAGGTGGAGGATCTTCTTGATGGCACAGGAGGAAAAGCTTTGGCTATGTCTGTGGATTTTCATATTGTTGTGAGCAGTCAGGCTTCACTTAAGACATTGTCTGTCAAAGCCCTAGTGGCTTATGCATTCGTGGAAAACATTTTCTGTTTTCCTAACCGAGGTTGTTTGAGTAGACATAGATATTTAGTCTTGTTATATTATGAACAGAAAAATTGTATTGCATGGAGCTGTCAGTGTGGGAAGGAAGACTGCTAAGTGAAGTCTCTAGTATAAATGGAATAAAAAGTATCTGTTTTATCAACAATTGATAAAATGATGAAGTGCATCTGCAACTAAACAACTGATAACCTCCCTTAAAAATAATATCAGGCATTTATACGATTTTTGAATATAATGTTTGACAGGTACTATATAAGTCTGTTTAACTTCGAATCAAGGTCAAGACACTGATGCTTGCATATAGAACAGCCACAGGGTCAGCACCCGCCTACTTCCACTCACTACTACGAATTTACATCCCCTTCAGAAGTCTGAGATCCGCTAGTGAGCGACGCCTCGTGGTACCATCACAGAGAGGCTCAAAATCACTTTCCAGAACATTCTCGTTCACCACTCCTGGCTCCCAGTCCACACCTTGTGGAAATTAATGGCGCAGACATGCGGTTTCGTTTACTACACATAGGCCTACTGAAGCTCGCAGTGTTTTCAGCCTCTGCCGCCTCAATATATGAGTACATGAATACATAAACATAATCTCTAGAACTACTCTGAGTAGGGCTGGGTATCGTTCAAAAATGTTCGATATCGATACCTTGACTTCGATACTGGTTCCTGAACGATACTTTTTTCGATACCAATTTTATGAAATCTATTTGAACAAGATTACATTATCTAAAAAAAAAACTTTGGTTTTATTTTTCAGCTTGTTGATGTTATACAGACTCAAAGCCACTGCACACAGGAACAAAATGTAACAAACAAAAAATCAGTGCAGATAGTTTTAATAAAGCTCAAATAGTCTTCAGTTTACACATCTATTAGTTACATTTACACTAGTGCGTGTGACAGAATCACCTAGCTCAGACAGAATCGTCATTTCTATTCATTTTCTACTGATGTGTGTGTGTG
>NW_015505462.1:79527-81410 GCF_001515645.1 Sinocyclocheilus grahami
CTCTAAATGTAATAAAATCTGAATAATATTGCGTTTTGGTGTTTACATAGTTATTTTTGGTTACTGATGTTTTAATCATGTTACTTCTCTGGCGTTAATGAGTTAATGTCAAGCCCTGGGGTCTATGTGCTGGGGCTCAGCCCCAGACGGCCCGGCCCAATTTAAACCCTGGTCTTATGTAGCGTGATGCTACAGTGTGCATGAATGGTCACATAACACGCGCTTTCGGTCATGTAGTATCTACACAGCTCCCACGCTACTCTCCATTGGAAATGAATGACTTTCGGTCTGTCATTTGTCGGAGATAGTGGAAAGCCGGCTTGAAACGCAGTGGAAACGTCAGTATGACGAGGATCGTTTTCATTTTAAAACAAAAGCGCACCAGTGTAAATGTAGCCTTACAGCTACGGGGGCTGGGACGCATTCACACTAAATACTCACGTGTGAGCCACATCTCTGAGTGTGGCGCGTGACGCGGACCGACTGTGCAGACCTATCGGTGTATTAGGATATAGTACCACGAGCAGACTGCTCCGTACGTTTTCGCATCGCTCTTGCAGATGTCAAACACTGATCGATCTGCGCCTCACTGACGTTGATGAAATTAACCCCTTAGGTATCAAAATTTGGTACCGAACGACGAGACGTTTTTCGATACTCGATAGTATCGAGGCAATTCGGTCGGTGCCTAAAAAGTATCGAACTCGATACCCAGCCCTAGCTGCAGATGTCACCCCAAATCATCACTGACTTCAGAAACTTCACACTGGACTTCAAGCTGTTTGGATTCTGTGCCTCTCCAGTCTTTCTCCAGACTCCACACCTTGATTTCCAAATGAAATGCTAAATTTACTTTACTTTTTTTTTTTTTTTTACTTTGGAGCACTGAGCAACAGTCCAGTTCTTTTTCTCCTTAGCCCAGGTAAGATTCTTCTGACGTTGTTTCTGTTTCAGAAGGTTTCCTGAAGACATCTGAGCGTGGTGACTCTTGATGCACTGACTCCAACTTCAGTCCACTCCTTGTGAAGCTCTCCCAAGTGTTTGAATCAGCTTTGCTTGACAGTATTCTCAAGCTTGCGGTCATCCCTGTTGCTTGCACACCTTTTCCTACCCAAATTCCTCCTTCTAGTCAACTTTGCATTTACTATGCTTTGATACAGCACTCTGTGAACAGCTGCTCTTTCAATAATGACCTTCTGTGACGTACCCTCTTTGTGGAGTGTCAATTATCATCTTCTGGACCATTGCCAAGGCAGCAGTCTTCCCCATTATTGTGGTTTCAAAGAACAAGAGATACTCAGAACTTATACTGTAGGGATGGTCATTTAATGAAACTCAAATGTAAATATTCTAATATTTTGAGTTTTCGATACTCGATAGTATCGAGGCAATTCGGTCGGTGCCTAAAAAGTATCGAACTCGATACCCAGCCCTAGCTCTGAGTCACTTCATGAGCATTTTTCTTATTTTGAGAAAACTATCATCATATCATGTACAAAGAGACACCAGTGTTTCAAAAAGACACCAATGTTTCAGGAGTTTAGTACACAGAATAGGACACATGCTTATTAGATAACCGTATTTGAGTCGATGTATATGCTTTTATTTATTATTATTTTTTAATTAACTATTTTTTCCAAACCATTGTTAGATGCAGTGTTTCCTGTAGTTATGCAAATATTTCTTATCTATTAACTATTTCTTATGATTTTAAATGGTGGATGTGTTCAAATTTGATCATCTTAATTCGAGTGATGAAGGATTTTGAAAGTCTGACAGTGTTGAGCACTACTGTAAGGTTAACCCTGCATGGTGTAAATGTTTGAAAATGATTAACAGTTGCAAATAAACATTCATTAGAAATTTAGAAAAGTAATCAAAAA
>NW_015505462.1:81727-84582 GCF_001515645.1 Sinocyclocheilus grahami
AGCTTTTCTGAGGAACATTGGCCAGGTATGGACACAGCAAGGATTTTGTTAGCCCTTAAACAGGGTCCACGATCATTGGAGAACCATATCCGAGAGTTTTTAGCCATCGCTCACTATTCTGAGTTACCAGACTGTTTATTAATATAGTTTTTCTGCGATGGCATAAATCAACCTCTTAGGGCTAAGCTTAGACGCGAGGGTCCACGTTCATCGCTCGCTCAGTTCATGGATTATGCTTTGTTGACTGTCGGATCTTTGTTTACTGTGGGTGTCGCGGAGGAAGAACGCGACACAATGTCTGTGACTGAAATGGTGGCTGTACCAGAGCATGCTCACAAAATGGCGGCAGCAGCGGAGCCTGATTGCAAAATGGCGGCCACACTAGCGCACGCTCACAAGATGGCGGCGACAGCGGAGCACACTCACAAGATGGCGGACACAACAGCATCTAGTCAAGTTACAGTTCATTATCATGAGTCAAGTCAAGTCACAGCTAATCTTCCTGAGTCAAGTCTAGTCACAGTTGATCTTCCTGAGTCTAGTCAAGTCATAGTTGATCGTCATGAGTCGAGTCAAGTCACAGCTGATCTTCATGAGTCGAGTCAAGTCACAGCTGATCTTCATGAGTCGAGTCAAGTCACAGCTGATCTTCATGAGTCAAGTCAAGTCACAGCTGATCTTCATGAGTCAAGTCAAGTCACAGCTGATCTTCATGAGTCAAGTCAAGTCACAGCTGATCTTCATGAGTCAAGTCAAGTCACAGCTGATCTTCATGAGTCAAGTCAAGTCACAGCTGATCTTCATGAGTCAAGTCAAGTCACAGCTGATCTTCATGAGTCAAGTCAAGTCACAGCTGATCTTCATGAGTCAAGTCAAGTCACAGCTGATCTTCATGAGTCAAGTCAAGTCACAGCTGATCTTCATGAGTCAAGTCAAGTCACAGCTGATCTTCATGAGTCAAGTCAAGTCACAGCTGATCTTCATGAGTCAAGTCAAGTCACAGCTTGCCTCAGTTCCTTGCGTGGTGGTGGCGCCCAGTAACGCATTTTCTGCCTGTTCTGTTCTAGCCAAGGAGGCCGTCTATGAACTCTCTGCCTGTTCTGTTCCGGCCAAGGAGGTCATCTGGGAACTCTTTGTCTGTCCTGTCACGGCTATAGAGGCCGTTTACGAACTCCCTGCTTGTCCTGTCACGGCTATGGAGGCCGCCTGTGAACTCTCATCCCGTCCTGTCACGGCTATGGAAGCCGTCGGTGAACTCTCTGCTCATCCTGTCACAGCTATAAGGGCCGTCTGCGAACTCCTTGCTCGTTCTGTCACAGCTATGGAGGCCGTTTGTGAACTTTTGTCTTGTCCCGACCCAGCCAGGGAGGCTGCCTCTGAACGCTCAGTCTTGTCTATCAACCCCAATGTTCTGTCTGTGTTGTCTGTCTCTGCTCTCTCGTTGTTACAGTCTCTGCCATGGTCTCCTGGTCGGGGTGGTTCACCGGGGGGGTTTCCGGTTCCCTCTGCTCCGCCGTGGTGGTCCTCTGATCCGCCTTGGTGGTCCACTGTCTGGCTCTGGTGGTTCTCTGCTCCGCCGTGGTGGTCTACTGTCTGGCTCTGGTGGTTCTCTGCTCCGTCATGGTGGTTCTCTGCTCTACCGTGGTGGTCTTCTGCTCTGCCTGCTCCGCCGTGGTGGTCTACTGTCTGGCCGTGGTGGTCTTCTACTCCGCCGTGGGGATCTTCGGTCCCGTCTGCTCTGCTGTGGTGGTCCTCAGCTCCTTCACATGTAGTTGTGTAGTTGCAAGAGTTAAATAACATGGAGTTGCAAGTTAATGAGAGTTAGTTAACGTAGTTGCAAGTTAATGAGAGTTAGAGAGTTAGTAGTTGCAAGATAATCAGAGTTAGTTTATGTAGTTGCAAGATAATCAGAGTTAGTTTATGTAGTTGCAAGATAATCAGAGTTAGTTTATGTAGTTGCAAGATAATCAGAGTTAGTTTATGTAGTTGCAAGATAATCAGAGTTAGTTTATGTAGTTGCAAGATAATCAGAGTTAGTTGACATGTAGTTGCAAGTTAATGAGTTAGTTAACATGTAGGGTTTAGTTAACATGTCAGGGTTGTGTTCTCTCCCCACTGTTCTTCTCCCTCTACACCAACAACTGCACGTCTAAAGACCCCTCTGTCAAGCTCCTGAAGTTTGCAGACGACACCACACTAATCGGCCTCATTCAGGATGGTGATGAGTCTGCTTACAGACAGGAGGTCGAGCAGTTGGCTGTCTGGTGCAGTCTCAACAACTTGGAGCTCAACACGCTCAAAACTGTGGAGATGATCATGGACTTCAGGAGAAACCCCCCTGCCCTCCCCCCACTCACCATCATGGACAGCACTGTGACTGCAGTGGAGTCATTCAGGATCCTGGGCACCACAATCTCTCAGGACCTGAAGTGGGACACTCACATTGACTCTATTGTGAAAAAGGCCCAGCAGAGGTTGTATTTCCTTCGCCAACTGAGGAAGTTCAACCTGCCACAGGAGCTGCTGAAACAGTTCTACTCTGCTATCATTGAATCCATCCTCTGCACTTCAATAACTGTCTGGTTCAGCTCAGCTACCAAATCTGACCTCAGAAGACTACAGAGGGTAGTCCGGACTGCTGAGCGAATCATTGGTGGTCTACTGTCTGGTTCTGGTGGTCTTCTGCTCCGCCGTGGTGGTCCTCTGCTCCGCCGTGGGGATCTTCGGTCTCGTCTGCTCTGCTGTGGTGGTCCTCAGCTCCGCCGGCTCTGCCCCAGTCCCTGGTCTCTCCTATCCTTGGACCTGGTCCTCCGTCCCTCCCCCTGTTCCGCCTCCGCTCCACCGCCCACCTGGAT
>NW_015505462.1:84635-107846 GCF_001515645.1 Sinocyclocheilus grahami
GGGGGGATCTGTCACGAATTCGGTCCATGGACTTCCGTTTATTCACCACCAGAGGTCACCCTTTCCATTACATTGACTCTCGCACAACACAAACTGTTGCATAGCACCCTGGACTACATATCCCATCATTCATTGCACGGTTTGCACACTGCACTGATTGCACTTATTGCACTTATCTCACGTCTCGTCAGCCCCGTTACACCAACACTGATACTGAATTATATTTGATTGCGCTAAAGTGGAACTATTGCAAGTAGGCTATACTTCAGGTACACTTTAAATATCTTGCATACAATACTCATCAATAGTGACATTAAAACAAATTTTAGGCTTAATATTAAGAAATGTGCATTGTGCACAAATAGTACTCCAAATAAAGTTTAATTATACCTTTTAGATCAGCTATACATAAGTAAATATGTTAATAGATTTGAACTATACTTCGTATGAAATAAAAGTATTTTAAATATATAACTTTTTTACTAGGGTTGGATGAATGTTTCATAAAGCATCACAAACTCTTGCCTTTTCTTTATGCTGTTATAGATAGCAATGTTAAAGCCATCAAGCTGGCAACTCCAAACTCCAAGCTACTCAAATAGCATCAGCCTCAGGCTACCATTTTGAAAAAGTAGAAAAAGTATCAACAGTACAGTCTGCTAACAAAACATCATTGAAGCTTTGTAGAGGGAAGTGTTTTCTTAATTGTGTAACTGTCAGATTATATATTGTAGGTTTTTAATACAGTTCAAATATTTTAGGGTCAGTAAGATTTTTTTTATTGTTAACAATATGAGAACATGAAAACACATATCAATTCAACATCCCCACCTACCCTCCCTCCGTCCGTCCGTCCCTCCCTAACCCCACAGTCTCTTTACAATGGGCTACATAATGGATAGAAAAGTTAACAGAAAATCAAAGCCACAGGAATCATAAAACATGAATTTCATCAATCAAGAGAGAGAAAAATAAATAAATGAATTAATAAAAAATACATTAAGGCATTCATTCTGAGTCCTGATCGTTGTTTTGTGCAATATACTTGTAGATCTTCTCAGCAGCTATAGTCCAGATCTTTACATTTACATTTACATTGTCATTTAGCAGACACTTTTATCCAAAGCGACTTACAAATGAGGACAATAAAAGTGGTCAAAACTAACAAAAGAGCAACAATATATAAGTGCAAATGACAAGTCTCGGTTAGCCTAACGCAGTACACGTAGCAAGGTGTGTATATATATATATATATATTATACACACATGCATATACACACACACACAAAGAAAAACAAGTAGATAGAATAGAAAAAATAGAAAGCTAGTGTTTGTTTGTTTGTTTTTTGTTGTTGTTTTTTTAAATAAAAATAAAAAATAAAAAATAAGATAAATATAGATAAAGTAGAATTAAAATAGAATAGAAAGTGTTAGAGTTAGAGGGTCAAATAAAGGTGGAACAGATGTGTTTTTAGTCGTTTCTTGATGATGGTTAACCCTCTGGGGTCTGAGGGTGTTTTGGGCCCTGGAGAAGTTTTGACATGTCCTGACATTTGTGCTTTTTTTCAGTTGCTAATAAACATTTTAATGACTAAGTTTAGTAGCACCATAATCAGCACAACACAACTCGTTCAAGTGTTTTTGCAATTAAAGGTAGAAGGGAAACCGGTCTGTAGTTCTCTAAAAGAGTTGGGTTAAGAGTGGGTTTCTTAAGAAGTGGGGTTATACAAGCCTGTTTTTAAAAAAAACACCAGTGTGAAGGGATGTGTTAACGATGTGAGTGAGTGCAGGTACAAAGGCAGGAGAAATGGCTTGAAGGAGATGAGATGGAATAGGATCAAGCGGACAAGTAGTAGGATGATTGGAAAGGATGAGTTTAGAGACTTCTGCCTCAGAGAGTGGAGAGAAGGATGAAAACTAGGAAAAATCTCTTTAATGTAGAGATTTTTTGCCAAGTTCACCCTAGCCGTGGATATTTCCAACATTATAATGTCCCAAAGTTGTATCAACCACTTGTACATAACCACACTATGTGGTGGAAGCCAGTGTTGCACTAACAGTTTTTTTTTGTGCAGACGTTAAGCCTGCCAGCCAAACAGTTTTTTGTAGCTTAGAGAAATTCAGCAGAGAATTGTCATTCAGTAATAATACAGAGGGGTTCACCGGTATAGGATATTCAATCATTTTTGATAACTAGCACACACTTTGTTCCCAATTTTTTTTAACCTTTTCACATTCACACATCATATGAAAAAAAGATCTGAGTTGTTGGTCAGGACATTTATCACAGAAGGGACTAAAGGAGGAGTCAATACGATGTTTAGGGTTGGTAAGATTTTTTAATGTATTTAAAAGAAGTCTGTTATGCTTACCATGGCTGTATTTATTTGATCAAAAATACAGTAATAACAGTAATATTGCGAAATAGTATTACAATTTAAAATAATTGTAATACATTTAATGTAGAATTAATATATTTTAAAAAGTAATGGCAAAGCTGAATTTACTCCAGTCTGCAGTGTCACATGTTTTGTAACATTACAGACTGTCAAATTTGATCAATTTCATGCATCCTTGCTGAATAAAGTTTCTATGGCATTGTGCCTAAGGTTTACCTTTAGTGCGGGTCTATAGGATTTTTCCAATGGTTCTATTGTGTGCGTAACTAACTTCTAACTAAATATTTAATTTGTTACAAAAAAGTGACTACAGTGAACACTGATAGCTCAAATGTATTGGTAAATCGTTTAACCAATTGAACCAATTTGCTGAAATGAATCTGATTTCCCATCAGTACTTGAAAAAGGGAGGACATTCTAGTGAAGCGTGCTTGATTTTTCCATCAGCTTGCTTGGTTGTAAGGCTGTCATACAATCTCACTTCAGACCTTGAATAACTACTTCTCTACAGATGTCCCCGTCAATGTTCCTTCATCCTTTTATCTCACTGTTCCTTTTTTCCTCCGTTCACACTTGTCTACAGAACAAAGTGCAGCATATTTTTGTTACATATTTTTGTTTTTGAACTGCTTGTGAAAGTGTAATGAGTGCCATAGCAAGCTCAATAAGCTGTTTCCATGCCAGCCCCTCAGGCCACGAGTACAGACAGCTTCCCACAGATCTGTTCTATAACTTTGTCGTCGCACCGGGCCGTCACAGAGATGAAGCTGTGCTCAGAAAATGTAAAGAACACAGCACTCCTTCACCCCTTGCAGCAAACAGTACGCTCACACAGACCCTAGAGCTCTAGAGCATCTTTTATTTCCTCTCAAAATGAAAGAAACATTTTATAAAGCACTGTACAGAAATCAATAGGGAAAGCTTGTACCGTTTCACATCATTCAGATTAATTTGACCTCACAAACCACACTAGAAAGCAAAGGCAGTAAATGTTCCAATATTGTCTTCTGTTGCTTGATGCCATAATTACATGTTGTCATTATTTGTTCATGTTGTGAATTCATGTTAGCAATTTTAGTTATTTTTGTAGGAAATTAAACCGAGGGGTTTAAGAGCCATAAAGCAAAATAACTTTCCACTCTGTGTTTCTGAGATGCAATGACACAATTCATCAAAGGTACTGGTGTTTTTTCTCATCTCTTCCAACATTGTAGGGATGTTCCAGCTATCATATTGTCGATTACCATAGAAAATAATTTGAACTCCTTTCTCAGTGGTTTTTAAATACAAACAAAAGTCACATTTACAATAATGCACTTGCAATGGGCAAGGCAAAGTATTTAATTTTTCAGTACAAATTTTTTTTTAATTTGAGCTGTAAAGCTTTCTAAATTGTCCTGTGCTAGGCTAATGCGCTTTTAGGGTGTGTCTCAATCAGCTCCCTAGCTCCCGAGCTCATGAATCAGTATATCGTGTACACGAATCTGGACACTGGTAAAGACCCAGACTCACAACACATTGGGGCAGTGATTACTCAATTTCCGGTGACATGACTATGTGCAGCGTCAACGTACAACGTTGTAGAACTTCACCGCTGGTATTTAAGTGCCCCTATTATGCCATTTCGAATATTGCCTTTCATGCAGTGTGTAATGTAGCTGTATATAAATGTAAGCTATCTGCAAAGTCGTAAAGCCAAAAGTGCACGATAAATAAAATTGTCTCCCAAAAGAAAATCGACTCTGAACAGCCGAAACGAGTTGTCAGTAATTCGAATCCCACTTCCGTGATGGCTACACATCACAGGGTAATACATTTGCATAATACCTATGTTCTGCGTGGGCCGGCCGCAAACAACTTGACTTGTCCTCAAACACTGTAGCTTGTTCGTGTGGTAAACATCTTGTCGAGAAGACGCTGTGAAAGTAAATTCATTTTATTTACACTTCCGAATGATGAGGCTGCAAAGAATCAGTGGTTAAAATTTTTTTTTCCACTGTACCACAGCAGTACAAACCCAATCTTTTTTGTGTTCCTGTCATTACTGACGACTGCTTCTCTAATCTCTGGGAGTTCAATGTGGGATTCACAAATAGTTTGCTTTTGAAAGATGGCAGAGTAAACAGTTTTTTTTGGACCAGCTGGCTCCACTGAATCACAACCTGAAAGTATGATTAATAATTTATGTTTATATTTTCTATCGAGAGTTCAATATACGGAACTTTGGCAATGGGCGTATCGTTTCCGACACACGCTGTATGCGGTGGACCAATCATAACAGATGGTGCCATCTGACCAATCAGAGCAGAGTGGGTTCACGGAAAAGCAAATATAGGTTTCTGCAATAAAGTAATGGGAGTTACCAGATCAGTGGGCAAGATGAATAGATGAAGAGAGGTGTGACGTGGGCTTTCTTTGACTCGTTGAAGACCACTCTCACTGCTGGATTCTGGATTAGTTGCAAAGGTTTGATAGTACATGCCGGAAGGCCCGCCAAGAGAGCATTACAATAGTCCAATCTGGAGAGAACAAGGTCTTGGACAAGGAGAATATGCTGAAATATAATTTTAAAAATGGTCTTTTCGAATCTTCTGTCAAGTGTCATTATATTTACTGAGTTGTGTTTTATGTTTCGCACTTCAGAAATGTAATGTAATTTACATCACATTTGTGATGTAATTTCCGAACTGATTGCACTGTAGTTTATGCATAATCATTTTCTACTTTTAACTGTTTTAAATTCATTTTAAATAAATTTTAAATCATTTTAAATTCCTTGTTTTATTGTTGTGATTATTATTTTTGATTATTTTACTTCCTTTTATGTAAAGCACTTTGAATTACTATTGTGTATGAAATGTGATTTTGCGATTGAGACAGCCTTTAAAATGGCTGACTCCCGGATCAGTACCTTGACCACTGAACTAGGGAGCTGATTGAGACGCACTTTTTGTTTTGCTTAACCAGCATAAAGCAATCAACCCATTTCTGATTTTCTGCACGTGTTGCAGAATGACAGGAGCTGGATATAGCTTTGCCCAGATAAGGCTAGGAAGCAGTTTTTTCATGCACACATGTAATGTTGAAGTCTTGTGGCTATACTTTTAATGTGTTAATGTTAATTTAATTATATAGATTTCCATTGTAAGTGCATTAGCGGAAAATTGCTTGTTTTTATAAATTTTTAACAACTTGTATCAATCTCCAACATTGCTTTAAATATTCAGGCTAATGGTTCTTTGAGAACTTTGATGGGGTAGGTCATAAATAACAAACACAAAAAAAAACAAACAAGTGTGCACAACAGCTGCTGTTGTAGCTGTTGTAGCAGGGTGAGGTGCACAGAGGGTGAAATTGCAGGACACCGAGGTAGTGATTTAAAAAGACAAGGTCACGTTTTCATTGGAGCACCCATGTACTGTAAAAGCAGATGACAGATTATTCTCACTACATTTAAAGAGGTTATTATGCTAATGTAAAACATTCACTCCATTTCATCAAAAGCACTAATACATGATCGCAGATCTCAGACAAATGTTTTGACTAGCGTTTTATAAGCATGTGAATATCTCCCGCAATAACTGTGTTTTGTTTATGCAATAGCATTAAATATACTGCATCCTTACATTTACGCTTTATTCATTTATCCAGAGTGACATACGGGTCCTACAATATTTGCTACCTTAGTTGTGGAAACAAAGTTTCTTCTTAAAATCAAAGCCAGTTGGCTTTTTTAATCTGAGTTATGGTCTATATATGTCACAGCTATAACCGTGGATTGGAGCGTCTGAACGTGTTTCTAAGCTCTCAGCGCAAGCTGTGGCATTTATGTATGCACCCGCTAAGAGATGAAAAGCAAGATACAGCGTCTCCAGTTGTTTCTCAGAAGATATCTCTGAGGCCCAGATGGTTTTGTTCCGTAACGCTCCGCACAGCACAGACGCTCAACCCACACGATACCTTTAACAGCGTGCCTCATCCCCGTTGCCAGACGGGAAGATATTTTCAACCGTTCGGGATCCCTCCACAGTCTTGTTTTATAAACATACACGAACACCCACTCCCCTTCCCACATACACGTCTGCTCTGACAGCTCTGGCAGCTTTTCTCTTCTGGGCTTTAGATGGTTTGTGTGTGTGCGATGGGGGGTGGCATCTCTCAGTTCTCTATAAACACAGATAGATCCCCAACATAATCACTTCTCTCCTACCACACAGTACATTTGGACTGCGCTGCCTGGCTTAGATCTGCTCAAAATTGGCTCCACAGGATCTACAAGACTGTTGAATAGATGAGTGTAGGGATGAAAGACCGCTGGCTTGGTTTGGAAACCATGTTCAAAATCCAAAGATCCAACCTTAGGCCTCCCTTTTGAAGTACTCCTCCATCGACCTGTATTCGTGAGCAGGATCTAATTGTATTATGGGTGTTAATATTGAAATATCTCTGGCCTTTGCGATACATTGCATGCCAAAACATTGTGTGGACAATATTACTGTCATTTTGTAGCAGTGTTACTTGGCATAAGAGTTGCCAAGAAACAGAGTTGCTTCTTATTTTAATGGCCGTCCTATTAAAATGATCACACTGTAATAAACTCCGCAAACAAGCACATGCTAATGCGTGTTAGTAAACAAAGTCCAAATGCTCTGCCAGGAGTCGTAACTCCTGCATGACACCCGGCGTTGTTGACCGTAGATCTCAATTACAGCACGTTCATAAAGGGCCTTTTTATAATGTGTAATGATGCTGCTGTTGTGCGCAGTGAGCCCCTCCTTTAGCAGACGTTACATCATTAATCTAAGTACCTGAAACATATGGGGATGCAGCTTGTGACTAGGAGCAGAAGGGAAATTTAAGTCTGTCAGTGCGGCTGAGATGTGCCCAGCCCTCATAGATACAAAGGGGGAAAAAAAAGATCTGGACAGCAGTTCTCCGCTCTGATTGGACTCTTTTTTTCCCCTGTGTATATACTACTGACTAAATCTAATAATCAGACACAAGTAGTAAATATTTCACCTTAATTTGTCTCCAAAATAATATTTTTAGGGTAAACCCATTGCCGTTAATCTCATAGCTTTCTGTGAGGGCACTTTGTCTGATTAATTTAAACAGTTGCATTGGATTTCATTAGTGTAGGCTATGGGATAGTTTAGGATTAAACTATATTCCAGTGATGATACAGAGACATTATTCCTTTGCAGGTCATAATCATAATCAGAATCAGAATGAGCTTTATTGCCAGGTATGTTTACACATAGAGAGGAATTTGTTTTCGTGACAGAAGCTTCCACAGTGTAACAGAATGACAGTGACAGAACAAAAAACACAGATAATAAAAATAAAAATAGAACAAGTAAATAAGGAATAAAAATATATAAATGGTATATAAATATGTCAAATCCACAGTTATTATCAAGTGTTCATGAGATGGATGGCCTGAGGGAAGAAACTGTTCCTGTGTCTGGCCGTTCTGGTGCTCAGTGCTCTGTAGCGTCGACCAGAGGGCAACAGTTCAAAGAGTGAGTGTGCTGGATGTGAGGGGTCCAGAGTGATTCTGACAGCCCTTTTGCTCACTCTGGATAAGTACAGATCTTGGAGAGAAGAGAGGCTTGTACCAATGATTCGCTCAGCAGTCCGGACTACCCTCTGTAGTCTTCTGAGGTCAGATTTGGTAGCTGAGCTGAACCAGACAGTTATTGAAGTGCAGAGGACAGATTCAATAATGGCGGAGTAGAACTGTTTCTGCAGCTCCTGTGGCAGGTTGAACTTCCTCAGCTGGCGAAGGAAGTACAACCTCTTCCTGGGTCAAGGCCCTATTTAAGGTTAATGCATGCTTATAATTACTTTGATTCACATGAGTATAATCTGCCTTAGAGCAATGGACAAAGAACGTCATTGTATGTTGTATGTAAGCTGCATTTTACCAATCTCTTTTAATGTGAAGCCCCAACAAACACCCCAAACATTTATGAATTTAATGTGCATTTAATGTGCTGAAGTGCTTAAGTGCTGAAGAAAATTTTGTGTATTGTTAATTTCTGTATGTACACTATGCACTGCACCATGGGACATTTAAAAACATTTTAAAATGGGTTTTAATCTTTTTCATTTGACTGTTGGGCAGTTTGCATATTCATCACAATTATAATCGAAGGGTTAAACAGAATTTTAAAAAATGAATTAAATGTAGCTAAGTATATATATATATATATATATATTATATATATATATATATATATATATATATATATATATATTTGTGCTGTCAAGTTAGTGCGTTAACACATGCAATTAATTTTTTCAGTTTAACGCTTTAAAAATATTTAACGCAATCAACACAGGGGCGGAGCTAGAGTTGGCCACCCCACTCACAACTGCTGCTTCAAGAATTGCGTTTATTTAGACGTAGAACTCCAACTTCACCTCAGCGCCAGGCGCTAGTCAAACAAGCATGGAAAAAGTACAGGTGACGAGGGTGCTTCAGTGAACTGCGGTCAGATGAGATGTTGTCATGCCATATGTCAGTAAAAACAAGTTTTCCAAAATGTCCTGTCAGCCGGCATACTGTGTTAGTACGTGCTCTTCAATTGCACTCACAAATGCGGCGGCACGCATTATATTATTTACAGATGCACCGATTGCAATTTTCTTGGCTGATTCTGATTTCCGATTTTTTGGAAGTGTGACGTGCCGATACTGATTTTTGACGATTCCGATTTTCTTTCTAAGAACTATAATTGACAGCATATACAAACAAAAATCTATGCAAATTTCAATGCAAAAATTATTTACATAATAAAAGAAATTATTACACATTACAATTCCCCCAATCTGGACTAAGTTACAGATTTTCTATCACTTAAACAACTCTCAAAATAAAGTGCTCTGTGACTGGAAGAGGAAGAAATAGTTAACTTAAAATTAGTTACTGTATGTAACAAAACAGATGTCATTTCTCACTATGTTTATAAATGGTCATTTTTCCCCCTCTAACCTTATTAATAAACGTGTCATCTTTCACATCAAATTCTTAGTTTGTTTCAATTAAGTCAGTTAGAATAATAAGAAACTGTAGAGTTGTTACCATTCAAATGAAATTAGTATTAACAAACGTAATGTATTAGATGCATTTACAAAGACAGTTTAATGAAGCTGAGGTGCCATAAATGCATTTACACTGCAAAATTTCAAATTCTTTACATATTTTTTTAAACATACAAATAAAAGTTGAAAAAATGTCATGATACTTTTAAATGTGACTAAATCAAAAGTAGGTGGTGGCAAATGTCTGTTTTAATGAGTGAGTCATTTATTCATTCATTCAACCGATTCATTCAAATGGCTGATTCATTCAGAAACGAGGCAAGTGACTGTCCTTATGAATGGGCCAATGAATCATTGACTCACTCGATTAGTTCAAAAACGTGGATTCATTCAGTAACGAAACACCGCTGTGTGTTGCTCTGAGACTAGTGATGGAAATATTGATTCTTTCAAGAGATTCGTTCATTTTCAGTTCGTTCACTAAAATGATTCGTTCAGATTCGTTCACTGATTCGTTCAGTGACCATTTCTTCATATTACATACATACGCCAACAGGTGGCGAAAAAGAGTGTCTTGTGTGTTATGTTTTAAGTCAACGAAAGTATTCACCTGTTACAAAAAGATTTGGCTTTATTAAAATGTGTGCATAATCTAATCATTAAATAAATAAAGTCTAAATAAGTTGTTCAGATGACCAAAGCACAAGGTTTTCTTGCATAATTAACATTTTAATAGTTTGGTCAGACAATTACATATTCATAAATCGGGGATTAAACGTGGAGTTATGTTCTGTATGCTAAATATGAATATATAAACAAGCGTATGTGCACAGTACCTATAACTGCGCTTTGTATCTGCTTTCTGCTGATTGCTGATCGAGATTGACATGCTAAATGGCCGACTGACCAGGTACACTCTCATTCATTTAGTTCACGAATGAGATATGTACCAGTTCGGTCATTTCGTTCATGAATGAGAAGATCTCTCGATCTCGTTCAGACTCAAAAGTAACTCGTTCAGTGAAAGGCGTATTCGTTCACTACATTCAACAAATCACATGCTCCGTCACATACCAAACTCAAAGGCTATTGGCTCTAGGTTTAGTCATTCTTTGACAGGATGAAACAGTCCACAGAGCTACCCGGTTCACTGATCTGCGCATGCGCTGCCCTGGAGGGAGGAATTTCAGTGAACGAGAAATATGAGTCAATTGATTACGTGAACGAGAACGATTCGTTCACCTAAAAGATTCGTTCAAAAAGAACAATTCGTTCACGAACGAAACATCACTATCGGAGACACACAACAGTTCTGCTGTGGCTTTGATCGGAAACTATTTTCATCAGTCAATATTTTGTCTAAAATCTAAGTCACTTAATTTAACTTCTTGTTTATTGAAATATTATTGTATAAAATCAGTGTCACATTGCATTCGTGTTGATATTGATATTCGGTGAAACATGGCCGTATAATGTTGCTTGTCTAAATCATATTTTGTAAATATCTTTTTTTTTCTATTGCAGTATGCATCTATAAATTTCTGTGAGTTACTTTGTGTGTGCTGTCTCTCTCACTTACTCACTCAGGCTGTGCAAGCCTCATATGGCACAACATAAATACATTATAAGTCACCGTTTACACTGAATGCAATTAAAATTAGAATCATTCTCATGTGAAACGACATGTTTACGCAACTGAGAGTGTGCGCGTGGCTGTGACGTCATTGCCGGCAATAAAAGGATCGGCTCGGAATCGGCAAGACGTGAGACTGACCTGGGAAAAATCGGCCGATTCCGATCACTGGCCAGTCAATCAGTGCATCTCTAATATTATTAAAAATATTTTTATTGTGTAATTTTAAGCAACAGCTGATCTCCATTTTATCTCATTGCTGTCAAGAAGCGATTGAGGTATTAAAGGAATTTTATTTAACCTTCCTAAAGGATATCTTTTTTATTAAAGGCATAGTTTATTCAAAAATGAACACAAACATTTTGAAGATTGTTTCTGAACTGTTTTTGTCCATAAAATAAATGTTAATGGGGTTCAAAACAACAATGGATGCCATTGACTTTTATTGAATGGACAAAAGCACTGAGACATTTTTCAAAATATCTTTCTTTGTCTTCCACAAAAAAAAAGAAAAGAAAAACCAAACAGGTTTGAAAAGACATGAGAGTGAGTATATGAAAACAGAATTGATTTTTAGGCGAACAATTCCTTTAGTTTTTTTACCTTATCACAATTGTACTGTAAAGACAGTACAGCAAATGAATATCTGTCATGTTTGCACTGTACCATGACTTCAGTACATTTTCATCTACCTTTTACATTTACAAGTTTTCCTCAGGGCTTCAGCGATGTCATCCCGATGGGGCTTCTTTAACTGCCAGAGAACAGTATTCCCATGCTTGTGGAGATGGATGGTTTAAATATACCCCGTGGTGCAGTTCATATTCCTTTGTGTAGAAGGTTTGACAGATCTCTGTGAGCAACGCTCTGGACCAGTGAAAGGCAAAGTCTGACTCCCTAGGTGCGTGTAAGAGCCCAATTTGAAACAACAAAGAAAAATTATATCTCCTGTTGAAATTGGACTGGAGAACAGCCATATCACTCAGACTCCATCTGTGTTATCTGGCGAAACAAAAGGTTTCAACAGATATGTTATATTGTGGAATAAAGCTTAATCTTTTTGAATCAAGATGTGCCATTTGTCTCCACATTAGGGATGTGTGGAAAAAACTATTCCTCTATTTCCTGAGCATTAGAGTGGGAAATCTTCATATCCTTCCTGTATTTTTGGCTATGCGAAGTGAAATGCAGGTTTTCAAAGAGTACGGTCCAGCAAATGTCATCCTAGATTTTCATCCATGATAAAGTGCATATCTCCAACCAGACTGCACGTACTGAATCTGCCAAACAGGCATATCAAGGAATTATTGGAAACAGCTAATACTTCAATGAATATTCTGGCTAACAATTCAAAACAGATATTGGATGGAAGAGAGGAAATAATAATTTACACTTTGCTCACACACACACACGCGCACAAATGCACACATTCTCCCACACTGACACAAACTGTGAATGTGAGGTGGAAGGTGACTCACTATGCTCGCTGGCAGACATGATTCCCTGCTGGAGGAAAATCCTGTCTACTAGGGAGACACATGTATGCATATACAAGATCAAACCAGCCATGCTATATTTTTAGCTTTAACCCACAACCCAACAGAATTTTTCAGAGGACTCTTAAAACTGTGAAATGGAGTTCTCCCGCTTTGCTGCCTTTGACGTCACAGATCATGTACCTGCAGCATAGTCGCTAGTCCAAGCTGAACAACTGCCATTGAGATGCTAACAGACAGATATCTCCAGGTATTACAGGCTTTCTTGAGTCATGTATTTATTCTATAAGTCAGCGGTTCTCAATTCCAGTCCTCGCGTACCCCCGCTCTGCATGTTTTGCATGTCTCTCTTTGTTAACACACCCGATTCAGATCATCATCTCATTAGAAGTGAGCTCCGTGCATGAACTGTGTTCCGCTTGACATGGTCCCTACACAGTGTTCATTGCTCCCTACTCCCTGAGCAGGGGAAATCCGTTGAAGTTTACTTCACTTTGGAATATTCATTTACAGACTTGCGCTGCGCCGCTGCCTACAGCGTCTTCACACACATACAAAACTTACTAGAGAAGCGTGAAGTGGGACATAATATACCTCTGTAAATAAATACAATTTAAATTCACGTCTCGCACACTTAAATGCCCTTTGTTTGCAACATATACGCTCCCTTCAAACTGGAATCATGGCAGAATATCCGGTAATGTCCACTTCGCAGGGCACTTACAGTCAAATATAACAAACGTCTGAAGCAATAAGAGAAACATACAAAATGTGCAGAGCGGGGGTACGCGAGGACTGGAATTGAGAACCGCTGCTATAAGTAAATGCCAGTACAAATCCCAAGATCAGTCATGTTGGTTGTTTTGAAGGATGAATAAGAGCAAAAAGAAATGACAAAATGTGAGCGGCTGATTGTGCAAACCTTGCTGTCACAATGTTTTCAGTGATATTCAGCATATTAAATGCTATGGTTTTATAAATGATTTGCAGCCAGGGTTATGCAGCTGCTAATGTATTCTAAGTGGTTTTTAAGCATCTTCCTAGGTGGTCATCTTCCTTCAATGTAAGTCTATGGATTCTTTTGCATCTATTTTCTTAGGAAAGAAATAGCACACTTCTTGACATCAAGCTCCACAATTTGAGGTATTATTCATGTCCACAGAATAAGTGATGCAGGACAAGTTAGCCACTGAATAATACTTAGGGATTCCTCAAGCTGACAAAATGCTGTTGTTTACCGCACAAATATTTGATGCATTTTTCAAATCAATCCCATGATGCAGCTGAAGGCCTAAAGGCAAAATCCATGTTTCTCTCTTAAGGCATTGGACTGTGTGTCATCTACATCTCAGTCAGGCTGACAGCTTCGGAATTGTGCGCCATGTGACTGCCACAGCCCTGAGTCCTGCCTTCCTGCAGTCTGTCAGCTTGTTAGAGAGACCTCACATCTCCTGGCTAGTCAATAATGACTGCTGGATTACTCCTTTAAGACCAGGCTGGCCTCAATTTAAAGATCAACAGCTCTTTGGTGGCCAGCCCTGGCTCACAGGAAGTTTATCCATTGAGATCTCCCTCAAGGTCAAGCACTGTGTGGAGTTCATAGACTGACTTGTGGCTGTGGTCATTCACAGGAAACTGCCATTTGTCTTTTTTTTTAAATCGTGTCTTTTGAAAAGGTTACAGTTGAATTTAGGGAAATAATATTTTCCCACCTCAGACTGTAATAGCCATAGACATTGAAGTACCACCACAGGGCAATGTGTTTCCCCCAATATTAAGTAGTGGTCAACAAATATGGTTTTGTTTATTGATTTATTGATTTTTATTTTATTATGCCTCCATTTTTGTACAGTTACACTACCATTCAGAGGTTTAAGGTTAATACCTTATAATACCTTAAATTTTTAATACATTAATTAATTGTTTTTTTTAAATAAGTCTCTTATGCTTACTAAGGCTGCATTTATTTGATCAAAAATACAGTAAACTCAGTAATATTGTGAAATATTATTAAAATTTAATAATGTTCTATTTGAATATATTTTAAAGTGTAATTTATTTCCAGTGATGGCCAAGCTGAATTTTCAGCAGCCATTACTCCAGTCTTCAGTGTCACATGATCTTTCAGAAGTCAATCTACAGTAATAGTTTAAAATAGTTGTGCTATATACTATTTATGTGGATTTTTTTTAAAGAACAGCATTTATTTAAAATGTTTTTTTTTGTAACAATTTACAGTAAATTTATTTTCTGTCACTTTCAATCAATTGAATGCCCAAAAGCAGGCCAATACAAGTAAACAAAATGAAATACTGATAAAGAGTGATAAATGGGGACATGCTAATTGGCTGATAGTCTAATGAAAAACATACATTTTAAAAATAAAATTGTTCTATTCTTATGTTTTTATGCATTACACATTAAACCGTTTAAGTTAAACTTATCAAATATTGTGATCAAGTTTAGTATTGTGTTAAATATATCAGTAGTAAGTCACAGAGACACACATAGTACTCAAATGACACCGTTTTCAGAGAATGACCCTGCTATAATAAGGGTGTCCTTCTCAGCTCTCTGTACCAACCTGTGCCAGTGTGAACTGGACCACAACCAGCCATTCAATATTAGTGTCTCTCTGTTCTGAGAGCTTTATGCATGATGTATTACTCAGACAAGAGCGGCATAAATACTGCAGACACTGAGATATCCTCAACAGGGTAATCATTTGTTTGTTTACCAATACTATAGTTGGTTTGCATTGAAATGAGACTTGATTCAAAATTTAGAACCTACAATATAAACAGAATTTGCTGTGGATTTTCACATGCTTTTTTTTCTCCCTAGTTTCTGAGTAAACACACAAGAGAGCTGAAGCAGAGACACTTAAAGTGCACTCAGAATCGAGGGACATTGACTTTCATGGAGCTGGTGTTAAAAATCTACCACACAGCCGAAAGGTCGCTCTCCTTAGGGAGGCTGAACGGAGAGTTTTAAGTGCTTGCGGTTAGACTGCTCTTCAAAAGGCAATGAGCTCTTAGCTATTCATCATAAAAAAAATCACTCCATAATCAACAAAGAGATGAATGACAGAGAAGAAGGATTAATAGTAGCACTTAAAAAATATGTGTTTGAATTGGTAATCTATAGCATGTTCGGCACTATAAGTCACTGGATGACTGACAAGAAGTATCATTGTAGCATTTCGTATGCTTCCCCAGGCTTGATATCATGCCAAAGAGCTCGCAGAATAAGTAGAATAATATGCAAATATGAATATTATTGAGTCAGAAATGAATGGTGTGAATTCACATGTCTGCCACCGAAGAGAGTGAACCGTAACACAAAAAGTGCTGTGCTTGAAGCTCCACCCTCATCTCGAATTTTAACAGGAACAAGCTAGTTTTTCCGATATGCCTCCTTTTGTTTGCACTGCATTAGATGGATTACATGAGC
This sequence comes from Sinocyclocheilus grahami, assembly GCF_001515645.1. Classification (NCBI taxonomy): domain Eukaryota; kingdom Metazoa; phylum Chordata; class Actinopteri; order Cypriniformes; family Cyprinidae; genus Sinocyclocheilus; species Sinocyclocheilus grahami. The sequence continues at coordinate 100,664 of NW_015505462.1, forward strand.
ACAAAACCGTCAAAAAGTCTCTCGCGGCCTTACCCTATCATTCCTCATGAAAAGACACTCATGTCACATGTTGCCAAGAGGCTCATCAGAGCCTGCCGATACAATACATATTTATGTACCATCCATATTTAACAGCATCCTTTCTGTTGTTTGCTTGATGGAAAGAAATTGCTTGATGTTTGATTGAGGAAATTCAGTGAAGCTCATATTATGTGGCTCGCTTTTGATGTTTCAACATGAGCAGAGATGTGAGGGAAGCTCAGTCTCCTCAAGATTAATAGACTTGATTCAACCGTTAACATTAAACAATTTTCAATTTTTCTCTGTTAGTGAGAAATTATTTGGCAGGCCAGCACGAGGGAGCCCAGCCTGCCACATTTTTGCATGTCTCACTTGCTTTCTCGTGCTCTGTCTCCCCCTGTCTATTTTTTTGTATTCCTATTTCAGCCCAGCCTCCCTTAACCTTTCTTTTCTCTCACTTCTGTCTTTTCAATCCTTTGCTCTCTCTCTCTTTCCCCCATCCCCCGTCTCTCTGTCTGCTCTCGGAAAGGGATGGGTTGATTATATGTGTCTGAAGTAAACTGGCCTTTCTTGCATTGGCCAAGGTCAATTACTGCCACACATTCAAAGCAGAATGAATGTAAGGGGTGAATCACAGGTGCAGTAGATTGACTCCTCCTTCCAAGCTGCTTCTTTCTACCCCTTTTCATCTCATTTTCTTTAATATATGTTCAGCTTACCTTTTTCAGTGATTTCATCAGTTTTTAGAATATTTTGGAGCATTTGCACATTCATAGGAGAATGGTTGATAGCCCGGTAAAATGCCAGAGGAGCTATATTTAAGTTTTTACTTACAGTCCTCTAATTATTTCATAGTAATTAACTTCCCAACATGCTCCTACTGAGATCATCAACCCTGCCCATGTTGAATTGTTTCACACAGTGACTCTTGAAACAAAAAAACCCCCCAATGTATATGCATATTCGAATACTAAAAATAGTGACGTCTCTCTTCAACAAAATAAAAAGGAAAGAAGGGAAAAAACTTAATTGCTAGGCAGGAGCCTTTCAAGCGTTACCATGGTTACACGATAGAAAGGTATGTGCTGTTTTAATAGCAGGCTGTGAAAAGAAAGAGCTGTCAAGAAAAAAACATCTGCAGAAGGCGGTTAAAAGCATGGATTGCCTCTTCCTTATAGTGTTTGCTGTCAGAGATCAAAGTTAGACAGTGTGACACATATCACCTGTCTAATTTGTTGGCCAGGATGCAAAATTAAATAAAGCTTTCATTGTATTGACCGCCGCTCTCTTTGTGCCGACCCATGGGAGACGTTTGCAGTCAGCAATCAAGTTTAGCAAGCAAAGGAGGTTTAGCCTGCTCAAAACTGGATTCTAAATAGATGTAACGCTAAAACGATACAATTAACTGTTGCTTTAATCTTTTTTGTATAATTCAGATGTATATATTTTATAAATGTTTTTTAAGTTAGTTAAGTTTTAAGTTAGCAACTTTTTATGTGCACTAGCATAGGTGAGAATTATGGAACACATGGAATCAGCTCGTCTAATATGTAAATTGACCAATCAGAATAGATTTGCTAATTGTGGAATGTTGTTTGCAAAAATGCAGCTGAAATATGCCTACTTCCATGTAAATAACCAATCATTATCAGCAGTAACCTTTCAAACCAATTTGCTGTCAGTATCACTTTAGTGTGTCTAAATTCTGCTTGAGATTGACACAACAGGTGGAGAAAGACAAAAACAAGAATTAAGCAACAGGTTTAGAGAGACTGCAGATTTATGTGAATTGGAGTCCACATTACTGAAGGATGTCAAAACAACCAATTGACTGCACATCTCTGTGATTGTCTTTTTAATTATCTGAACATTTTTAATAGCAAGAAAATGATTTGTTAAATTGGACTCATGAGTGGTTTGTTGTTGTGTTTCTTCCTGCAAGAGAAGAATTTAGTGGGGGGTTTTGTAGGCAGTCTGTGTGTATGTCGCTCCGTCTCCATTCATTCATTCATTCATTCATTCATTCATTCATTCATAATCAATTTAAAAAGGAAAGTTAGAAAGTTGCTAAGATGAGAGAAAAAAATCGAAAGTCATCATCAAAACAGTGTTAAAATTTTTTATTAAGTCATTAAGTTGAATCATTAAGAAGTGACTAATTCTGTCTGTGGTCTTGATTCCTCTTTTATTAAAATACACTTTAAAACACCAGTTGCATTGTTTCTTTTTGAAAAAAATATTTTTATTATTTTTGGTATAAAAAATGTATATTGTTTAATGTATTATGGAGTTTTAAGGTCCAATTCTCGCTATTAACAAACCATTAACTATGACTTTTGCCTCAACTCCTAATTTGCTGCTTATTAATAGTTAGTAAGGTAGTTGTTAAGTTTAGGTATTGGGTAGGGGTTTTAGGGATGGATATTAGGTAATAGGGATGTAGAATATGGTCATGCAGAATATGTGCTTTATAGATACTAATAAACAGCCAATGTGTTAATAATAGGCATGCTAATAAGCAACTAGTTAGAGATTGAAATAGTGAGAATTGGTCCCTATACTAAAGTGATACCTGAATAAATTGTCTATAATATTGATTTATTTATTGAATAATCTTAACATTCTATAGGAAGTAGAAAACCTTTAAGACCTTGAAGGCATTTGGCTCCCTTAAAGGTTACATTAAAGGGAGTAAGGCTAAAGTGGCACATGAGTTTGCTGTTGTTGTCAGATGTGATTAACATTTTCTAGTGTCCACTAATGCTAATTAATTTAACTTTATAGTAAACATTTGTTTTTTTCTTTGTAAAACTTTAGTTTAGGGACCAATTCTTACCATTAACTTACTCAAAAAGTTACTCATAAAGTTACTCATTAGCATGCATATTACTAGCAGATTGGCTGATATAAAGCGCATATTTTTGATCCCTTAATCCTAGCCCATACCTAAACGTAACAACTACCTTACTAACTGTTGATATGCAGCAAATTATGAGTTTATTGAGGTAAAAGACGTAGGTAATAGTTAATTAATAGTGAAAATTGGTCCCCGAACTACTAAAGTGTGACCATTTTCTTCTATTTGGTAATTTCTGTTCTTTATGGAATTTAGATGAAACCCACTTGCACACACTTTTTCAGCATTGCTGTGTGTTCTGAATTCAAGGCAAACTCGACTTAGTACTTTTGTGTGATAAGAATGGCTTATAAAATGACTCAACAATTGAACTTTTTGTCAGGGATTTTTGATTTTTTTTTTCTTTTTTGTGTGTCTGTGCTTGTGTGTTTGTGAGATGGTGTATCCTGGGGCATGGCTATACACTCCTCTCTGTGGTTGAATGATGAATGTGACTCACCTGCTGCCAATCAACTCATCTGCATCCAGTATTTTAACCCTGGGTCTTCAGCCATTCTGCCAGATTGTTCAGTCTGCTTATGTGGTACTGTGCTAACAGGGGCGGGTCTACATAGTGGCCAGGGGTGGCACCGGCCTCCACAGAAATCTGGTTGGCCACCCCATGTGCCCCCCCCCCCACCAGACATCTTGTGATTGGCTTGTTTTTTTTTTAATTTCTCACTGCATCTGGCAGTGGTAGATCCTGGCATGGGCAATATAGGCGGCTACCTAGGGTGGCTTTCTTCTCTTCTATATACTTAATTTTAGGCGGTTTCTATGACAAATGTCGAGAGTGCAGTAATGTAACGTGATAGCGCATCCATGTAATGAGCGAGCATGAATCTCTCCACTCTGAAGCGGATTTTCTTCGATCTCACACAAAACTGGAGGTGCGCTTTTAAATAGACAGTGTTCTTTTATGAATTGGCTCTGTTCTCGCTTAGATATTGTGTGTGCATGTTCGAACTTTGTCCTTGCATCATTGAAGACCAGAAGGGCTTTTTTAATTCAGGTGAAGAGTAGGCTTATCTAGGGCTGGGCAGTATGACGGTATATATCGTTACCGCAAAATAAAGTGTCTATTGTTAGAGATTTAGCTATATTGTGTATTCTGTGGCATGCAAATATATCTGCGTAACATAGTACTGCTTAAATGTTATACACCTTTTGAGTGATAAGGAAACATGCATGAATGAGAAAATAAACGCACTTGGTAGAGTTATTAAGTGCAATAAGCAGTGAAAAAGAACTCAATGCTGTGCTCGTGCTGACTGACACACAGCCGAAGCGCGCGCACTGAAAGTCCCTCTTTCGACACCATGCGATTGCGAAAACGGATCTCTTTTGTGTTTTATTTTGCTTGAATGGTCAAATACACACACAGTAATGTTATAATGCCCATCATGTGGAGTATTTAAGTAAACACACTTGGTTGTATGTTAAATAAATATATGACACGGCTCTGTGGAATACTTGATTCTGATTGGTCAGTCACAACATTCCGAGGTATGTTATCCCTTGATAACAACCGGTAAAAGCTGATAACACAGGCTCATCCGGGTAACTGAAGTCGGCACTATACTACCAGGAACAGTTTTTTCTTGGTGGAAGCTTTGCGTTTGTTTAGCTAATAAAATATTAAAACTCGATTCAATATTATGTGTTCCATTATTTAATTGTCATCCTGGTATCGCGGACTCGCTCTCTTGTTTCATACAAACGCAGCTGCTGCCATTTTGCTACGATTGTTTTGTATGCTGTAACGGATTATAAGATAACTAACAAACTGGTAAGATTTAAATTTTTTTTCATCATAATCTTCGTCAAAATCTTTTATCGCCATAATTATTTATGTGGTGAATTGTTGTGTAACTACACCATATCCTTTAAATGTCCATCTAGTTTGAACTTGCTGCTTGCTCGCAAGTGCTGTGTTCACGGAAGGTTTGTGTTCAAATATTTCAACTCAAATCAATATTTCATGTCTACTTACTTATGTGGCAAGTAGCCGTGTAATAAGCAGGATAATGTACATCCAGCTGGTTGTTGTCGCTGAATAACCCCCTTCAGGGTGATACAAGTCCTGATCACCCTGTCGGGGGTTAATCTGCGATAACAACCGACTGGATGTACATTATCCCTTATGTAAAACAGTAGGGTGAAAACCGAATGTGTTTCAGTATATTGGATCCGTGCAGTTGGTCTTAAAGGGACAGCAGCCTTATTTACCTGCTGCTGTCTGTCATTACTAATGTTAATCATGTTTGATTGATACAGTGAAGACTATGCAGTGTTTTATTTATACACTTTCTGTAAAAAAAATTACAATTTCTGTAATATTTCTTACTACATGTTAAATAAACCTAGCCTACTGTAGCTGAATAAATTTAAAGTTTCATTCAAAGTTTAACAAATTTAAACAAAAAAAAAATCATATTTATTTGTTCTGTTGTGTTTGTAATTTGCATCTTTTTCTTAATTTTAATAACAAAAATAAAATAAAAACAGCTATATCGAGGTATATATCGTTATCGTGAAATAAAATTTCTCATTCCGTGAAATTAGATTTGTCATATAGCCCACCTCTAGGTATATCCCACTAAATGGAAGCAAGCTGATTATAGTCAGCCTTCTCTCGTTATTTATCTTATTATTGAATACTTATTTGAGTTAAGTGCTTATTGTAAATATGCATTTATTAGATTCTTTTATTTAGTGCATTTGTATTTTGCTGTTTTTGTATATAGTTGTACAATAAAATTGTATCAACCAGGTCCGGTTCCAGAAATAAATCCCTGAAGGTGCTTCGGAAATTAGTGAGGTTGCCCTAGTCTTAATGCACATTTTCACATATTTTGTCCCATCCATTGCTATAGTTATCATTATGTCAATCACTGCTATGTCGAGAGTGAATCCTGCTTAAATATGCAGATGTCACTCGTAATAAGCAGGATAATGTACATCCAGCTGGTTGTTGTCGCTGAATAACCCCCTTCAGGGTGATACAAGTCCTGATCACCCTGTCGGGGGTTAATCTGCGATAACAACCGACTGGATGTACATTATCCCTTATGTAAAACAGTAGGGTGAAAACCGAATGTGTTTCAGTATATTGGATCCGTGCAGTTGGTCTTAAAGGGACAGCAGCCTTATTTACCTGCTGCTGTCTGTCATTACTAATGTTAATCATGTTTGATTGATACAGTGAAGACTATGCAGTGTTTTATTTATACACTTTCTGTAAAAAAAATTACAATTTCTGTAATATTTCTTACTACATGTTAAATAAACCTAGCCTACTGTAGCTGAATAAATTTAAAGTTTCATTCAAAGTTTAACAAATTTAAACAAAAAAAAAATCATATTTATTTGTTCTGTTGTGTTTGTAATTTGCATCTTTTTCTTAATTTTAATAACAAAAATAAAATAAAAACAGCTATATCGAGGTATATATCGTTATCGTGAAATAAAATTTCTCATTCCGTGAAATTAGATTTGTCATATAGCCCACCTCTAGGTATATCCCACTAAATGGAAGCAAGCTGATTATAGTCAGCCTTCTCTCGTTATTTATCTTATTATTGAATACTTATTTGAGTTAAGTGCTTATTGTAAATATGCATTTATTAGATTCTTTTATTTAGTGCATTTGTATTTTGCTGTTTTTGTATATAGTTGTACAATAAAATTGTATCAACCAGGTCCGGTTCCAGAAATAAATCCCTGAAGGTGCTTCGGAAATTAGTGAGGTTGCCCTAGTCTTAATGCACATTTTCACATATTTTGTCCCATCCATTGCTATAGTTATCATTATGTCAATCACTGCTATGTCGAGAGTGAATCCTGCTTAAATATGCAGATGTCACTCTTTGTTCATTGCGATCTCACAAAGTAGTGTTATGACCAATGAATCTCTCTACACTGCTCAGTCAATCTATTATTTACATTGTGTATACACTCTGTATGTTATAATAAGAGGATTCGACTGTATAACTAAATTGTAATACAGTTTTTCATGTGGTAACATCTAATTTATTTGATTTTATTCAACCCAAAAATATAAACCTAGTCAACCTACATTAGTTTACAGTGATAAAATGAAATTAAGGGATAGATCAGGTGGAAATAGCTCCCTAAGATAACATTTACAGGTTTGCAAAGATTCCACAGTGTTTTTTTTTGTTTATTTATTTTTCTCATCATGCTCATCTTGCGCCCCCCCCCCACCCCCCCCCCCCAGCTCTCTCCTGAACCCCCTCACCCACC
>NW_015505462.1:107856-111633 GCF_001515645.1 Sinocyclocheilus grahami
CCCCCCAAAATGCTCTAGACACGGCCCTGTGTGCTAAAGCCTCCCAGTGTCTTTAGACTAGTATTTGTGCTATGTGTTTTGTTGGAGTTCTAATTCTGTTTCTCCTGTGCTTCAGATCTCACTCCACCTGCATTCACCCTGCATTCTGCCTGCCATGTCCGACCAACAAACTACTCACTCAACTCTGCCAACATATCTCTGGCCTGTTTAGTTTCCAGCTCACCTCAGCCAACAAAGCAAATGAGAGATGGATTGTGTTGTCTGATTTTTGTCAATAAATGAATTTTATTTGCATATTTTTTAGTCTGTGTTCTGCTTTTGGGTCGAAAGCTGTGTTTGGTTACAACACTTTTACCTTTCTATATGCCTAACAGCATATTTATTTGGAAAGGATTGATGCATTCTGTGCTGAAAATCACCAGTTGGTGGGATCTGGTTTGTTTTAAGGCCCTTGGTTAGCATGAAGTCAATGAAGTCAGCTGTTAATGTTTAATCATGGGTGCAAGAGAGCCCTCCAAAACACATCAGAGTTCAACTCCCTTACATAATGCAATTTCATCCCGTTTATTCTGCCATTGCATCTGACTAACATGCCACTTAGTTCCTGTCTCCACTCTTTTTCTAACCAAGTACCTTGTCTGGGGTTGACAAGAAACAATTTAACAGAAATAATAGGCAGGAAGGAGTTCTGTGGAAATGCTTTTCCCTCAGCTGAAAATAAAGCAACTGGGCTCCAATTTTATACAATTTAGCATCTTTGTAGTAATATTTTTCCAAGAACAATTGGTGGTTCTTAATATCTTTTGAAAAAAGAGACTGGGAGAAAGTGGGTTCAACTTTCTTTATTATATATTATGGGGGATTAAATTTTTTTGATTAACTGACCATTTTAAATATATGAGACATTAAATCTCATATTCATCAGTATTATTTTCGCAAAAAAAGTATTTAGGAAGTGCATTACTGTAAAATCTGCCTTATTTGTCAATTAGAAGAGACTTTTAGAAGAAGAGACGCATATATGCATTTAGAACTTGCTGTCTTATTCAGATATGAGGTCTTTAATGTGTAGTTTAATGATGGGTGTTAATGGAACTTGATATGATGATAATTTTGGTGTTATTTACTAATAGAGAAGTGCTACTAGGATTATTGAAGTGGTGGAGTTATTGAATTTACAGCAAGCCTGGAAGCTTTAATCGATGCAATAATTTGCAGTGTAATGCAATATACACAGTGTTTACAGATGGCACAAAATAATGGGTCATACAGGGCAGATGAATGGCATTCACTGGCTAAATTAAGTCATTTTGGAGAAGACTGTATGTGTGTGTGTGTGTGTGTGTGTGTGTGTGTGTGTGTGTGTATATATATATATATAGGTGCTACTGTACATACATAGTGAGTCTGTTTTTAGTAAATCATTAAAAGTGACTTGTTGTTATAATGACTATATTTAATTATTTTAGTGATAATGCTGTATGCCATTCAGTGTAAATCTGAAAGCAAATAAAACACAGCCACATCACGGAATTACCACTTGAATTACCTTCATTTTTAAGTAAGATCTCTGTTTCACAACTCTGTGTGACAGCTGTGCTTTTTTATTTTAATCGTTTGATTAATCTGATGGAGTAATATGTTCTAGATAAGAAAGTGTGAGATGTTTAGGAAAATATGGGACATTTTAATCAGATTTACGGCTTCAGTTTCCATAGAGAGAAAACCATGTTCGTTTGAACTTCTCATTTTGAGAAATTATTTTTAGATTTAATATTTACAGATAATGTTTACTGCTCCTGCTAGATTCACAGTCTGGCATGATCCCAAACTTTTCAAATGAACTGCAAAATGAAATTTCGTGGAGCCAAATCAAGTGTGGGAGTACAGTATGCCCACAATTTGCTAAGAGTTTCTTTTTAGGTGTGGAATCAGATGTACTGAAAAGATGGTGAAGAAAAGGTTGTAATGCCCTTGCCAAAGTGTGGATTGTGCAGTTGGATATGGATATTTGAAGAAAATAATAGACATAGCATGGCTGAGCATGGCACCTGGAGTGAAGGTGAAAGTAGAGATTAATTTGTCATGAGCGAATATCACATTTTGTCTTGGGGCCAATTATTTTGTCTGTATGTTCATTCAGGTATCAGCAGACAGACCTGCAGTGCCTGCCTACAGATTAGACCGCAGGCGTATCACCATGCATACAGAGTAATAGGAAAATGTACAGGAATTTGAATGCTTTAGCCTTAAAGTCTCTGTGTTTTGTTACCAAGTTTGCGGTTTCTATTCTGCTAATTAAACAAACCAAAACTCCACTTACCATTGTACTGTCTGTCCAACTGTCTGTATAATCATGCATCTTATAAATGTTATTTGGAGTGGACACCATATTTAATGAATGATTGGAAACCAGCTGTACAAGACAGAAGTGTATATTGAATCTTTTCAATAGCGGTTATGGTTAATAGAAAATGTCCCTCATCTGACTTAAATCTGTATGTTATAAATCAGGGTTTCCCAGTCCTGAGTTTGCAAACGCTTAGGGGTTTGTGATGGAACTGGAGGGGGGTTGTAAGATGCGATAGAAATGGCAATGCTAAATAGATGCATTATTAATATTATGTAGAATGATAGGTAATAATTGTTTTTTTTATTATATATAATTAGGTAAAACAGATATAATCACTGTACTTCACTATTCATAAATGATAATAGTAGTTGTTTTAAATATTTCATTAATTATTAATGTATTTTAATTATTCATGTGAAGATGTTTTGAAATTTGTATGTTTTTTCTAAATCCTTTTTCTAAATCCCACACAAAATTTCACCAATCCTCTTTTGTCTCTCTTTCTTACAGGAACTGTTTACGCCAGAATGCAAGTTTAAAGAGTCTGTGTTTGAAAACTACTATGTGATCTACTCATCCATGCTGTATAGGCAGCAGGAGTCGGGGAGAGCATGGTTCCTTGGCTTAAATAAAGATGGCCAGGCCATGAAGGGGAACCGGGTGAAGAAAACTAAACCAGCTGCTCACTTCTTGCCCAAGCCATTAGAAGGTAAAGCATGCTCTGAAAACCTCAAGAGAACGGTTAACATCGAGGTCACTGTGACACTGGCAGAATGGTAATGAAGTGCACAAGTCCCTGAGAGATATGCTTTTGCTTGATGCCTTTTTACAGTTTTTCTCATACATTTTTTCAAACTAAGGTCAAGGTTTTCAAAACAAGGAACACAGGCATCTGAACACTTTTCCAAAAACAGGTTGTACATTTTCATCGCGTTAATACAAATAACAGCATACATAATTTTCATCGAAAACCCACACACAAAAAAAATCTCCCGTTCAAAGTTCATGTTTTCAAAAAGTTTAATACAAACAACTACAGAAATGGAGGAGGTAGAAGAAGATAAGAGAGAATAGGATGAAGAGATAAAGATGAGAGAGTAAGAGCGGAGGAGGAAGACAGATGATGGAGATTATATAAGGAGATGATATAAGAAGAGGTGAGAAGAGAGTAAGGGGACAGCATTCTCAAATGAAATGAGAGAGTCTAATTGACACGGAATCATAGTCTCTTGATAAAGGCCAGACAGAGTTCAGCATAATGCGAGCAGACCTATATTGACTATATTGAGGGAGGAATGTCATTGGTCAGTGATTACCCAACAATCTGCACTGTGATCTCGTGGGGCTGTACAACATCCGTGCCACCATCTTCACCATTCCTTCCTTACATGCAGAGCTTGGGGGAAGTGGAATTTATATATATA
>NW_015505462.1:111849-129934 GCF_001515645.1 Sinocyclocheilus grahami
TATATATATATATATATATATATATATATATATATATATATATATTCTGTATATATAGTACATTTGGTTTGCAAATATGTACCATATATGCAAACATATAGGGATTTAAAAAAATGCATGGAATGAAAAATAGTATTTGATGCAGATAATACACGGAATATGTTATGCAATCAACAGAAAACACAATCGTTTTCATCTAATTTACTCTTGTCAAATGGCTTACCTGAAAATAACTTAAAATAACTTAATTACACGAGTCTAATTGTTTTGAAAGCATTGACCTTAGAAATGTATCAAATCGGTTAAGAAACACTGTAATCGGCAAAATCGTAATCAGGGTTGTTAGCTGTGTTCTGGGTAAAATCCTGGGTGAAAACCGTCATATTGTTCAAATATTGTATGATTTTGAAACACAATGTCAAATCAAATTTCATAATTCCTTGGTACGGCCCCTTTTGTTTGTTTGTAGAGTTAAAATATTAAAACGTGTGTTAGAAGAGCATCTGTACAGATCAAGCACAGGTCACAGGAACCAACGAATTTCAGATTTAGGGAAAATGATGATCATGAGGATGTTCAATTGCCATTTTAGCTTGGCAATGAGCTCTTCACCAAGGGTTCGATCAGAAACATCTGGCCTTATATTCCCATTATCTGATTACATAATGATTTACAACTCAATAAACATTATTTCACAGCACCACATATCCAAGACCCACCTTCGTACCATTATGATGGACAACCTGTCCTTTCAAATATTTCTTATAGCTCTTTTATGGCCACACTGTAAAATGTGTCTGGCTAGTGTGAGATTGATGCTTTATGTACAGTTTGAGGTGTAATTTGCAATGATGTGTGGCCCGTTTCTGTCTGTGCAATGCTTTATTGCCGTGTACAGATGCCCACATTTTAGACCAGTCTCTCATCCTGTTGTGCGCATTATTTTCTCGGCTAATACTGCAGCACCAGTAGTGGCACTACTAAGAATACAGTAAGTTTGAACTTATGTGAAACAGTGAACCTAGTCAAATGCATCCTGAGAGATCAGACCATCTTCCCATCACAACTAAGGAAAGGGTGCAGCCCTGCTGACAACGTGCCCGCACTTTGACACACTTGCACATGTCCTGTCAAAGTTTCCCTAGTGATTGTTGTCTTTTTAGTCAGGTCTCGAAATGAGAATGAATTGGGACAAACCTTCCTAGACATAATTATTTTACAGTAAAATTCCTGGTCGGCCTCAAAAATCATTTCCAATTAGAGAGACAGATGGGGCAACTGTGGTTACCTGGCTGACTCTTGGCTTCTCTGATGTCTTTTGCAGTCACTATGTACCGAGAGCCATCATTGCATGACGTGGGGGAGACAGTGCCCAAACCTGCCGTGCCTCCCAGTAAAAGCACAGAGCCGGCCATCATGAACGGAGGCAAACCTGTCAGCAAGGAAACCAAGCCCACCACATAGCCAGATCCCATCTCGGCCATGCTCAACCTCGGAGAGCCGTGCTCCTTTTGTCAGACTCTCCATGTTTGTGGATCAGATCCAGGCATCCTCTGCTCTCTCCTCCCAGTTCCCTCCATCCCCCTTCACTCCTCCGACTGTTCCGATCTAATTCGACGACGGATTGCTCCGGAAGAGTGGTCAGCTGTGCACGTAGGAGGATGCAACTGGATAAACCAGCTAAACTTTCACCATGGAATGCCCTAACTGATATGGAATGCCTTTTGACATACAATAAAGCTGATGTTTTTTCTGTAATCGAGACAATCCACAAGAATGAAATTGTGTACCGCAGGCGCTTGTGTGGCGGTTCTTTAGCCTGCTAACAGTCACCCGTTATAACCCTTTTCTTGAACCCTATCGCATCAGAGACCATACATTTCAGATCTATTTTCTATATACACAGTAACACCAGCTACACTCTGGGGTAATACTGTAAAGATATACATAAATGGACTGGAATCCACAACTTTTTTTTAATTTTTTTTTTATCAAGTACGCTCTTGTGTTTCCTTTCTAGGTGTCCCCCAGTCTCTGAAGCTCGAATTTCCAAATCTTTCCCTTTTGTTGGTTACTTATGAAATTTGTTATTGGGGCAGTGTGCGATGCATTCTGGCGTGCAGTCATTCAAACTCGATGGATTTCCACAAAGTCCTTTCACGTTGATAATGGTCAAGAGACGTCAATCTCTCAAGGGGATGGAGCCTCCTAAACAGAATCAAACTCATTATCCAAGGTTCAGCACTCGTGTCTTCTTCTTGTAATGTCTAGAAAGGGACACAAGTATACTTTGACAGCAAATGCCAGCGAGTGCATAAGTGATGCCCGCAGCAGTCCAACACAAGGAGTTGGCATGTGCTGGGAAAGGTGTATAGAGTACATATCACTATCTAGTACGGTGTAAATTGGTTTAAACCCCAGTAACTAGGTGAATTTCCACTTTTCTTTGCTCTTAATTTAGAGCGTGGGCTCTAGGAATATCTATAGGCCTTGTAGGCCTCTGGTCAAGGCCCCGCTTTGACATGCTGACTCCTCTGAACTATGAGCTAGTTCTGGTGAGCACCTTAAATGTGACGAGAGCGGCAGCCATAGATAAATACAGCCTACTTCAGGCCTGTGCGGTTAAATGGCTCAATGCAAGTAGGCACCATTACTATTGGCTGCACACCCATTTTGTTCAGCAAAGGCATGGCCAAGGTTAGTATTATGTTCTGTTCTTGCAGCGCTGACGCAGTGCAAGAAATGGCTTCTATAACAATGTTTTCACTGTATACAATAAAACAAAAAACTTAAAAAAAAAGTAAATCGATTTTTAACTACCAGATATCGGGATTCTGAAATGAGAGGGGTTTTCCTAGCTCAGCATGCAGAGTCCAGTACTGCTCATCCTGTGCCTGTGATGACCTCTAACCCAGCATGCAAAAACATGTACCCAGTCTGTGCTGGGTTAAAGGTGCCTCATGCCCCAGACACACACACCCAAACACAGATTCAGTAGCAACTTAATCCACAAACACACAAAAGTTGATTGTTACCAAAGTCCGTAAACACGAGAATCCAGCCGAACAATTTTAGTGACTCTGAGGATGGCGGTCCTCTTCGGTTTTTGTCCTCATTGTGACTAGGGTTCATCACGAAGAACAATTGTCTCGACTTTTTAATCGTTTCAATTCAAACTGGAAGAGATTCCAAATGATGTCCTTCACTTCGATTGTTCATTTAGTACAAGACCGGGGTACCTATTACTAATCACCTGCATGTGTTTTCTTAAGGACCAAAGTATGGGACGGCTAGAAATGTTTAAAGCTAGTTTGAGGCATAGGGCTACACTGAATGGGCATGATTATAGAAGGCTCTCTCATACTCTGGATTGAGACCATTGCACTTTGCGTTTGAAATCGTCATCTACTCACATCTACTTAGGATTTGAACGATTAGCCAATTATCAGCCGAGCTGAAATAAAGCCTGTCTTGCTTTAACAGTTTTCATAGTTTGAATGATGAATACCGTTTAGAATGTTATGAAGTAGACCGAGGCTATGCTGCTAAATACAAATATATTCTACACTTCATTTGAAGACCTATATTTTCATTTATTGGGATTTTGAGCTAGTTTCATATTAGGAGATGTTCAAGCACATTAGACTTAATATTTGTATGTACAAAGTCGAATTTAATGCTGGAATGAGATGCAGTACTATACAGGAAAATTAGCTTCATATTTGAAACCAGTTCGAGGCTGGTGTCCCACTTCCACACGAAAAACAAATCACTCACTCCAATGAGCTCTACATGCTGGGCTACAGCTGCCCTGCAGACCAGTGAACTGGTTTTACGAAGGTTGAATTTATTTTTGTAAGTGACTGGTGAGTATGTGTGCATTAGTTAGTACGTTTGTTTGTTTGTTTTTTCCTCTTTCAAATGTCTGTGTTTGTTTGGTTCCATTCAGGTTGTGCGTGACGTCATTAAATCGTAATGAGGAGCAATTGCTGAACAATTGATCATTTCTGTGTTTTGTCCGTATTTCTGATTTTCAGTGGTGAAGGAAGGTCTCCATTGTCTGTTGATTGGTTTTTAACATTGATTTGACAGTTACTTCATCTGTTGCATGGGAAGAGGGTGGCATATATGAACTGCATGTCGTAGGCTATGTGTATCATGGACTGTTGGTATGTTCTGCTAATTTTACATACATATATGCAACGAGTTTGTCTGCACTGTACAGTTTGTTTGTTGTATACACAGATACAACATATTGAATAAAATATTTATATAAAGGTGTACTGAAATCTCTAATAAATTCGATGCAATATTTGTGCAAAATATACAGATATTAACATGTAATGGGGTGAGCAAGAGTCAATTGTTTTTAGATTTATTTGTCATCCTTATCCTAGTTTTATTTATGCTAATTAAAATTTACTGTAAAAAAAACCCAGTAACATTTTGCAGGCATACAGGCCCTAAATATCACAGTTACCATAGAGATAAAATAATCTAGATATGTTTAGCTCGTTTATACAGTAGTAAAATTAAGCTTACATATGCAGATTGCAAAAAAGAGCTTTTTCATTCTCATGACATCTCAGAGCACGTTAAATGTATTGGCATCAGGCTGTTTACAACTTTTGTCACATACAACTTACCGTACATAAAATAGGGTCATAAAAACATCACACACAAGCAGAGCTCTGAAAAACAGCAACCTGAATAATAATAAAATGCTCTTATTTATTTGTTGGCCATTTGCATGGATCCTCTCCTTTTAGTACTTATGTGTCAGTCAATAATCTATGTAAGCATTATTATACACATTATTCATTCATATATATATATATATATATATATATATATATATATATATATATATATATATATATAGTTATATGGAAAACTATAGAGGATTATAGATGTCATCTCCCACAGCTGTTTTATGTGCATATAATGGAACTGAAACCACATTGCTTTAATTAAGAAAATGTGAATGCGGTTATATTGCACAGATCTCTAAAATCCATTTAAAAAAACTTGTTCACTGTTGGTGCAGCCGCCATTTTCTTGTCTTGATTGACAACAAAATCAAGCGTCTACCAGGGGTCAATACTCCTCTCCAACCCAGATTTCACAGGCGTTTCCTGTCCAGCCATCCCAGCAGTCACAATTTCCGCAGTTGCAGGAAAACTATAGAGGATTATAGATGTCATCTCCCACAGCTGTTTTATGTGCATATAATGGAACTGAAACCACATTGCTTTAATTAAGAAAATGTGAATGCGGTTATATTGCACAGATCTCTAAAATCCATTTAAAAAAACTTGTTCACTGTTGGTGCAGCCGCCATTTTCTTGTCTTGATTGACAACAAAATCAAGTGTCTACCAGGGGTCAATACTCCTCTCCAACCCAGATTTCACAGGCGTTTCCTGTCCAGCCATCCCAGCAGTCACAATTTCCGCAGTTGCACACACCGTTCCCTGGAACAGAAGTTGAGAGGAGAGACAGAACTGAGAAACCCGAATCATCATTCTCCAAGTCTCGACATGCTTTCGCTCTTCACACCCCTTGGCAGAATATGTAATGGGAAACAAAGTACAAATGCAAGTTTTGGAGCCATTTTCTCTGGGGTCCTGTCTATTCAGTTCAAATTCAGTCCATGTGGCAGCACTGGTATGATTACATAGTGTTACTGCTCCTTTTTTTCAGCGTTTGTACATGAACATTGTAATTTGGTGTACACAAAAATCATGATCTGTGAAGCTTATTAAGCCAATTCAAATGTATAATTTTGGTTAATAATTGAGTATGCATCTCAGCTGTTTGCAATTAGCATCAAAACCAATCAATCATTTTCTATTACAAAAGGTAATAAAAAAAAAACTGACTATTTTATCCAACAGTTGTGTGCTATGTATTTTTATGCATATTAAAGCAGGGGTTTTCAAACGAGCCCAGGGACCCGTAGGGCAAGTTTGATTTTTAAATTTTAAAGTTTGTGAATTATTATTACAAAATGTTTAGGGCTGTCAATGTTAAGTGTAAAAGATCTTTGTAATAAAAAAAATATATATATATAAAGTTATATTATTTAGAATTGTATTAATTTATCATTTAACAAATTTTTCTTTTAAAGTTTCTAACATAAATAGTGTGGAAAAAAACCTTTATTAGAGTATCACATCAGAGTCTCAGGAACTTGCTAATGTAAAAGTCTAATTTATGAGGTTGTTTACTTTAGCCATTAGAAATTTAATTTAGCCATTTTATTTTTCCATTAGAAGAGCTGTATGTGACAACGGCTTTCGTTCACAAGAAAGCTTGAGAGACGTATATTGTATCAATATCCAAACAGTTGGAATTCGCATCTGCTGTGCATGAAATCAAGCCTCGGCTTTCCCTAATACATTGAATTTTCTGCAGTGCTCATCAATTGCGGCTGTAATGAGAATATCTTACTGAAGAAGCCATGAAAATTATTATTTAGAAACTGGCAGGCACATTTTTGCATGATTATAATTATAAAGGCTGAGTGCATTACTGTTACCCAAGGTAAGGGAAAGAATTGTATGCTTTTGCATTTCATCTATAGAGAAAAGTAGGTTTTCCCTGAGCAGCATGAGAAAATAGTTTTAATAATCCTTATGAATATGGAAATGATGACATATGCCCTAATAGTTAATATGCTAATCAGTGACATTTAACAGACACGTTTATGCATTCCTTTTATCAATTTAGTTTTTTCGTCTTGTTTTGTAATGAATTTTGCTTCTCTGCACCAGGAACTATATAATTTGTTAAATGACATGGCAACTGATAACAACGTCATTAGACCAATAAGTAAAGTTTCAAAGCAGTTGTCCAAGCGTCCTCAAGCCTTTGAGCTATCATGATAATACATATTTATTGTGCTTATTATTAGCACTGACTACTCAACTCTTCAAGGCTTTTAAGGAAAACCTTGACTCTCTCTGAAGCTTCTTTCCCATTGAAAAGCAGGACGAGAAGAACACAGCAGGAGCCCACTGATTGGACGGCTCAGTATAAGAGCCATACAGAGCTGTCTAATCAAACGGCAGCCACATCAGAGAACCTCAATATCCATCACAAAGAGATCTGTCAGCGCACGAGTGGGTGTTTGGAGGAGCGGTGCTGCATTTGAACACATACCTGTGCAAACCAGCCCATCATGTTTGTCGCACTCCCTGTCGTCACACTCGCAGAATTCCCCTGAAATGTACCACTCCTGTGGTGAGCAGATACAGCGACCACAGTGACAAGAGCCTGCAAGAACAAATTAGTCTTCCGTCACACAACGATTGGAGATCCATTAGTCTTACCTTATTCTTCCTGTGCTATTTTACGTGATTATAATACACTTAAAGCTGTGATACGGTTCCTAATTGGAATTTAAATAGAGTAAATTGTTTTTCTAAATGTGTACAGCTGTTGTTTACAAGGTCAAATTCCATGTTCCCGAGTCAGGAATAGACCAGTATACTAGCTAGGCCAGTCAATTGTCTGATATTTAGCCATTTGGAAATAATCTGCATTGGCTGATGATACAGGTGCACCATTAATAAAATTCTGGCCAATGCTGATAAGACAATAATTATTTTCATGTTTTGGAAAATTACAGATAAATGTCAGATTTAAATGTAAATACATAAAAAAATTAATGTGTTAAATGTATGAGGAATTTTACTGTGCATTTAAAGGAATAATTCACTCAAAAATAAAAAATAATAAAATGCTGAAAATATGCTCACCCTCAAGCTATCTAAGATGTAGATGAGATATGGAGAAATTTAGCATTACATGACTTGCTCACCAGTGGATCCTCTGCAGTGAATGGGTGCCGTAAAGTGAAAGCTGCATGTTTGTAAGAAACAATTCATCATTAAGATATTTTAAAATCATCAGTCCCAGCCAGAATGCCAGTCCATAATATAATATAACAAACTTCCACCAACATATTTATTTTGTCTTGTGTTTGATCCGTGCATATTTCTCTCCTGATTCAGGTGAGATGACTTGTTCATTAAAGAAAGCAAAATTATGGATAGAGGACTCCAGCTTGAAGCAACGGTTTGAAGTTAAACACGTTAATGATAGATTTATTACAAACACGCAGCTTTTCACTTCACTAGACGTTAATTGATGGACTGGAGTTGTGTGGATTATTTGTAATAATTGTGATGTTTCTATCAGCTGTTTGTACCCATTCAGAGCAGAGGATTGGTGAGCAAGTGATGTAATACTACATTTCTCCATAAAAAATAATAAAATGCTGAAAATATGCTCACCCTCAAGCTATCTAAGATGTAGATGAGATATGGAGAAATTTAGCATTACATGACTTGCTCACCAGTGGATCCTCTGCAGTGAATGGGTGCCGTAAAGTGAAAGCTGCATGTTTGTAAGAAACAATTCATCATTAAGATATTCTAAAATCATCAGTCCCAGCCAGAATGCCAGTCCATAATTCATAATATAACAAACTTCCACCAACATATTTATTTTGTCTTGTGTTTGATCCGTGCATATTTCTCTCCTGATTCAGGTGAGATGACTTGTTCATTAGAGAAAGCAAAATTATGGATAGAGGACTCCAGCTTGAAGCAACGGTTTGAAGTTAAACACGTTAATGATAGATTTATTACAAACACGCAGCTTTTCACTTCACTAGACGTTAATTGATGGACTGGAGTTGTGTGGATTATTTGTAATAATTGTGATGTTTCTATCAGCTGTTTGTACCCATTCAGAGCAGAGGATTGGTGAGCAAGTGATGTAATACTACATTTCTCCAAATCTGTTCAGATGAATAAACAAATTCATGTTGGATGGCCTGACGGTAAGCAAAGTTTCCACAAATGTTCAATTTTTGGGTTACCTATTCCTTTAAAAGTAACAGGTTGCCGTTTTTACTCTGTTATTGTTTCATGTGCACAGCAACTTGTCTATAATCTATTGCAGTTTCCTAAAACAATTAGAGGGGGTAAGAAATTTAGTATCACATAATTTAAAATCACCAATAATATTGGATAAGTTATGGTGGTGATATATATCTATCCCTAGTTGATAACCTTGCCTGCTTAGCCAATTAACAGGTCAAGTGTCATCTCACCCTTTGAATTAATGCTGTTTAAAATAAGTGTTAATTGGATTTCATCATTTGTGTGCTAATTTAATGTCATCATTTGTATGAGCATTGCATTTGCTGTGTTTAAATTGTACTGACCACTTTTCCAAAAGCATCAAAAGCCTCAGCAGATCATAGAGACCATTATTTGGTGCCAATGATTTCTACGATGTACTTAGGGTTACGATGGTTTGCAAAAACATAGATATTGGTCTCCAGATAATAGTCAACATGACTCTACAAAACAAGTCGAATGAACTGGGATTCTCATACAAACAAGATCCAGGAAACTGCATAATATGAGGGCACTGGTCTTTCATTAACAGCTGTTCTGTACCTTACAAACATGATACGGTGAAAGTTACAAAGCCTTCCAAGAACATTCTTTATAAGTCAGTCTTATCAAGCAAAGTGTAAGCAGCTCATCAGACAGTAAATCCCTTGTCATTTACCAATGTATTATTCTACTGGGAGCTACAATAAACAACCCACATATTCACCTACCCATGAATCTTTACTGTGAAACAAATCCATTTAATTCTTCCAATGTTTCAGCCTTAATAATGTTGATGTTGTTATGACAAGCAGAACAACTCTCCTGCTGATTTTCAAGCATTAATTTGAGTATACCATCTGAAACCAGATCTTAGAGGAAGTTCTTATTTTCACCAGCCAGACATAAAAAATAAACAGTGTTCCGTCATAGGCGCTGACAAACCCTGTATATAAAGCGTATTAGTGTCTCACTTTACATGCCCAGAGAAAGGAGATGAATACTCAGAGGACTATGTGTCATGTAGTAATTGGCTAAGCTTTATCGTTTTTTCCAGGATGCTGACAGGTCATATACAAATAGTGAAACTGGCCTCTTATTAAAGCGTAAAAAAACCTAAAGCTTTGTTTTCAGTGCTGTGTGTAGTTTTCGAGAGCAGGTGTACAGGTTGGAAGAGCAAATTATATGTTTAGGTTTCTATCAGACAATCAGCAAACATGTTTTACATATTCTGCTTGACTTTACAGAAAAGCTATAACAATAAGTCTGTGTATCTTTACCTTTTAGAATAGGCGGAAACATGGTGAGAGTTCATTTTACACAGCTTTTTGTTTTAGTTGTAGTTTTTCTCTTAAATCCTTTACACTTAGCCTATATTTTCAGCATATATTCCACATTAAAATGCCATTACCAAACATGTTTCTCTTTGATAAGATTTACACAATGATTGGAAATGACGCAAGCCAGACTTGAACCCAGCCTGGCCACTCTATGCTACAGCTCCTATGGAGATGCAAATTTGATTGACCAATCCTATTCTCTCACCAATAATTTCAGTCTCTATCAACTAAAAAGAGGCATAAACCCTCCCCAAAGATCAGAATTGATTAGTGGAAATGGATCAGTTGTGTTTGCTATCCACCAGAGGAGCATATGTGGGAAATCGATTTAATAACGCAGGTTGTTCCCCACCAAACAAATGAGGGAACCCACTCTAATTTTTAAGAGATGACTGACAAATGTTACGTCTTACGGTGTCGCTTGAAGCATCATCGCTCCTACCTTTTCCAGAGCATATGACGCCGTCGGCCATCTCGCACAGGCTCTTGCTCTGCTCGTCCGTCATGTCACAGCTGCGGGGGAACTGGCAGTGCTTCCCAAACCATCCATCACTGCAGATACAGCGGCCACACGAGCAGAAGCCGTGGCCTGGGGGAGACACACAGCGCACACACAATCACTTTCTCTCCTTACCAAAGAAAACCAACATTTGTATCTGCCAAAACAAAGCAATGATTGATAGTCTGATTGATCCAGGCAAATATAATTGGTTCATACAGACAGGGATTCGTTTCCAGACTGTCTAATGGTGTTGCGGTATACGGGTCTTATCACTTATGGACCCCGTGGGATGTTCATTCTATATCTCCGATCGTGTTGGAGCGTTACGGCACTCGTAACAATCTAACTGTATAAATTGTGCTCAGTCAAATCCTTTATTTCAGCTGCCTAGATAGATAGATAGATAGATAGATAGATAGACAGATACCACGGGGGAGACCAGTTATAGAACATTTTTATTTTTCCTTGTAGAAAAAAAAAATAAAATAGGCAGAAGCAACTGCTTTCATTTTAAAATTTAATTTTCATACATCCCTTTATTTCTGGATGATGTTTAATCAAAACTGATTTTTTTTCAACAACAGTTTATGTTGTACCATCAATATTCAATAAAATGAAAACTTAATTTTTTGGACATTACAGTTAGTTTTCATTAAGTGGTGGGGGGGGGGGGGGCTTGTATTCCCATTGCACTTCATAATAACGGCAAGAAAAAATAAGACATTATTGTGTGGCTCTTTGTCTTTCTCTCTTTCTATCGTTTATTTTGTGGGTGTAGGTATATACAGGCTTGAAGTTTGATGCACTCTTGGTAGAGCTATATGCTTGACTGCTTCAATCAGCCAGCCTACGAGAGCATTTAATTGCTTTGGTGAGTGGCACCCCAGTCCTTTCAATTAAAGCACACCTGTGATCCCTGCTCGTAAATGCAATTCGAGTGTGTGCATGTACGAATTCATGGTGTTTCTCACACCTATCTTTGGAAGGATATTTTTGAAACAATGTAGCCTAGTCTTAAACTATCAGGAAAGTGCCTCAAAACGATATGAATCCAATCTGAAATATTGATTATCCTGCATTTCAGTAAAACACTTTCATGTAAAATACAACTGGAATGGCTTCTCAAGGGCTAAAGAGCCCATGATAGGCATATCTGAAGGCTGCCCTTTATTTGAACACCAATTCAGTCCTGCAGGACCGTCTATGCAATTAGCTGAGATGAACATTTCATCAGCGTGTGTGACAGCTGTCTCTCTCTGAAATGAGAGCTGGAGGCACAGTGTGTTTCCACACTTGTCCTCCGTTAGCAGGCTCTCGTCTGTCTGTCTGTGACTCAGGCAGGCACAGCAGATGAGCCCTATACATATTTAAATATCTCCTAGGGCTGGTCCACACAAGGGCAGTGGGCCGAGCTGTGGCGGCTGGTCGCTTGGTGACACAACACAATAAGCATTCAGAAAGCAGCTGCATTAAATTTGTATCCCCACCAAAGAGGAGAAATGTCGTTCTTTAGATGCTGGCGTGTACCACGGGTGAAATGCTTGTGCTCCTCTATCATCATATTTTCACAGGAGGTTCCTCGAATGGCACTGCTATAGAGTAGAGCATTATAGTTCAAGTTTATATTGGTGGCAGATATATTATTTGCTGATAACTGGGATTTTTTTTATTGATAGTGAAATTAATAAGCTAAAACTGATATTTTTAGCCAGTCATATGTAATTGCATACTCACCAAATCCATTTAATTCTTCCAATGTTTCAGCCTTAATAATGTTGATGTTGTTATGACAAGCAGAACAACTCTCCTGCTGATTTTCAAGCATTAATTTGAGTATACCATGTGAAACCAGATCTTAGAGGAAGTTCTTATTTTCACCAGCCAGACATAAAAAATAAACAGTGTTCCGTCATAGGCGCTGACAAACCCTGTATATAAAGCGTATTAGTGTCTCACTTTACATGCCCAGAGAAAGGAGATGAATACTCAGAGGACTATGTGTCATGTAGTAATTGGCTAAGCTTTATCGTTTTTTCCAGGATGCTGACAGGTCATATACAAATAGTGAAACTGGCCTCTTATTAAAGCGTAAAAAAACCTAAAGCTTTGTTTTCAGTGCTGTGTGTAGTTTTCGAGAGCAGGTGTACAGGTTGGAAGAGCAAATTATATGTTTAGGTTTCTATCAGACAATCAGCAAACATGTTTTACATATTCTGCTTGACTTTACAGAAAAGCTATAACAATAAGTCTGTGTATCTTTACCTTTTAGAATAGGCGGAAACATGGTGAGAGTTCATTTTACACAGCTTTTTGTTTTAGTTGTAGTTTTTCTCTTAAATCCTTTACACTTAGCCTATATTTTCAGCATATATTCCACATTAAAATGCCATTACCAAACATGTTTCTCTTTGATAAGATTTACACAATGATTGGAAATGACGCAAGCCAGACTTGAACCCAGCCTGGCCACTCTATGCTACAGCTCCTATGGAGATGCAAATTTGATTGACCAATCCTATTCTCTCACCAATAATTTCAGTCTCTATCAACTAAAAAGAGGCATAAACCCTCCCCAAAGATCAGAATTGATTAGTGGAAATGGATCAGTTGTGTTTGCTATCCACCAGAGGAGCATATGTGGGAAATCGATTTAATAACGCAGGTTGTTCCCCACCAAACAAATGAGGGAACCTACTCTAATTTTTAAGAGATGACTGACAAATGTTACGTCTTACGGTGTCGCTTGAAGCATCATCGCTCCTACCTTTTCCAGAGCATATGACGCCGTCGGCCGCCTCGCAAAGGCTCTTGCTCTGCTTGTCTGTCATGTCACAGCTGCGGGGGAACTGGCAGTGCTTCCCAAACCATCCATCACTGCAGATACAGCGGCCACACGAGCAGAAGCCGTGGCCTGGGGGAGACACACAGCGCACACACAATCACTTTCTCTCCTTACCAAAGAAAACCAACATTTGTATCTGCCAAAACAAAGCAATGGTCTGATTGATCCAGGCAAATATAATTGGTTCATACAGACAGGGATTCGTTTCCAGACTGTCTAATGGTGTTGCGGTATACGGGTCTTATCACTTATGGACCCCGTGGGATGTTCATTCTATATCTCCGATCGTGTTGGAGCGTTACGGCACTCGTAACAATCTAACTGTATAAATTGTGCTCAGTCAAATCCTTTATTTCAGCTGCCTAGATAGATAGATAGATAGATAGATAGATAGATAGATAGATAGATAGATAGATAGATAGATAGATAGATAGATAGATAGATAGATAGATAGACAGATACCACGGGGGAGACCAGTTATAGAACATTTTTATTTTTCCTTGTAGAAAAAAAAAATAAAATAGGCAGAAGCAACTGCTTTCATTTTAAAATTTAATTTTCATACATCCCTTTATTTCTGGATGATGTTTAATCAAAACTGATTTTTTTTAACAACAGTTTATGTTGTACCATCAATATTCAATAAAATGAAAACTAAATTTTTTGGACATTACAGTTAGTTTTCATTAAGTGGTGGGGTGGGGGGGGGCTTGTATTCCCATTGCACTTCATAATAACGGCAAGAAAAAATAAGACATTATTGTGTGGCTCTTTGTCTTTCTCTCTTTCTATCGTTTATTTTGTGGGTGTAGGTATATACAGGCTTGAAGTTTGATGCACTCTTGGTAGAGCTATATGCTTGACTGCTTCAATCAGCCAGCCTACGAGAGCATTTAATTGCTTTGGTGAGTGGCACACCAGTCCTTTCAATTAAAGCACACCTGTGATCCCTGCTCGTAAATGCAATTCGAGTGTGTGCATGTACGAATTCATGGTGTTTCTCACACCTATCTTTGGAAGGATATTTTTGAAACAATGTAGCCTAGTCTTAAAGTATCAGGAAAGTGCCTCAAAACGATATGAATCCAATCTGAAATATTGATTATCCTGCATTTCAGTAAAACACTTTCATGTAAAATACAACTGGAATGGCTTCTCAAGGGCTAAAGAGCCCATGATAGGCATATCTGAAGGCTGCCCTTTATTTGAACACCAATTCAGTCCTGCAGGACCGTCTATGCAATTAGCTGAGATGAACATTTCATCAGCGTGTGTGACAGCTGTCTCTCTCTGAAATGAGAGCTGGAGGCACAGTGTGTTTCCACACTTGTCCTCCGTTAGCAGGCTCTCGTCTGTCTGTCTGTGACTCAGCCAGTCACAGCAGATGAGCCCTATACATATTTAAATATCTCCTAGGGCTGGTCCACACAAGGGCAGTGGGCCGAGCTGTGGCGGCTGGTCGCTTGGTGACACAACACAATAAGCATTCAGAAAGCAGCTGCATTAAATTTGTATCCCCACCAAAGAGGAGAAATGTCGTTCTTTAGATGCTGGCGTGTACCACGGGTGAAATGCTTGTGCTCCTCTATCATCATATTTTCACAGGGGGTTCCTCGAATGGCACTGCTATAGAGTAGAGCATTATAGTTCAAGTTTATATTGGTGGCAGATATATTATTTGCTGATAACTGGGATTTTTTTATTGATAGTGAAATTAATAAGCTAAAACTGATATTTTTAGCCAGTCATATGTAATTGCATACTCACTAGTTTGTAAGTCAAAAATGGCTGTTATATTTAAAAAAAATTACACCATTCAAATGAAAAATGGCAACTACAGTATTTGATGATAATTTTATATTAATATTATACTATTATTATTATTTCAAGAGAATTACAACATCAAATTACATTCAAGTATGTTAAGTACTTAAAAAAACACCACACACAGATGATACAGTCAAGATATAGATTAGAAATATATTAGGGCTGTCAAGCAATTACATTTTTTATTCTAATTAATTACATTATGTGCCATTCTTGCATATAGCTGAAGTAGTAGTGTCAGAAGTGTGAAGAAGAAATTGAAAGCAATGATCTTCTTGACCTTGGGGTGAAAGTCATAGCAACAGATCTATGTGGCATCAGAGACATTGTTGTCTGGACAAGTACTCATGACACAGTCGTATACATGCAAAGAAACAGAACTGCTCAGATATGACTTGAAAACCCCAGCAAGAGTGCTTGAAAATGTAACGATGCACTCAGAGCTGGTTGAAAACCGATACAAATATGTGAAGATTCAACTTATTTGAAATGTTAAACAAATCACGATGCAGTTGGGGGTAGGAGTATACTGACTGACTTTCTTTTCATCTTGCCTCTGTATAATGCATATTGAAGTTCATAAGCAGTAACTTTACAGCGGTAAGCAAGGAAACGCTGTGTCGCTGCTGTTCCATAAGCGCCACCTGCTGTCAGAGTGAATTTGCATTCTCATTCAGCCCATCTGCTGTTTTTGTTTTGTGCAGATGGTTTTTTTCTTTTTTGTAGTATAGTTTCACGAAACTAAAGTTCAGACAATTCTGTTTTTGCTTCAGATTTCGAAATTATGCAGTCTAATTTTGATTGAAAACTGCTCATCTTCGTTTGGACTGTGATTAAAATAGTGTTTGCCTCTAATGTTAAATGGAAAGAGCACAGGCAAAGCTTGTTTATATGAAGAGATTTCTTTTATTTGTGTTACAGTATTTCGTTATTTGATTTTGGGTTTGTTTTAAAATTTCAGTTTAGTTTTGTTATTTGACATATTTCAATTTCACAAAGAAATGTGCAGCATTTTGTCCAAGCAATAGTTAAAGGACGCCTTTAAATCTCATTTTGTTAAAAAAATAAATAGTGACAAAATCGTATTGTGAAATCAGTATTGTGAATCGTATCACACCGTGAGTTGAGTGAATCGTTACATCTCTAGTCATTGGTGAAATGACTAGAATTTGTAAAGTCTATATGTGACCCTGGACCACAAAACCAGTCTTAAGTGTCAATTTTTCAAAATTGCATCAATGGAATTCCATTGATGTATGGTTTGTTAGGAACGGACAATATTTGGCTGAAATACAACTATTTGAAAATCTGGAATCTGAGGGTGAAAAAAAATCTAAATATTGAGAAAATCGCCTTTAAAGTTCTCCAAATGAAGACCTTAGCAATGAATATTACTAATCAAAAATTCAGTTTTGATATATTTACAATAGGAAATTTACAAAATATCTTCATGGAACATGATCTTTACTTAATATCCTAATGATTTTTGGCATTTAGAAAAATCTATAATTTTGACCCATTCAGTGTATTTTTGGCTATTGCTACAAATAAACCCCAGCGACTTAAGACAGGTTTTGTGGTCCAGGGTCACATATCAAATGTCAACAAATTCTAAGAATACACAAGTGCCAATTATTTTCAATGCCAATATTCCTGTGCTGTATTCATCTCAAAGTGCAGTACATACTGTGATCTACATGAGTCAAGCTGCTATTCAAGGGCAAATAGCCTTAGAAAATGTCAATTAAAATAATATGATTAAAAGTGGTGAGGATTTGGCCTCTGCATAAACTTTGCCAAGACAACTAACTCTCTGTGCTTAGATGCTTCAAGAGTGCAAACTTTTTAGAGAAGTAGGATCAACTTCAAAATATGAATTAGTCATTTTGGCAGGCTTGGCAGATATAAATCAAAACAAATATTCTGAAATATGAATATACATAAAAATATAGACCTATTACAGTGGGTAAAAAGAATCACCCCCCACCCCCACTTTAAAATAATCACATTTTGTTGCTTTGCAGCCTGAAATGAAGGCAGACACAGTTTTTGTTTTATCCAGCTTTATTTACTCAGTGCAACTTATAACATCCAAGTGAAAGATAAAACACCAGCATGTCAGAAAAAAATAAAATAAAACAAGAATGAGTTGGAAAAAGGATCTCCCCCTTGTGTCAGTATTTTGTTGAACCACCTTTTGCTTTAATTACACCTTTTAGTCTGTTGGGATATGTCTCTACTAACTTTCATTGTTTGTGGACTGCAGTCTTCAAATCATTCCACAGATTTTCAATGGGGTTTAAGTCTGTGTAGCGAATCAGCTCATGACAGGAAATATGAATAATTAACCATAACTAGTTATAATTAACTATTCATATTTTAGATCCGCTGTAGATATTTAGCTGACCTCTCAGGGTTAACTGTCTTGTCAATTCTAAGAACGTTAATTTCCTGGTTAAGGGAAATAACTTTCTTACTGTACAATTCTACAAAGCTTGTAGCGTAAATCTGCATGATTAGTGACTCCGGTTATGAGCAAACAATGAACACGTCAAGTGTGATACAAGTAAGGTTTTATTAACTACATAAACACTTAAACTAGTCCAACATACTACATAAACACATAAACTGGTCTAACATACACATACACACACACACACACA